>NW_028327172.1:111710578-112310578 GCF_987537825.1 Furipterus horrens | reverse complement strand
CTCCTGTTTCATCTTTAAAGTCTTATTCAAGTGTCACTTCTTTGAAGCTATTTTGACATCTTTCCACCTCATACAGAGTGAGCCACTTTCTCTTCTGTATCCTTACTACACATTATAATCTAACTTTACTGCTGAAATATTTCTGGCTGAATATAATTATTTACATGGTTCTCTTTCATAGCCTACTGCCACACCTTGAGAGTAAGAATTTCCTTCATCCATGCCTGTATCCTTAACACATAGCACGTTGACTGGCAAAAATTTTTAAATGTGAATTATTATAAATCATTATACAGTTTTCTAAGCTATATCAAAAACAAGAGTTTTAAGTGTTATCATGAAAACCATGAGATGTCATTATACTTTGTTGGAAAATTTTTCTCTTCTCAAGAAATAAAATCAGTCATGAAGACTAATTTTAAACCCCTTATCTAAGACTTAGGACTTAAGAGTTCTGTGACAATTTCAAATCACTTATTTTGTGGTGAGAAAAAGTAGGGGAAAGGAAATGTGGGAGCTGTTTTTAACAAGAAGTCTTTGGTGGTGTTATTTCTTTTTAAATAAACCACTTAAATGCATAAATCTTGCAATTAAATTTTGTAGATATTTTCTGTTTTATCAATATATGATATATGATTTGACTAAAAAGTAGTTACTTTAGCATAGATGAAAGGAAATGCCAGCCAGCACATAATCTGACATAGACCTTTATAAGGTCCTTATTTTTTAAATAAGTGTAGACAAATAGCAGTTTTTGAATGAAGAACAAACTCTGAGTAATATTTAGGGGTAAGCATAAAACAGTGTCTCTGTCCTCTGCTCTCCTGAAACACACTACAAGCTCCAGAAACTATATTTTCTGAGAAGTGGAGAGATTAAGAACTAAGACTCCCTGAAGTGAAAGCCATGTTAAGACTACTTTCCCAAGAATGACATGCACATGTTTTTGAATGACAGTTTCATTATGTCCTTTTGCTTGTCCTCTGTCACAGCTGTGAAAAATGGTACAGGTAGATTCATTTAGAAAAGAGAGAAAACTTCACATTTTTATTTAAAAAAATTGTTTTTTCTTTTGTTGGTTCTAGTGAGAAGTGAAGGGACGGAGAAAAAGAAGGAGAGAAATATCAGTGTGAGAGAGAAACACCGACTGGTTGCCTGTTGCACACACCTCAGCTGGGCCCTGAACCCACAACCCAGGCATGTCCTCTGACCAGGAATCAAACCTGCAATCTTACGGTTTGCAGGAAGACACCCAACCGAGCCACACCAGCCAGGGTGCATTTTTATTTTCTTTATGCTTAAAGCTTTTCCAGCCTGGCAGTCTTCCTCTCCTTACCTCTGTTTTTCAGTGGAGGCAGTGTAGGGTGCAGATCTTTATTACATTCATTCCGTTCTGTGCAGCATTCGATTGATCGTCTTTGATGAGGAATGGGAGTGTCCTAAAATTGAACCCAAAAAGCTATTAGTAGGTGTTCCCTAAATTTCATAGGCACATAATCTAAAACTTCAGAATTTAACATTATTTAGATAACTCACTTAAAATTCTTACTCAAACATATTGAAAATACTATTTTCTATTACATAATTTCTTTCAAATTAACATGTATTAAATTACTGCAATATCTGCATTTCTACAAAATTACTGCTACATTTGTAATAACTAGTGTGTACAGTATAAAATGAGGAAGGAAGCTTGGTTTAACGCAATTAACTAAATTGGAATTTGAGCAAGAAGATCTAATGGGACACTAAACCAGAGGTTACCAGCAAAAATAAAAATAATATTTAATTTCAAATGAGAGGGAGAATTAGCCCAATAAGAATGCTTGAATTATTTCCCAAATTACTAAAAACAAGTTAAACAAAGAAAAAGAAAAAATTATTTTATCTTACCTGAAACTTAACTGTTTGAAATCTAGCCAAGGAAATGTTAGAGTGGAATCAAGTTTCTTCCTTACCCGGCACTGAAAATCCGAGCCTTCTAGTCCCAGACATCCAGAAGTGACCACGGGCATCCCAGAATCATCTTCTTCTATCATTGTGAAACAGTATCCGTCTGTGCTAAAGACCAAACCGGCAAAGTCAGTGTGTGAGTGAGTGAGTGAGTGAGAGTGTGCGTATGTGTGTGTGTCTAGGGGAAAAAGAAATGAAGATGTTTATTATTTGTTTCATTGCAAATAAGGAGAAATTCAATGATCATTACAGGGTTATAATCTTATGAGAGAATACCGAAACTTCCTTTTGTGAAAGTTGACTTAGTTATCATAAAACATTGGGTAATATCTCCTGTGTCCAGAAACTTGTGAGAAAGAAGCATCCAGAATGTCCATGTAATATATACAATGAGTAACCATCTATACCAATTCCTAAACACTTATTTTGGTCCTTTGCAGGGATCTCCTTTATAAATCCAGAAAAACAACTCTGAGGAACATCATACTGTTCTTACCTTCTATATGAGGAAACGGAGGATCAGAGACTTTGAGTAATTTCTCAAAGGCCACACAGCTAGTGAGAAGCACAGCAGGGATTTCAATCCATGCAGGTGAACGGCTATGGTGGTTCTACCTGCTCTGAGGTTGTGAAATGAACTTATCTCTCACTAAGGCATGCAAACCAAGGAGGGGGAGGAGTTAGGATCAGCACAGCATGCCTTTCGGTATGTCTGCTTCTCGGTTAGCCTGTCATATGAAAGCATCATTTTTTGTTTTAAGCAGTCTAGACTTAGATTGGGGGTGGGGTAAAGATGGACAACAGAAAGAAGGGGTTTGAACAAGAGCCTAAAGCAGTGATTTCCAATGTTTTTCATCTCATGGCACACATACACTAATTACTAAAATCTGCCGTACGCCAAAAAAATAGGTATAATTTTGATTCATTCACACAGGATGGCTGTTATGTTGGCTGTTGTCTTTTTTTTCTTTTCTCACAATCTAAGGGAAAAGAGGTCAGTGCCTCTGACTAAATAGTCAGGTAGTGAATGTTTTAAAATTCTTTGTTGCACACTTGTTGAAAATCGCTGCCCAAGAAGGTAACAAAATAACATTTTTAATTTCTTCACGGGTTTTTAGATTCAAAAGAACTTTCACTTATTCTACCACATTTTATCCTTTCAACAAAAAGTAGAACTAATACTATTTCTATTTTACTGATGAGGAAATTAAAGTCCTGAGAATCTAATAAGCAAGCACTTACAGAATCAGACCCTGAATCAAGAACCTCTTACTTCTTTCCCATACACTTTTCCACTATCCCCTCCTGGGACTAAGAATGGAAAACAAGGACTATTATACAAGGGAGGATCCCAAAAAACCCCAGGAATTATCTTCTGGAGGGCAGGCCCCTTATAGTACAGGCTTCCCTGACTAGGTGAGTGTTCTAGGAACCCACTTGTATCAGTGTACCAGCTGGCACTGTTGTGAGAGGCTGTGTTTGGCTTCAGTGAGTTTTTTTTGAGGAGTCTTTCAACATGGTTGCCCATTTCATGACAGGTGATTTATAAGCACACCTGCCCACACAGCGCTCAGTGTTTAGCAGTTTTTGACCAAATACGTCCAGACCCTCATACCCCACCCCCTCTAGTCACCTGATCTCATCCCAAGTGACATTTGTTTTGTTTCTCAGATGAAAAAGGTCCTCAAGGGGACATGTTTTGCCAATGTAGAAGAGGTGAGATTAAAAAAAAATGGCAGAAGCACTAAAAGACATAAAAATTAAGGAGTTCAGTGGAAAAAATGTCTCGATAGGTGTATTACATCAAATGGAGAGTACTTTGAAGGTGACTGAAGTTTAAACATGTAAGAATAAATATACATTTTTTATAAATAAATTCCAGGTTTGGGGGGTCACCCCTCATATACAGAACTATTTATAAACAAACATTACTGTCTTCACAAGTTTGGATGATGAATGGCAGCAGACTCCCCATATAACTCATAACTCCCTACTACATGTGCTAGGAAGTGACTGTATTTCTACCTCTTCCACACAGAGAAGCTTGCTCAGTGTTCAAGGCAGGTATGAAGATGCAGTCCTGAAAGCCAGGGAGGGCAGCTCTGAGCATGGCATTAGTCATGACTTCTGGGTTGGTCTGTTCTCTGTCAGGGGCAGCATAAGCTGCCATCCCTCAGCCCTTCAGTTATCCTCCACACCCTTAGAAATGTTTACTTGGTTTTATAAGCCTCAAGTGATCCAAAGCACCTCAGTTTATAAGAACTAGCACAGGGAAGTTCAAACACATTAATGAATGGCTGGGAAGGGCCAATGATAAATCTCTGTTAGACTAAGGGCAAATGCATGAATAGTGTTGTGGAAGGAAGACTAGCTCTGAAGAACAGGTCATGCTCTGAATTCTTTGGGGCCTTTTAACCAATATATTGAAACTGCTATGACAATCTAAAGCATGTAAACACTGAAGACAATAAATAAAAGAATTATCCCTTAGAAATTTACATTAAATAATATAAGCAAACAATACCCATGTGGGTTTTTTTTTATTTCCTTCCTACTCATTTAGACTATATGTGTACCTTCCACTTCTCATCAAAAGTAAAATTCAGGAATTATCAGAAATAAAGTGATCTTTATTTTCAAATTAAGAATTCATAGAAGCTAGAAAAGTTGATTCAATCACAAGCTCCCTTTGCTCAAAATATGAGTGCACACTCGTAGAAATATACTTTTAAGCAACTTCGAAGAATCAAGAATGAGAATAGAAAAGGCTGGTAAAGCTGTTTGTAAGTGACTGTTATAGTGTCCTAGGAAATATAAAGAAACATCAGGGAGAGTAATTTCAAGCTTTAAAAAAACACTCCCTCATCTGAAAGGAGGGTGGAGATAAAATTATAAGTAAAGAATGGAGATGGAGAGAGACCCTGGAGAAAAGAACTGGTGTCCCATAAGTCATCCATTGAGAGAGGAATAAAAAATTTTGTTGGAGTAAGAGCAAGAGGATGAGGGAATTATTTCAAGTGCATGTTATCTGTGACGAAGCAAAAATATTTTATAAGCTTCTCATTGAAATTGCAAGCTAGTAAGGAACATTAACTGGAAACTTGTAGTAAAATAACAGAAACTTAAGAATTACTTGAGAACTTCCAATTCTCAAGCGAGCACAAACACAAACAAGCTATGCTCTAGAGTCAGAGCTGAACAATTGCACGCACCACTGAGGGAGGCTGCTCAATGGCACAAGAGACAATGACCTTTTCCCACTGGCTCGGACATTCCGCTGCCTGGCTCCCATGCTAAGCTCGGTTTTGATCTGTGTTATATAGATTAGTACCTTATCATTCCCACAGTGTTGAAAGTGATAACAAGAAGAGATGAAGAATAATGAAAGAAACAAAAGTAGAAATCATTTAGACAAAACTGAAAGTGGTGATATGTATAAGGAATGTAGGGTCAATCATTTGATTCCAGTAAGGATTATGTTTTTTTTTTAATCCAACAGCAAATGGACCCATTTAACTTTCCCTTTATGACCGAGAGGCACAAAAGAAGAGCTTCATAAGCAAATTATAATCGTAGCATCTCCCAACTAAATTACGAATTCTGATGTAGGACCCACCATTCTCATAACTGTATTGGTTTGAATTCAACATTTTCTACTGAAAAAAGAAAAAAAAAAAAAAAAAAAAAAAAAGATCTTGAAGCTCAATGTTCAGATGGCCTGGGCAACGGTGGGATAAACTGAATGCAATGGAAGAACTATAAACAAATGAGAACAATGTGCACTTTCAACTCTCTTGAGACCCTGGGTCAGGAGCACCTGTCTAAAAACGCACACCACCACACTCAGTAAGAGGTTTAAAAGCACTGGGTTAATAATACAAACTTTGTAAAAAGGCTCACAGTCCCTAAGCTTTTCCTTCTCTCCTTTGTGACTCTCCGAAGTCCAGTTGGAGACTTAATCTAATTCCTCATGTAGGCAGCCTGGTGTCATTTACAAATCCATTGTGGAAACATCTGATGTGATTTGTTACACCTGTAACCCTGGAAAACTGCCCAGGCAGGAGACTTTTTGGTCAGAACTCAATATGACAAATAAGAAAGTATTTTAAGTTATCTTTGAAAAAGAGTAAAAACATAATGTTTAGAAATTAATGAACTGGTGTGAGGAGGTGGAAGAACCTGAGAGAGGTGATGACAGAAGGACACAAATGGCTGTCAGAGACCAAATCAAGTAAAACAAAGAAAAACATGTAACATGGGACCAGATATATACAGAAAACAAAAACAAAAACAAGGCTGAGATTACACTTGGCAGGATGGGAAAATAAGACAGAATATTGGCATGGTGAAAATCATGTAAAAAGGATGATTCAAGGAGACTTTGCAGCTTTCTAGGTACACACTGATAGTCTGAGGGCCCAGGAGTTGAATCCAGAAATGGAATGGGAAAGATTAATAATGCAAAATAACACCAGGAAATATATTTAGGAAACAGATATTATCTTGAGGGAGAGCGGACAATGGCTTCACACCTTACTCTGAATTATGGATATCAAAAAAGGCTCAAATGCATGACATATTTGCATTACATCCTCTAACATGTGTGCCATTAGGCAAAGAAAATGTCAAGAATTTTGAAAGAAGACACATCTGCACCTGATAGGAAACAAGGCTAGGAATGACTTTGGCCTTGGTGTTGGCTAGTAAAGTGATTGATGGTCCTCAGGAAGAGTTTAAAGACTCTCTAAACTTTGCACATGTTCTCTGAATTACCATGTGGGATTTCAGAATCTCTCTTAAGTTTGATGCATTCCTGATTTGAGCCACTTTTTGGATTATTCTCTCCAGGAAAGCGGGATTGGTAATGAACATGAGATCTACTTAAGACACCCAGCTTGGCTAAGACTGGCCTGGTACAAGGTGGCAGGCCAGACAACTTAGACCAGCCCTTATCTAAGCCATAAGTAAACATGCCACGGTCTTTAGAAATGTTGCACCTAGGAATGAAAGATTCAGTGCAGTATCACTCAAAGGGTGTTCCCTTGCAGGACAGCAAACAGCTTGTTACTAGTCTGTAAGGAGGTTAATACAGAAACTGAAATTTGTAGAGCAATAATTTACTCTGTTGAATCTAAGTAATAGAAAACAGAAAAAAAAGGGAGCACACAATTTGTATTTATAAAGTTATTTTTCTAATTGACCTATAAGTCATTAAAAAATTTTTTTCATTTGTTGATTCCAGAGAGAGGATAAAGGAAGGAGAAAAAGAGGGATAGAAGCATCCTGCATGTACCTGGACCAGGGACAGAACCCACAACCCACCCTGATTGGGAACCAAACCTGTGACCTTTCAGTTTGCAGAATGCCACCCAATCAACTGAGCCATGCCAGCCAGGGCTATAATTCATTTTTATTGTACTTTAGAAAAGTATCAGTGTAAAACTTATTTTGGGGGTGGTTATCTTTCAACAAAGATAGCTTGAAAAGTACTGATTTGAAGGTCAAAGGATTGAGAGTGGGCTTACAGGAATGAAGACAGAAAGGCCTGGATTTTTCTAGGTCTTAGGGCACAGGAACAGAAGTAGTCCCTGTGATTCCTCCATGATTTATTTCAGTGCACAGGAGACTCAACTGGAGCCAATACATCATTAGCAAAATGGATCTGCATCTTCCTGATGGTTAATATTCGCTCCTTTGAGAGCTGGTGTCAGGGGTGGGCTACTAGTCAAGGGTTCAGGACTTTGAATCTTGGCCACCATTTTTTCCATCATATCACTATGAATAGTGACCTAGTAAAAAATTTTAAACCTTCAGAGCCTCAGATTTCTCACTTTAAAAATATAGATAGTTAACATTCTTGTATTTCTAAACTGCAGATCTCAAGGACAATAAATGTGGTTGCTGTATTTCAGCTCTTATCCTATGTGACCTGTACCAGGATCCTCACTCTTTAAACTTGGCTTCGGTGACATTATACTCACTGCTTTACTGCTAATTCTGAGCCTCCTGGGGAGAGTCTCCTTTACCTAAGCATTAAATGCCTCAAGGCTCAGTCCTACTCCTGCAGATCGTATTGTGGTATTATTGTTCTCACCCTAGTCACAGTCCCCTTGACTTCGAGTTTGACTATGACACTTGATTTGGTAAATGGAAAGTCAGAGGGCATGACACAAACAGAAGCTTTAACAGTGTGCCCCCTCACACTCATGTGAGAAAGAAGATGCCCTGGGTAGTTGCTGGTCCTGGAAGAATGAAGAGGCATGTGGAGTAGTCCTGAACTCAGGCAGAAGCCTGAAGCCAAGCACGCCCAAGCCGGCATCGCCCAACACAGCTGCAGCCTCCCTGTAGGTCCAGGAATAACAACAACAACAACAACAACAACTATCTTAGTGAAAGCCACCGTGATTTGAGCTGATTTGTTCCACAACAAAAACTGGCAAATGTTTTACTCACTCTATAGCCTCTCTCCAGCCTCTCATCTGAGCTCCAAATCCACACCCTGTGCCTACCCTTTGATAGCTCCACTTGGATGTGTCAGAAACCTTCAATTCAACAGGTCCGGACTGGAACTTAACAGTTTTCCTCCGTCCTCTTCCATTAAAAGGCTCTCCTCTGCATCTAAATGTGCATCTAGAAATAGTGAAGCCCCTCCAGCATCCAATTCATCAGCATGAAACTTTCCTCCTGAGTAGTTCTCCACACATCCACTCTCTCCCGCACCAGCACTGCTTTAGTCCAAGGTCATGTTCTCTTGCATGAACTCTCCTTCCTGAGTCCACTTTCCAACTTCTCTTACCTCCCTGTTGTTTTCAAATTCACTTTTGTCTCCCTCTAATACATCCAATTTTCTCCAGAAAAGAAATTTTTTCAAAAAAGAAAATTAAGTCACATCAATCACCACTGCTACTGCTGCTTAAACATTTGCTTCAATAACTTCCCAGGCTCTCAGAAATAAGACTAACATTTTTACGTAGCCCAGGAGGCCACTGGTGATCTTTCCCCTGCTACCAGGTTTAACTATACTGCTTCTCAGTCACCTTATGAATAATCCCAGCAGCTTAGGTGTTCTTTCCACAATACGAATACCAGCAGCATGACAAATGGCTAAAACAAAACAAAACACAAAAACCACACATTTGATACTTCCTGCTGTTCAATTAGTTTAAGGGAGCAGGTCTTTTAAAATAAAATAATTGGGTTTTGCTCCTTAATAAGAAGCCTGGGACCTACGTTTGATGTCAATGTGCCCGTGTGATGTTTGGAGGCAGAAGAAGCTCAGAGCACCATTCCAGAGGAAAAATGCAACTCAGTACTTCCCTAAACACAGGCTCAGCTCTCAGACTTAGTGGGCGTGGGCCCTGTTCCCCAAATGCACTCTTGGAAACACTAGCATACAATTCTTCAGTCATGGTTTCCTGTTCCATGACCAACCTGCAAATATTGTTGACCGAGTCTTCCGGACAATGGTGGTGGCATTTACAGCGCAAGATCTTTGGACGAGGAGTGGGAGCCGTACTCTCACCATCCCCTTTCTTGGAGCCCAGGTTTAGTTTTCCTGAACTTCGCAGAAGCATGTTATCCAGGAAGTCTGCTGAAAAGGAGAAAAAGGAAGCCTTTAAGCACCTGTGGGACAGCCCAGTCAAAGGCTTTCGTTCAAAGCATAATGTGACATCAAACAATATACTAAATTTCCATGGATACTTAAAGATTTCAACAGAAAACAGATATTTGATGTTTTTGATACTAAAAATTACACTTTTATAAGAGATAATATAGAACTGTATGTCTCAGACAAAATATAGAAATTCTCATAATCCTTTCATTAAGTTACAATAATTGTATTTGAGTGTGAGGAGCTCAGTGAGACACTATTATATAGATTTTTACTCTGTGTTGTAATACTGTGGGCAAATATTATCATTCCCATTTTCAGATGAGAAAATTAAGACTAAAAGTTAAGTGATCTTCACACAAATAATAAATCATGAAGCCAGCATTTAAACATAGATCATTTGGGCCCTAAAACTCTCTTTCCAGCAGTCTCTTTACTTTAGGGGTTTCGTCACCTTAGGTATAACATATATTTTTAAACAAATTATTAGAAATATTCAACCTGAAAACTGGGTAGGAAGATGAAAACTTTTTGTTAAGATTCATTTAAAAGATACATATCCCCCATCAGCTTTGGCGTGCAAAAGTGCTTACCCATATTAGTAGCAAAGGTTCTACAGCTTTGATGGAACACCCTATAGTAGACATGATCTCTAGAGACAAATTTTCTGGGTCAATATTAGGTTTTGCAATTTACCAGTTCATTGACCTCGACTAATTTTATAAATAATCTCATCGTGTCTCATTTCCTTATCCTTAAAATGGAGATAATTATAAGCACCTACCTCATGTCAAGAGATAGAATGTATATGTTACATAGTAATACTGGATAAATGCTAGCTAATATTATTAAAATAATATAATGTGTTCTTTTTCATTTTAAGTAGTAAGACAATGTTTCAATATGTAACAGAGTTTTCATATTTCCTTCTTTACAACCACTGCTTCTGGAAAGTAAGGTTGTGGGAGCGGGGGGCAATGCATTAATTGTTACCTGCTATGTCTCTAGGCATTGTGGCAAAAGCTCTCACACATGCAATGTCGCTTCAAAAATTGTCATCCTGAACAATATTTGATTTTAAATCTCTCTCACAACACATCAGCTGGCCTATAGTGAAATCAAACTTCCAACAAATATATTATCTAAAAGATTGTCAGGCTAAAAAAATAAAATTCTAAGCCAAAGTGCAATATACACAATAAACATGTACAATGTGCATATGTTACTTTTAAAAACTGCTAATAAATGCCTCCAGCAACTGGTGACATCAGAAAATGAAAAACTGAGAAAACAGTCTGTAGGGATTTTCCCTTATTTTCTGTATGGTAAGGTAATTGGTTGGATTCGGTTCTCGGTATCACTGATGTTATGGCCTGAATTACCTCAAAGTAACATGAAGTGATGAAAATAAGATATTTAAAACTTATATCCTGCTTCTCTTGGAAGTTATAAACAAAATAATAAAACTTCATTTATTATGCATATGTCTACTTAGCAAACAGGTACTGGGTGCCAATCCTCTTCTAGGCACGGCCTGCAAGGAGAATAAACTAAACATACACAGAATTTACCATTTGGTAGGAAGAATTATTAAATTAAATGTTTACATAGATTGGCCTACATTAGAAAAGAAATATCCTCATAAATGTCACTTTGAAAGAAATATTTTAAAGGAGTAACAATTTTTCACATTTAAAATTTATTTAAGTTAAAGGATGATATAAAATTCATCTATAAGCAATATTGCTTATAACAGCCTTTGTTTAAGACAAGAGAAGATAAGTTAGAGCTAGATCTCTACAATGAGATTCCTATCTAGCCATTAAAATGCTAATATTTTTAATAACAGAAAATAGGGGCTAGAAAATGAACCTATGATATAAAAGAGATGAAGAGAAGACACCAGCAATAAAAACCTAGGAAGCAGAAAGACAAGCAGAAATTTATTTAATAAAGCCGAAAATGCTTATCCTAAGCCAAAGACAGGGAGAAGCCAAGAGGCAAAATATTTGTACCATTCAAATTCCAAAGGCTCCAGAGTGGTACCTCAGGTTACTTTTAGAACTGAGAGAAAAGGGAACATCAAAAACAGAAGGAGGCTTAAATCTGTTTTAGAAGTTGTTAGAGCTTCCGCTATCCTTTCCCAGCGTCAACAGGCTAGGGACCTCCCTCCTCGCTTCCCACAGAGGCGAGAGACTGGAAGGGTAGGTCTGATATACACATCACTGAGATGCCTTGTCTTCCCATTTTACCACCAAGGGGAAGAACGATAGGAAACCAAGCATAGAGGCAGGCAGGGGCACAACATTACTGCGAACACTCAAAGAACATGTACAATAGATGTTGACTCCTCCCATTCTCCCCCCACCCTCCCTCACCATCCCACGTGGCTTACAGAACTCAATGCAGCTTGACTTACGTCTTCTTTATTCAGGAATCTGACCAGGTCACGAACAAGCAAAATACCTGAAGATAGGGATATTAAAAGTCTCTCAGTGAAACAGTCCTGCAATATTATCCTACAGTGAAGCGCTCAGGTGATAAGATCTACCCGTGTGCACAGAGCTTCTAATCAGCTTTCATAGTGCTCCATTCTTTTTTCTATAAGCCACTAATTCAAGGTCACTAGATGTATGAAGAAAGCCTCAAATATCAAAGATCAAGAACAAAATAAATATATAGACAAAAGTTGCTTGAAAGAAATATTATATGAAAGCAAATAAAAACTGATAAATTATTAAATACTTTCAGCTTATAAAAATACATTGATGAAACAAGAACATGTTGCTATAAAAAGAATAACAGATACAGAATTCTAAAAATATGGCTGCATAAATGAAAATCTCAGTAGGTGAGTTGAAAGATAAAGATTAGGAAATATCCCATGATGTAGGGCAAAACACAGAGATGGAAAAATTACTTAAATTAAGGCATCAACTCAGGAAGTCCAACATCTGAATAATAATAGTTCTAGAAAGAGAGATCTGAGAAAATAGAGGGGAGGAAATCATAAAATAAATGAATCAGGTAAATTTCCCATAATTGAAAATCATGATTTTTTTTAGTTTGAAATGACCCACAGAGTATACAGAGACCCACATCAAAGTATGTCATGCAAAATTCTACAACACGGGAGACAAAGAAAGATCCTAAGTTTTGAGAGAGAACAAGAATGAGAGAGAAAGCAATAAGTGGGCAAATTACAAATCAACTATGAAAGTAGGAAAAAAGCATTTTGATTTACCCCACATGCACCTTTTGCAGGAAGTTATCGGAGGGATGCTCCACCCAAATGAAGGTGTAAATAAGAGAACAGAATATGGACCCAACCCAAGAGAAAAGTGAAACAGACTGGTACAGATGGATCAATAAGATGTGAACTATATGTTGACTCTAAGGAACAACCAGGCCTAATTGAAGATAGGTGAGAAGACTCTAGGAGAGAGATCTCCAAGAAGTTGAAATTAATAGAATAACTCATTTATTTTAAATTTAAACTGATTGAGAGTTCAGAAATGAATCTGAACATAAGAAACCACAGAAACAAGTAACACTTTAATTATATATACATATATATGTATATATAATTAAATATGTGTATGTGTGTATGTAGTGGGGTTGAGAGTCATAAAAGAAAGCTAAATCCTTATCTTCAATAGTGGAAAGTCAAAAGCAATGCATAATACTGAATAATCGAGAAGAAGCAGTACACTTATTTGTTTAGAGATATGGAATAAAATAACAAAAGAAAGAAAGAACACACAGTTGTAGTTACTATTGGATAGAGATAAGTTGGGAGAATGCTTCTTAAAAAAATAAGGCCTCTTAACTATGTTAGAAAAAAACATGTTTTAAAATAATATATCTCATATGATGATTCCAGTGTAGCCTGTGTATGCATGCACGTGAGAGAGATAAATTTATGAAAGGATTCACATCTATGGATATTGATAAAATATATGAAGAGCCTACTCTACTTCTTGGAGAAAAATGTAATTATCTCTGTTAGGGAATATTGAATTTGCATTGTAAGATTTTCAGTTTTCATTCATATGGGCCATAATTCATTTCTAACTCAGCATGGATGTATGGAGTAGCAACAGATAACAGCTGGAGCTACCTAAAAACATTTGAAGATTGCTTCTCAGTCTAAAACAGAAATAATGAGTCTCTCACACTGATGTGCAATGAAGAATATTCAGTGAACAAAGAATTAGAAAATCAAAAAAGAATATCGAGCCAAAAAAAGGAACTTCCCTTCATTATGGGATTCACCACTGGACCAATCAACAGAGTTCTGTAGTAACACTAAATCCATGTTTTATGTGTTTATATGTATGTGTACTTAAGTTTGTGCTAAATCTTCATACTTCAATCTATATTACAAGTTATTGACAATCTATTTTCTGGTGTGTTGTAGAACACTCTGAGTTAACTACTTCTATTATTATTAAAGAAATATATCTGAGTCTGACAGCTCCAAGCAACCTTTATAGTCAAATCTTGGTCCTAAAACACTGAAGAAATCAAGTAAGAGCCATCTATAAAGATTACAAAGATAAAATATTGTTGCACAACCTTTCTAGTATTACTTAACACTTTAACGTGTAGCAGAAATACATGCTATTTTACCAAAAACATATTCAAAAGAACAAAAAGGTAAGAAAAGCAATGCTTGCTCATCACAGAGACAGCATTTCAATAAACTGAGTTAGATGACATCATGAGTGAGCACGTTAAGGTCGCCTACATGTAATGTGATCTGAACGAGTGAAAGTAGACATGAGACAATGATTGCTCTTAATTAGCATTAATAAATAAATGGATGGTTAAATACAAATCTGAGCCACATGAAGAACACTTGCTTTTGCCAGAATAATCAGATCGGGGGAGTAACTTATGTAAAAGTATGCGATTGTACTTAGGAGTCAATTAGTCTATGTGTATTTAATTTTCTGTGAAATGAAAATCATTATCACACAACTCACAATATTCCCAATCACCAGACACAATTAAAATAATTGAGCAATAATTTGGAGATTAATAAACAAAGGGGAAGGGAAGCAGCAGAATGAAACAATCTGATCAGACTCACCTTAAAGGCTAAGACCATGGTTAAGAAATATTGTAAGATGTTCTTAAGGGGTAGTTCACATTAGAAAAGGGCCAAAGAGAAACTGGACTGTTTTATCTACTGTTGTGATTATGAAAAGGGATTTATAAAAGGATCACTTTCATATACAGTAATACTGAATTTCGGTAAAATTCAGTCAGCCTCGCACACACAAGCAAGACATTTTGGATTAAAAAAAAAAAAAGACATATCAGCTAAGGCATGAAAAAGGGCAATTAAATCCATATACAAAGAATAATCATTTTATAGGCATGAATTTAGCCTGATAATAGTGATGCCGAAGTAAGAGCCAGAAGGACAAAGATATGTAATTATGATAAATGTGAACACCCAGATGAAGAGTAGCAATAATGAAGATATATCCCAAATATCAGCTGTCCAATTATCAAAATGTATTTTTTACATCTTATTATATTTTTAGTACCCTTCCATGTGAAATGCAAGAAAGGCAGACCTCGTGAGATAATAAAGTTTAATGTAGTCAGCTCACTCAAATAATTTAAGAGCTTTATTAATTAAATCCTCATGTTACTTGATTTTGAGTTAAATTTTATGTAAAAGAAGCTAATCATTGAAAATAATTGGAAAATGACTAACCATTAAAGAAACATTAAGTATAACTTAGTACATTGTATTTTCTAAATCAGTAAGTTAAACGGTTAAAATAAAATTTTCCACCAAGCTAAATAGTGAATGGTTTATATTTAATTAAGTTGAATAGAATTTCAACAAAATGGGTTATTTCTTTCTCTCTCTCTCTCACTCTCTCTCTCTCTCCACCAATCTTGAGCTCAGTAGTGTGAATCCAGATACTTAAGATGCTGCCTGGTTAGTTTAGCTGGTCACATTATACTTAATCCAGGTAGTTAACTATCCAAATTACCAAAATGATACAAAGCAAGGCATGTGGAAGCCAATATAAAATTGGTTCTCATTTTTTCAAAGGACCACTAGGTTTTTAGGGAACAAATGAAACACAAAAATCACTTCCAGACAGTGTGCTTATGTGTGTTTCTTCTTAAGGAATCACAACTAAATTATGTTCCTTCTCATTTTCATATATGAGACAGACTAATAGTCTTATAGGCAAATTAATCAAACTTCATGAAAGAACTTAACAATCAGCATGCAATAATGTGACTTCCATTCAATTACAAAGCTTAAATGGAAAGACATTTTTCTTGACTATCTTCATCTTTTCTTGGATATACATTACAGTTGTATACATGTTTTTGGCTATTTTGCATATATTTGTATATACATACAGAAATTTTCTATGGCATCTATTCTTGCACAGGTTAAGAAATAAGGCAGAGTTTCTTTAAACTACTTATTTGGAATTAGTGGGCAATTATTAGCTGGAAACCTTGTATAAACACAATAAAATAACTATTTTTGATGTATAAACTTAATAAGTCAGTTTATTTTTTAAATACTTCTATAATTTTTAAGTTATCATGAACTCTTCCACATGGTTTTCACAAAAGAAAGCAGAACAAGATTTTTTTCAGAAAAATCAGAAGACAAAACATAAGTAAAATGTAAAAAACTTTATCATACTACTACAACTCAGCAACAATAAAGTTTAACTTCTGTATTCATCCATCACATCCCAAATTATGTTTCAACTATATTTAATTTTGATTATTTTTTCTCAGTAACATTCTTGTCACTTAAAAAATACCATAAATAAAACATTTTTAGTTTTTATACATTATAGTGAAGAGAATATCACAATCTACCACCATATTAAAATGCATAGGGAACAATCTTTATGAACAATAGCAGTAATTCAAGGAAAATTAAATATCAACACGTAGTATGCTTAGAAAATGAATTGTAGTCTTCAAAATTCATTGAAGATGACATGATTATTTTGTGCCATAGGATCTACCAGTAATTGTTTTCCTTCATCTTCTTTTTTACTTCTTTTTTAGCTTTCTACAGCAAAAATTAACAAAATTTTTAGTGTCTCCAGTGTTCTACCCCCTCTACACCAGAGGGCAGGCAAGGAGCAAAAAGAGAAATTGAAATTCTTAATGCACTAGTTTGTCTTAAGTATTTTGGATAAAAAGATTAGTGGAAGAATTTTTTAAAGTAGTGAACTGGCCAGCAACATTTTGGGAATGATCTATTCTACTTCTATCCATATTGTTATGAAAACAAATAGTATGAATCAATGCCCATTTCCTTTCTCAACCAAACCTGGTTTAAATACATTGGTTAAAAACAAAAGTCTATAATGCACAGGAATGAAACTTGAATCAGAGCTTTAAAACAATATTAACTTTAAAAATAACTTTTAGTGATCTTAAATAGTTTAAATAATTTTATTTTCTCACTTAAACCTTGAATCACTTCACTCAGTTTAATGATTTAATTTACTGTCAATTAAGCCTCCTCAATTTTCATTGCCTAAGCCTCTTTTACATTACGAACACATTTTCAAGTATTTTTCTATGTTGTTTGCAACACTTAGAAAAATATATACGAAAAACATGAAACCCAGTGATTAATAAAAAATTAAGATATGTGCTTAAATTCTTTTGAAAAGTAATAAAATATAAATATAATTTTAATTCAAAAACACCAAAGCAAAATCACATGTATTATAAGGGAAGAGTAGACTTTCTGTTATTAACCGCGATGTTTCCTGAGCAGCACACTTTCTCCTTCAAAGAATCCCAGGAGTCAGAGAAGAGAGAGACAGGGGGAGGGGCTGGTGGTAAGTTCCTGGGCGTGCCTTTGGTCCCTACTCCTTCATCTCCTACATGTTTCTACTTTTCTTCCTTTTCTTATTTCCCCATACCCTTTCTCTCTTCAATTCGCTTTGTTATTACTTCAGTTTACTTGTTTTTACTTTCCCTTTCTTTCTGAATTCCTTACTGTGAGCATAAAGTCTATAAAAATACAGAGCCTTTTGGTTTAAGAAACATTGAAAGTGTATTCAGGGTCAACTACTATATCGTTATTAATTTTCTTTTTTTCCAGTGGTACACTCATTTATGTAGCAAATCATCACAAAATCCATCCCATCTCCATAACACAATGGCCCAGAGCACTGGAAGTGCCCTCAATGAAATAATCTTCTTGTTGGCGAGACAAATCAGCTACACATGGAACACGGTGAGACAAATCAACTACATATGGAAAACCAAAAATAGTATATGAAAACAATAAGATATATGTCAAAATGCCACATAAAATTGTCAAATAAAAGTAAATCCTAGGTGGGAGTGCCTAAGAGGAAAGATGGCTATTGGTGGCCATCAACCACAAGTTTTTATGGAAACATAGGCAGCAAAATCAGGGAGACACATGGACAGATTTTTATTTCGGTCATTCATTGTTAGCACTATTAAGTAGGCTAAGAAAAATACTTTTAGTTTTAAAATGTTGGATATGTGCTGGTTGTCTATAAATACTAGGGCTTTTTTCGTAAAATATTTCTACATGTTTCCACTTAATGGCAATTGCTTCTCTGTTCACCATACACATTCACATTACCACATAACTGGGGTTCTGTAGGATAATCATGTTTTCAACATTTTATATCATAAAGGCCCTTCCGAGAGACTCCAAAACACGTGGATAAAAAGTGAAAGCTTCAATCATTCAAGTGTTTTACTGTATGAGATACTAGATTACGATTTGTGCAAATCATGAAAAGATTAAATATATTACAAAATGTGAACAGGCAATATACATATGTATATATTTGTTTTATAGGTAACTAATACAGAGTCATGAGCCTAAATATACATATTAATAGATTGTGATAGTAATTACAGTTCCTTGGATATCATATATACACTCTTTAAAGTTAAAAGAGAAGTTATTCTTACCCTCAGGTTTTAATACACTTTTGAATTTGGAGAAAATCAAACAAAATGTTTAAATAAATTAAAAATCTTTGAAAATACTCTAAACACAACATGTATACAAGTAATGTAATAAAAGCATCAATATAAGAAATAAGGAACTTGACAAGCAAGTAAGGCATGATGTTTAAAGATAATTTAACATCAAA
Source organism: Furipterus horrens (assembly GCF_987537825.1). Lineage (NCBI taxonomy): Eukaryota > Metazoa > Chordata > Mammalia > Chiroptera > Furipteridae > Furipterus > Furipterus horrens. The sequence continues at coordinate 112,291,849 of NW_028327172.1, read as the reverse complement.
TTCAATCTGTATCCATCAAATAGTATAATCACAGTTGATAAAATCATTAAAAAATTTAAAAATGTGTCTGTATTTTAAAATATTTAGTGTGTCTGTTCAAATCCACATAGTTGGAAAAGAAATTGAAGCATAATCTTTTTGCCAATAATGTCAAAGAAGCAACTAAGGACTTGGCAGACTGCCAAGCCAGGAGCTGTGGTTCTATTCAGAGACATTTCTATCAATGTTCTGCTTCCCAGAGTTCTGAAGCTAATCAAAGTAGATGTTCAGCTCCCCCCCCCACCAGAACTTACTGTGCAGCTTTGTAAAGCATGCCCAAGTCAGCTTGATGTGTAAAACTACTTTGAACACACTCATATATGTAAGGAAGTGACAATGAAGCCAGACAGACCAAAAACCAAACCACCATGTCCATGCTATTCTTTTTCCCCAAAGAAAAAACCTGGAAAGCATTTAGGATCTCTCTGTACTTAATCCCTTCTGTCCTCTCACTGAGTAATTGTTAAAGGATACCTTAGTTAAAGAGAGAGCTGACATAAAAATATAAATAAACTGCTATTTCAAGGGTTTAAATATTTGAGGCATAAAATACATAGACTATATACATACTTTAAAGACAAAATACACTGTTATCATCTACTACCATCACCAATGAACTTAAAGATCCATCTCTGATGAAGCAATATGGAATAGTGATAACCAGCAACAAAATAAATTAAAACTAAACCTGAATATTATAGAATGTCATTATAGAGTTTTAAGAAAAAATTGTAAAATAAATAGCTGTTCAAAACCTGCCTTGTTATCTACATGTTTACATTTGTGTTATGCTTCATAGAAAAGTTTTCTAAGATACTACAAATGACATGAATCACTAAAATTACCTTCATTTCTGAGCATATACTTGATCTTGCTAAAACAATTTCTAACCTTATTGACCAAAAGTAAATGACTTAGTATTTTCAAAACATTCAAATCATTAATTTATACTTTAATAGTCAAATCATTAATGTATATTTTTAATAATTTTTCATCTTTAAAGACCATATCTGCATGAAAGCAACCTTGACTTTTATAATCTGTGAATTTAGAGTTATAGGTCATAGAGGAAAAATTCAAAAGGTCAGCAACTACAGATAAACTTCACACAGTCACAACATGATTTTAACCATGACAATGTTGGAAAATGTGTAGAGGCAAGCACACATCCACCCACTCCAGCACATACACAATGCAAAAGTTAAAATAATATATGCAAACATTTTAGTAGTTTAAAAGTGACCTAAATTATACAGTTCTGGGACAGCTAAGCTAAACTACATTTTCTTGCCATGTGATTTTTGTGCATAACATTTTCAACACCCTGCCTTCGTGAATTTTTCTGTTTCACCCTCTATGCCAAGAAAGACTAAATTCTATCATTTTTTTTTTCATGTGTGTTAGAATTGGCTTAACTCTTGCTTACATTTTCTGGAGGGCAAAAACAGCCTGTGTAAGATATAAAGCTTTTCCTACTACTCACATTTGATTTTTGTGCATTTGAAAGATCATTGCCAGGTTCCCTGGGATGAGACATGAGGAGGAGGCACAGAATTGCTAAGGGTTTCCACTAAAAAGACCAGCACCATAGGCAGCACTAATCCTGCACCTGTGATGTGTTATTCAGTAGTTAAGAAATGCAGTCCAGACTGTGGTTGCCTAATACAGCTCAGCTGCTTTTCTCAGTGTGCCCTTTGATTATAAGCTGGCAAGAGAGATTATTCCGGTCAGGCAGTGAGCTATGTTCAGGATACATGGCATATGACAGTAGAAAGGTAAAAGGGAAAGGAAACCTTAGAATCAAAAAAATAAATAAAAAGAAAGAAAAGAAAAAAGAAGTCACTGGCCACGGTGTATTATGTAACATTTCCAGATGGTTAAAAGCTGCTTCTGATTATATGCAAAGCAGAAAAATATATAACATTTAAATATCTAGAAATATATATTTTTATATTATTCTTTGACATTTAGAATGGTACTTCAACATGCAATTCTTAAGTTTATTTTGAAAATAAGCACAATGTCAGAAATTGGTCAGCTACATAAACATTTTTAAATCTTTCCTTAAAGAGGTTTACTTATACTAATTGTCAAACTCCTTTTATAGTTTGGAACCTTTCAAACAAAATGTTAGGAAAACTGACAACCAAATGATTACCATTAATTTTTATCTTCTTATTATCTACCATGTCATTTGACTTGACTCATTAAAGTTTTGTATATAAAATTTATATTTAAGACACAACTACCCTATTAACCATGTATGGTAAATCAGCAAAAAATATTTATTTTAAATGAGTATAAAATTGCCAGCAAGTCCAAATTAAGAACTATTTGTCATATACAAAGCTTTCTACATGCCACTTTGGTTTCATGGAGACAAAGAGGTAATGACCACTCTGTCCACTAACTGTGAAATCAAATTGCGAGAGTGGAATAGAAGTTACCTTTTTTTATTGTTGTTCTTTTGCCATAAAAAGGCTGCTGACCAGTCACCCACACCAAAATTTTCACTCTGTTTCCTTTTACACTCTCTATAAACACAAAACCATCCGTCTCCCAGGCTAATATCCATGCCATTTTAAATAAATAATCTAAAACTTTATCCAAAAAAAAAGATACTTTCCTAAGAGCAGATAGTTTAAAAAAACAAAAAAGTTCATTTATATACACAAAAAGACCTGAAATAAACATACCAATTTCAAAATGTATATAACTTAAATGTGTATATTAAAGAAAATGCTCAGTTTTATTTTTTAATTCATTAGACACTATGTGCTAAGACAACCAGTCTATAAAAAGTGTTAGTAGGAATATTCCACATGATATATATTAGGAGCAATAGAGTCACAAGAAATCCCGATGACCCTAAAAACATTCTCTGACATCAGAATTTGGAAAGTGCATAGCTTTCCCATATAGGCAAACGTTAGGGTTAGAGATAATTTTACATTCAAAGTTCCAAGTAATACTCTGAGACCAAACTAACAGAGAGCCAAGATTTAGAAGTTATGCCACAAATTGTTACATTAATATTCTCCTAATATTCCTGTAATCTGGTTTGTGCATCCACAGTAAAACAGCATGGTGGAATTGGGTCCTGGGTATGTATCTGACTAGCAATATAATATGACTCCTGATATTTTAAGAGAAAAAAATTTTTTTTCTGAAATTATACTTAATTGGCCACTAAAACAGTGCTGCAATCCTGAACCACCATCTACTTTCCTTTGATTTATAGGAATAAGATTTTCAGAGAACAATCTCACTGACTTTTGGGCAGAGACACTGAAGAAAGGTCTGAATTGAGGCGATGTTATTGTAATGATTGTGTTATCTTAAATCTGAGCATGGCACACTTGGGAACATTCTGGCCTGGTGCTGTTCATGCTGTCCCTCTTTTGATAAACAACTGGCTTCAGTTTTCAAAACATTCTCTAAAAGCGATCTTATTTTTTAAACTTTTTAAATTGTATAAAGCCTAGAGGACTCAGAAGCCCAGGCTCTAAAAAGTTTTATTGATTTTAGCTTTACATTTTTCTTCTTTATTTTCCTTATCCAATTTGTATCTCCTTATTTATGCCAATAATGTACCTGCCCACACATTATATTCTGAGGCCAAAATGTTTCCTTCTTCCTCTTTTAAATAATTATCAAGATGGGATCTCACAATAAACAACCAAAAAAAAAAAAAAAAACCTACAAGAAACCCAAATTTAAGATGCCACATGAAGAATAATTTACCTCATAATTTCTTCAGATGTTTCTGTATTTTGAGCTATAACAATAAAAGGCAGATGTATCTCATGTGTTATATATTTTCACTCTGAAAATTTTTGATAAATTGAGTATATGATCTTAAATTTCAGTATCACATTAAGAGGGTAAGAAATATATACTTAAATTTATTTTAAATGACCAAAGTGCTCCCAAACAATAATAATACTAATGTGGAAGCAAAAAACAGTGCTATCCTAAGTGGCCACTATTTCAGTTAGAAAGTTTTCCACATTCACAAAGAATATAGATCAAACAAAATATTTTACTAAAATGTAATAGTTGGTACTTCAACTACTAGGAAACCATTGTTTATATTTACCTACAGAGGTTGGTAAAATGTGTCAGTTTTAACTATTATGGTCATCAGGCCTGTTGTTCCTACTAGGAGCAAAGTCTCATAGTTGCTTTGTTTTGTTTTCCCTAAGGAAAGAGCAAGATGATCTTTCAAAATGAATAAACCCAATTTATGATAAATGATTAATAAATTTATTATCTCTCCATCTTTCCTGGCAGACAAAAAATATGTTTTCCTCGTTAAAACTATAGTCGCTTTTTGGTAATAATATGAAAATTTCCTGGTGCCTCCCATTTTCCATCATAAAATCAAAGAGCCTAACGAGAAAAGCATTAAACCTGTGCTAATTATTAGTTAGACATATAATCTGGAATAAAAGAAATAACTCTAATAGCTACTTCCTAAAATGTTTTCAATCCAACCTTTAGAATACGGCACTTTAGCATGCTTTTGTGCATGCTAACATTGTGGTAAAGCACATACTCCTTTTCCCATTTCATACCAATAAGGGGGAAAAGGCATTGCCAGTAGGCGCCATCCAAAGCAGCCCACCCACCCTCAACTGTGCCAGGCTCCTGCCTTTGTAGACTTCAGTGTCTCCTGACTAGCAAGAAAGTATAAGCAGAGAGATCATTAATAATGACATGTACACGCTAGCAGATAATGTTGACTCACTTTAGTAACTATTAAACTATAAACACTGTGCTGAAAGCCATTTATCTGCATTTTAGGATAAACAGCAGAAGCTACTCAATTAAGTAGATTGCAAGGAATAAGTTGCTGATGCCAAACTGAATGAAGCTTAATTTTGAAAAGATAAATCTGTGAATTTAATAAAAATCAGTCTAGAATCTCAGGGATGTTGAAATACAAAAAAAAATTAAATATTTTATTTTATAATATAAATATAATACTTAAAATATATATTATAACCTATATTTTAAGAGGCCACTAATTCAGTTTCCAAAGTTCTTGCAGAATAGTTCAAGTTCAAAAAAAATTTACTAATACTTGATAGATATTTTCTCTTCATTGACAACACTTATGTCACACTGATACAGATATTATCAAGGAAAGCTTTGCCTATCTCTATGAAAAGGTAAGGTTGAATTAGGTCAGTTTTCTTTATCAGTGTTGTTCCTACGCACAAGCAATTCAGCAATAGAGAATTTCTAAGACGACTCCTCCCAAGAAAAAGAAACACAGCATGAGTGCTACTTTACATGCAAATATATTTACATATTTCTATCTCTAGCATGTTCAAATGTTTCAAGAAAAACACCAATCTATCATGGAACACTGGAGGTTTTATTACATTTGATTAGAAGGATATGAGATAAATCAAGGCCCTTACTGCAAGTGCCATTAGAACTTATTTCTCCTACTTGTCAGAAAACAAATCAAAATCTGCTCTTTTTCACACCTCCAGATGTCAGAAGCTTTTCAAAACAATTTGAGGTCAGAGAAGAGAACACACAGGTGTGTGTTATGTCAACTACTGAAAGTAACTGAAGGTTAGCCTGGAATCTGATCCCTCTCCCAACACATTCCTGTGGGCATTACAAACACTCCCTGAAGGAACATTACACTAAGGCTGACCACTTTTTAAAAACACCCCAAATCTCATTAGATCTATTTTTTAGCATCATTGTTCAAAAGGATCTCTGCTAAATAACCTAAAACTCACTACCACCTCTCAGGAAACCTTTAATGTCTTCTCCAATATCACTTCTTGTGTTCTGTTTCACCAATAATATAACAGCTTAAACGACAATAAAATATTCAATATCAACATGCATAAGTGTTTGTCACATCATGAAAACCACGACAACCCACAAAAAAAAATTAAATGTTAGGATGTCAGTAACAAATGCTTACGAATAACGGTCAGTTGGTCTTGGGAAAACTATGTATTTTCACTGCTGGTGTAACAACCCTGAGTCAGAATGATGGCAGTGGTATAGCACATCTTAAATTACCAGGGCTTACACTAAAAACCAATGTATGCACTTAGTCATTCAAAACTTGCGTTAAACACAAACAGCAACTTAAATGTGACACATCATTAATTTTTTTTTAATAGTAACTGGAAGGACAGCTTGACCATTAAATGATTGGGTTCCCAATCAAGATCAGAAAAAGTCTGCCTGCTAGTAAAATGACCCAATAGTCATAGACTTCTGATTATGTTTATTAATGACCAGAATAATGACATCGAGACAAAAAAATTTACTATCATATTAATTAACATTCATTCCAAAGATTTAGTATTTACATAATCCTTCCTTCTCACACCTTCCCACAAATATGTCTGCAGTGATGATCCAAGTAACAACTCCCACAAAACCTCTCTGTTTCGCCAAATGTTCCTAGTATTTTTCCAAACCTCAAAAATATCTCCCTACTGAACAACACTCCCCACCTCAGCTAATGATAAAAAAAACTGAAACTTAAAAAAAATTTTTTGTTGTTTTTCTCCGTCCATCATCCAGTGCTTGGAACCAGAGCTAATGCTCAGAGCAGGATGCATAGCGGTACTCTGAGCACGAGCACTGGTGATGGCCGATAAATTTACTTACATCTTTACATAAAATTCTCAGCTGTACTTTTCTCGTCAGTAAGCAGCAAGCCCAGAGACCAGCACCACCAGTATTCCACATGTGTGGGAGGGAAGCCCCGGGGCAGGGACCCCACTCGGGTATGTGTGCAGAGCACGCCATTTCGATCTGAGATCCTTCTCTGCCTGCCTTTTTCATTTGTTGTCTCCCAATCCCCAAAGGCTTCCCAAAAACCTCAATATTCTTGAAGACTCTTTTGTCTCCTTTCTTCCCTCCCACTCTCACTGAGAAGATAGGAAACACCAGATATGGAATATCCTTGTTGCCTTGCCTCCATTCGACATACACCTCCCGACTGGGAACTTTTCTGCTTGCTCTTCTCCTGGAAGCTAACCCGCTATGTGTCTGCTGGGTCCCATCTCTGCTCACACACCCAGGACCACAGTCTCACTCACAAAGGATGGTTTGCCCTTCCTGGGTTGTGAACAAAGAGTAGTTTTCCCAGCGTAGATCAGCCCACCTGAAAAAGGGTTTTAGGACAAAGAGAAAGTAAATTAGTGCATTGGGAAGAAAGGGCAAAGGAACTCTTGAAGAAAAACCTGAGATGTTTATGCTAGTGCCTTCATACCAAAATGCAGTAACTTATATACAAAACATGTAACCAAGCACCAACTCTTACAATAAGCCAAATCACACGTGTAACAGGATAACTATAGACTCAAAACAGGTGTTGGAATCATGATTTCTTGCCCTAGCTATGGTATTGACTTGAAAATCTCCAGAATGTCCAGAATGTTTTGTTTGGTGATGATTTACCAAATAAGGCTTAAGCAGTAAACAGAGGTTCTCAGGATATGTTTGTGGAAGGAACACCGATAAATGAATTAGCTCACTAGAAAAGACTCAGCCAAACATACCTGCCTAGGTCATAAGTTCAGTGTGAAGGAAATGACCCCAAGTCAACACTATGATACAGTAGTGCCACCCAGTGACTGCTTTTCCCATGACCACATTCTCTGGATGGGTGACAAAGAGAGTGACAATGGGTGTTTCTAAAGAAAGGAATCATGTGCAGAAAGTAGCGGCTGCTCTGGTAACCAAAAGTTTCCAAAACACTGTAACACATTCTACCCCTAGCTATGTCCAACTACTTCCTTTACCTAATAAAGAATTTGGAAAAAGAATATCCAACCTCCCATTGCCTGAGACTATAACTAGTTATAAACAGAGGCAATAAAGTAAATCCAAGCCTACCTAGCTATAAACACAAGAAATCATTCACAACAAAGTCCATATATCTATATGTTGGATATGAATGTATTATATATATGGCTATCCCTGACTCTATCTACCTAGTTTCAGGCAGATTTTAAGGCTGACATCTACATTCAGATACTTAGGAAATATTACACACATATAAAATGATTTACGTTGTGAGTTGCATTGATGAGTTCACTGAGAAAGGGGTTTGAGAAGATTGAAAAGAGACCATTATTAGCAAAAGAAAAAAAAAGGACAGGACAAAAGCCAAAAGTGAACAGCAGTTGTGGATTTCCAAAGTTGAACTAACAGCATGGTCTGGAAATAACTTTCACTTCCCTTGAGCATATTATTAACTATAGTGTTACAAACTATCGTTAAATAAATGGGGAACTTTATCTGATATAGCATATTAACTCAATCAATTACATTTATGTTTTTAATCATCCGCAGTAATAGTAAAACAGGATCATATTACAAAGAAACAAAAAGAATAAACATCATCTAGTGGTGATACCAAAACCTTGATTCCTCCCTCCATAAGGGGTTTCAGGGCTGTACCAGCATGCATAGTAGAGTCCTCTGCCCTCCTCCAGAAACCACCAAAACATGGAGTTACCCCCAAATCTGATTAGCGTCGGAGAAGAAGGGCTGTCTGATCACAACTGTCATGTGAACTTGGTGTTTCAAACACTTCCAGTTCCTTTTATTTTATTGCAATATTGTCTCCCCCCATGTCCCCTTTTTAAGTCTCTTCAACTAATTTTCTAACAAGTACTGAGCTCCTAAGGCCTGAAAAAAAAATCTATCAGTAATTTCATTACGAATAGAAGTAAGGAAAATCAGTCACTAGTCATAGGAAGTCATGGCTATTTGCCATAGCCTTTCAGTCTTCTCATTTATGTGTTTTTTTATTTTCATTGGCATTTGTGTGAGGAAGTATCCGTCGTCGGCAGCCATCCGTCTCGAGAGACGATGGTGTAGCTTCTTAAGAGTCTATCTGCACCGCCAAGAATGGCTGTGCAGTCCGACTCGGGAGTGACACGGTATCTGTCTCCTCCCGTGTTGAATCGACATCTTGCGATGACGCTGGAGTGTCCTCTCCAGTGAAGCTGAAGCTACAGAGCCTGGGCAGGGTGATATGGAGGGTCTGCTGTTGCCCATGCAGCAGACCCCCCCTCTCTTCGCAGCTGAAGGGTCCAAGGGAAAGACAGAGTCAATACAGCTTGGCTTCAGGTGCGCCGCAGGAGTTGCCAGTGTTGACTACAACATCAAACCGCCTTAGGGACTCCGGCTCCGGATTTTCTGTCGGGGTTTACTCCCTTAGCCTTTCCCTTGAAGAGGTATGCCGCAAGGCAGCGGAGGTTGTTTGGAGTCAGAGTTTTCCTTCTCTGATGTGCCCTGACTGGAAGATCGAACCAGCGACACTTAGCTCGCAGGCCGACGCTCAATCCACTGAGCCAAACCAGCCAGGGTGATGAGGAAGTATAGTTATTGCCAAAGGTACTTGAGTCCTTTTAGCCTGGCCAACCAAAGAAGAATAGGGAGAAGCTAAGAAAGGATAAGAACAATCTGGTAAAAATGCTGCCAGGTTCAAAGCAATGTAGGGGTCACAACAGTATCCTGAATGACCATATCAGTAAAATGAAACAGGAGGAGAATAATAAACACATTATGGTTCTACATAACTTCTGCTTTGCTGATACACATTCTTTTCTTCACATTTATAGCGTGAAAAGAGTGTGATGACTACTATATTAATAAACTATAAGAATCTCAGTCTTATAATTTATTAGTCACCTGACCTTGAACAAGTTCTTAATTTCCTTTGGTCTCAAACACTTCATAGTAACATTGTTCACAATTCAAGCAGTTTTTAAGAGAATTAAATAAGATGTAATCATATATCATTTATTACATGTTAGTAAATCTCACATAATGTAATCCTCAAAATACTCATTTTATAGGTGAGGGTATTAGGGCTGGGTGAGATTATTTGCCTGAGAACAAATAACTGAGCAGCAGGCAATAGGATGCAAGTTCTGGTCTCTGAGAGGTTTTTTTTTAGGTGTATTTTATTTTCATTTAGGAGAGAGGGGACAGGGGTGAGAGAGAAACATCAATTGCTTGCCTCCTGCATACTACCTGACTGAGGATGGAACCTGCAGCATAGATAAGTGCTCTGACAGGGAATCAAAATGGTGACATTTTTGGTTACGAGAGGAAGCTCTACCCGAGCCCACTGGCCAGGGCTGTCTCTATGCCTTTTAAGAGCAGTGACTCCTCTGGGTAACAGTTCTCAAATGTTTTGTTCTCAGAACACCTTTTCATTATAAAAAATCATTTATGAAACCAAAATTTTTGTTTGTGTGGATCATAGTTGTATTTAACATATTAGAAATTAAAACTGAGTAGTCTTAAATTTGCATAATTGATTTACAAATAATAATGAACACATTTCGTCCTAATATTTTTTCAAAAAATAATAGTGATAAAATGATACTGTTTTCATATTTTTGCAAATCTATTTCTCTAACTTAATTGAATAAATTGGATATCTGTTTCTGCATAAAATCTACTGCACTCTGTTGTGGCTGACATATATGAAGAATATATGGTCACAGTTATGTAGTAGGAATGTTTTAATAACCTTTCCATAAAAGTGTTATTTTTGATACCACACAAAACCTAGACAAGTAAGACTCTCTTAAAGTTAGACACAATGCAAAATCTGAAACCCTATCAATAAAGTTTTCATTTTCTGATTAAGATCTGCTGTCAATCACGTACTTTGAATGGATTTTTACACATGCATGATTATAGAACAATGGGCATTGATCAACAGGGAAAAAAAATCTTGATTCACTCAGTAATGCAGATCAGATATGTGGAGAGAAGCTTTCCCAAATCCTAATTTTTGTCAGAGAATTTGAGATTTACCATTAGCAATAAATACTGTCAGCTGTTTTTCCTGAAGTGACAGGCTCATTTCGTGCATTTATGAGACATGTCTTCCGTACCCGCGTCTGAATAACTACAGTTTGTCACTCATTCTTTCAAGTAAAAACTGTGTTTCATGTAAAAGGTCTCAGGTAAGCATTCATCTTCAGTATACTGAAGGATTTCATTATGGACACTTCACATTTTGTCACACAGAATATTAAAACCACATTTATTCAGAGGTTGGCATTTAATTAAAATTAATAATTTTAGTGCTTCATGCAGGGTATTATTAAATAAACTAGCTTATTTTGTTTGCTGTATGGTTGTTGTGTGTTGTGAGTACATGGCAGTGAAAAATATGAGTGCAGTGTGGTGCCCTGTCTTCATCTGTGCTAAGGTTCCATCAGCAGTTCTACCCACTCCTCCTTTTGTCTCATCAGTGCAAATGTTAATAGTATATCTGATTATATAATCATGCTTGCAAATCACATTTTGAGAACTGCCACACTGGTCATTAGAATTACAGATATAAAATTGATATAAAATTTATATTTTTAAAATAAAGTTTATAATGGTGAAATAAAAGGGAGTGAGAATAAGAGACAACATTTAAAAGAAAAATGAAGAAAATATGTGTAATTATTGAACCCTTTTGAGACTTATAGAGATATATTTTTCATGTAGAAATACCAGATGGCTCACCAAGGTATTGTGTGTGCCAAATACAAGATAAAGCAATTCTTAATGTAAATTTATGCTTTAATATTTTGAATTGGTCTTTAAAAGGACAATTAAAGTATAGAACATTAATTAAGTTAGCACCATTAGATGTTGACAGTTACGAAATGTTGGCACACACTTAAGGAAAGAAGAAATGATCCATTAATGTGAGAGTACAATAAACAGACACAGAAAGTTCACATTCTCAGAAAAGTAATTAAAAAGAGAAAAAGAGTTTGCCAAATACGGCATTCATCAGTCCTGGTTGACTTTTGTTTGTTTGCTTTAATTTTTTGTTGTAAGCTATCATAGGTAATTTTTTTTTTTTGTGCTTTTTTTGCATGTTGTTTTTCATATCTGAACACTGAAAGGTTAACCTTCTCGAGACAAGCTATTCTCTAACTTGTAACTAACTATGCAAAGATGCAGCTAAAGTTTTCTGACACTTCCTGCTCCCTAGGCAAATAATTTTCAAACTCAAGAAAGATTTTGACAGAGTCAATTCAACTGAATTATATTTTTGTTTACTAAGAAGTGGAGCACTGCAACATGAGCATGAGAGGAAGGTCCTGAGCACCGTCTTTAATGCCAATGCATCCTGGACAGCATTTACAGGAGAGAGCACAGGGCAGGAGATAGGAGATTGGGTTGAACTTTACTAATAAGCTGTATGCTTTTGGGAAAATTCAGTGGTTTCTCTGGATCTCCATTTCTCCATCTTGAAAACAGCAGCAATAATATCTACTACTCACATGGTTGTTTCTAAAATTAAATGAAGTCCTATATAAAGCACTTAGCATAGGGTCCAATGACTTAGAGTAAATGCCCAATAAATGTTACTTCCCTTCATTTTTTGAACTCCACATGGGGCTTATAACAGAGAAAAGGATACATCTTTCGCTCCAACTAAATAAGGTATAAAGTCATTTCCAGAATCCAGAACCAAATTAAAGATATATATCAGTTAAAAAATACACTTACATTGTCTGTTTTCTAGAGCGTGATCAATGACCTACTGGTATGTACATAAAGGCACAAATTTATATTTTCAATTTTCAGTTAATTTTAGCCATTTTCTAATTTGTTTCAGAAAATGATCTCACTATTTGAAAGAAAAAGACATAGGGGAAAGAAGGACATGATCCTGCCAGTGATGACAAGTAAATATGGCCCTGGTCGAAGAAACAGCACCACCAATATCCCTAGCTCATATTCAGGGCTGTTCAGTACGCCATATCAACTTTGCCTTCAGAGCACTGTACATAAGTGTATCTTAAAAATAGCATGCCTTGTATGGCATATTCAGCTCACCTCATGAGTTATCACCAACTGCTAGGCAGTATTAGCTACTACTTTTTAAACAATATTATAGATTTTCAGAGCATCTTGCACTTTGCTAGATTCTTACATGAACGTATATGTGTTCATTAAATAGTTTCAAAAATTATCCATATGTACATACTATAACATCCACATAAAGTGTTAATGAAGTCTTTTAACTGACTTACGTTCAATAATTTACCTCATATCTTCCATTGATATACAGGATGGGGCAAAAGTAAGTTTACAGTCGTTTGTATGAAAAAATACAATAATTAATAAATAATAATAAAAGAATAAACTGTTTTGCATACTTACAACTGTAAACCTACTTTTGCCTCACCCTGTAAAATCATGCAAAGCTGATTATTTAACTTCACTGAACTCAAATGTCCCATTTTAATAGGAAGAGATTTAAGAAAATATACAGGTCATATGAACATCCACTTTAAAATGTAAGACGACAACCAAAAAAATGTATGCAGAAAATGTATGTCAGTTAACCCTTTAACTGTACTCAAAGGCTATCACAATATGCTGTATATACCTCAGGCAAGAAAATAACTACTGAAATGATCCACAAATAAAAGAAAGAAAACTACTATTTACTGAGTACCTATCATAGGTAAAACAGTTCTAATAGCTTTCACGTTTTCATATAATGCTTAGGAGAACCCAGCAAGGTAGGTACAATTATTCCCATTTTTATGAATGACTGAGGTTCAAATATTAATAAGGTCATAATGCTGAGCTATTTACTATTCCACATAACTGTTTTAATCAAACCACCCAGTGATGATGATGATAATGATGATGATGATGATGATGATGATGATGTCACCATCAGCAGGTGTGCATAGCTTTGATGCTTTTCTCCCCCAGTAATAAGGATAGGCTTTCCTAAATCTACTAAGGTTTCTTATGGCAAAATACAGGCTAATGACTGGAGCCCCTCATTTCTATCCCTGTCCCTAATCAGTACAACTGCTGTATTCTCTACTGTTCCTCCCACTTCTGTAATCCATTATTTGCACCACTGCCTTCTAAAACAACAACACACATGCATAAAGTTGCAAAACCAAAAGGCTAAAGCATAATAAGTGAAAGGCTCTCATGATTCTAAAGTTCCCATGAAGGCATGCAGGGTTCTTCATAAACTAACTCACCTACCTTTCCAGTTCCATCTCCTACCATGACCTGCTGCGTGCCCACTCCTTATTCTCATGTGATACACCATGTATTTTATATCCCCGTGTCTCCGTTCATACTATGCTTTCAGCCTACAACAGCCTCCCTCTCCCTCACTGTCTGTTACGTTTCCCAATCAGAAATATATGCATCCTTTTTAATGTTGCCAGGGAGCTTTACCATGTTATATATGTTACTCTTCCTTGAACAAGAGTTGCACATATATATTCTGACCTATCAACTATCACTCTCTTATTACAAGTAGTACAGTTTACTTACATATGAGTTACTCAAATGATTATTAATTTGACTAATTAGCTGTGTGACTTCAGACTACTTATAATCTCCACAAAGCTCTATTTCTTCACCTGTAAAATTAAGATAATAGTATTTATTCATAGATGTAAAATGATTAAAACAGTAACTTAGCTTGCTTCATATAAGCATGAACAATTTGTATATTCTTATTAGTTGAAATTTGTGGTCAAATAATTTCATTGTTTGAAAGTAACAGGCTCACATATGCATCCAACACTGATTTTAGCCTCTGCAAATTTTTGAAAGAAAGACATTTAAGTTTTTAGAATAAAAAACAATTTTAAAAAGCTAGATTAGTTTATAACTTTTCAAGGTAGTTTTATATGAGCAAATATATTTATTATCATAATGGACTAAAAGATAAGCCAGCTCTACTATAAGATCTTCCCAGCATGCAATACTAATAAAATTGGAATGAATTTCTGCAGAGCACAAAATAAGCTCATTCCTCAAAGCAAAGAAACAGTTCATCCTTAAATTTTACTGCACATACAGTGAAATGAGAGTTGTAAATCAAGGTAGGATTCCTAGGAAAAGACAAGCTTATTCATTGAACATTTTCACTTCTGCACATAATTTAGGAATTCTTTTTGCATTCTGAACATTCTGCCATTTACACACACCAAAAAAAATTAGCCTGTTTCACAATTACAGAACATTGATAGTTCAACATCTGGATCTTCTTCTCTTCTCCCTCTCTTTGCATTAGACAACGTAACAACTTTTATCCTTTAGCTTTGATGTCTCCAACTAGGAAGGAAGTGGACTGTGGGTTTGACAGCAGCTGGATGGGAGAAGGAAGCTATGGACCGCGCTGGGCTGGGAGCCTAGCCTTAGAGCACACACCAAGAAGCAGACCGATCCCTACTAAGGTGCTGAATGCTTACTTGGAAAATGTAGACATAACTAGTTGTGTTCTCCAAACTAATGACTTTCCATTCCAAAATGAGGACTACTAGATGGTTAAGAATTATAAAGGTAAATCTAACAACAATCAAAAGTAGAAGTAAATGTCCAAGTCTGCTGTTAGCCCTTAAATGGTAAAAGGATTACATCCTAACATCAGGTCATCACTAATACTGTATCATGCGCACATAACAAATGAAAATAAAGTCTCCTTGTGATGAATCTAGAAACTGAAGAGTAAATCACAACAGATTCACTATCATCTTCTCCAGAAATTATAAATATAGCAATCACTTTTCCAACAGAAAACTATTAGAAGTGAAAGTTTACTCGGTTACTGTGAAACAGATTCAACACCTTGTGGATAGACAGAGAAGGACAGATGGTGAAAGCAGTAAAAATTCCAGTGGAAACTATGACTAATTATTATTAAATTTATGAGGCTTGTCTTAAAGATAAGGTTTGGGTTAAATAACAGCAACTCAGCACTTTGCAAAGACAAATTTAATCTTATGACCTACAGTTTGTAAAGTAGAATAGTAAATTACTTAAGAACAAATGAGAGGTTATTTAGGGGAATACATTTATCAATAGAACTACAATTTTTTGGTTTTTTGGTTTTTTGGTTTCCAGGCCAGTGCTTCTGCAAACATTAAGCCTCATAGAAAGAGAGATATGTGAATGGATGTCTTAGTACTTTCCTGCTCATCCTAATACATACTTCTATTTCATATATAAAATAATGGTGAGCAGGCAAGTAACTTTCTAGTTCATTATCTGATTTCATGCCCAGGTATTTCTTTATTTCCATTACCAAACAGCAATGATTTACATGGAGTAACACCAAAATGGTATAATTACTCTAGCTTCAAAATACCTTGTTGAACTTTAGCAATTTCTCATTCATAAAAGACAGTGCTTTGAAAGTGACTGAATATATATGCAGGCATTTCTATATCCTGTGTCATATTTAGATGAAGAAGCTGCAGTCCAAGGTAGCTGGAAGCAGCAGGACACGGGCTTGGTGTTCTGAGAAGACTGGAGAAAAATCGAAATGAAAAAGGAAGCTAAAATGCTACCCATGAGAAGTGAGGATTCGTTAACTGTTCCTCTGCACCACCTTAGCCAGGGGGAAATGAAGACCTTTCCAAGGAGGTGTAAACTGAAAGGAAAGATTCTCAGGCAGAAAACACCAGTGCTCCAGGCACCATTCTAAGTGTTTTTCACGTATTAACACAGTTGCTTCTTCCAAAAGCCTATGAGTCGTATGGTATTATTTCCCCCAAAATACGATACAGAAACTGAGGCACTGAGAACTTGCTCAAGATCACTGAGCTATAAAGAGTTGAAACTAAGCTTTAATCGAAAAGTCTGACTCCAAAATCTGGTCTCCTATGAGATGTCACACATATAAAAGCAGGATTTCTTAATATCTTCAGAAAAAAGCACTCACCAAAGATAATGGTCAATGCAAAGCTAAAGTCACCATGTAGTAAGTATATATGTGTATTACATTCTAACTACTATCTAGAATCATTTTTAAGAGAATCTTTTGTGCTTTGCAGTGTTTCTGACTTGGCAGCTCACAATGAAAAAGATGTGAGTTTCTATTTGCCACTACATTCTGCTTTAGTCTTAAAAGTGCTTTTGTCTCTTTTTCTTTTAAAGTGAATTCTAATGAGTCCTGAATTGTCAAATTGTCCTTAATAAATATTCATTAAACGGTTAAGAGGAGCCATGTATCCTTTCCCAAAAATCTGAAAGGGGAAAAGTTGAGACTCTAATGCAGAGTAGGCATGAAGAAAGACTAAGTGGAATTGTAAAACATTTGATTTTGTATTAGATCTTTATCCAAACAGTTCATACCATTACACCACTTAAGAAAATTCTTAGTGTGAAGATTCTTTTGATTCAGCCACAGTACCACCTCTGTTGAAGATATTTTCATTTTTATCACTCATCCATTTCCGAATGATCTAAAACATTCACCAACTCTTTACGATGCCTTCTGCACCACTGAACAGTAAAATGGTTATGATGTTGGGAGAACATGATTTTGATCTAAGTTTACAGGGCAGGCTAGCAATAATAAAAGTGCCACAAATCTTTTTCAGAGAGGGGGAAAAAAAGGTTTTCACACTGTATATGAGTCTTCAAAGAAAGCATTCACCAAAGTGTGGCATTTACATCAATCCCACACAGGGTCAGGGACTATTATCACACAGATAGGCTTTTCCTGAGGAAGCCATAGCCTCCAATATCTCCTAGTTGCCCAAACTGGGGAGATGCCCACAAGACAGCCTGGCAATGCCAGTGTTCCCAAGGTCAACCTAAGAAAGCAAACTGCCTGGCAAGTCAAACATTAACTCACCGAGAACAAATCTCTCCCAAGCCCCACACATCTGATTCACTGAATCAGGCTGACAAAGGTATAGCCATAAAAGAGGAAAAAATATTTGCTATTTCCAGATGTAATGAGTTTTTTCTCTTTTACAATTTTTGTTTTCTCACTCAAGAGAGATGAACCTATAGTTTATAAGGGTACCTTCATAAATTCTCTGCATTGTGAAAGTAGCTACTTTGTAATTATTACATAAATATTAAGAAAATGAGTATGTTTATTTAATGGACTCTCTAGTTCCATAATTTCCAATATGAGCCAAATTCAAAACCTTGAAACCCTTTAAATGTTTTATAATTTTTTAATTAAAAAAAGATATTTTTGTTTTTGTATTTGACTCTAAAATGTCTAAATAATCTAAAAATACTTATCAAATTCTTAAAATTGTTTCCCCAACTGCCTTGTATTTTTCAATTCATAAATTTTGTATGGGACTAAGTGCAGGAGGAGTGAGCAGGGGCCTGTCTATAATGACTATTTAGTAAGCTATAGTTTGTGGCTACGTATTATGTTAATAAGGACTCATGTTTTTTCAAAGAAAAAATGAAATCAAAATTTTGTTCACCTACTATGTCCAGCAAACACGGCAACTTTTTACCCTGCCTGAATTGAGAAACACACCGCAGAAATGTGGGCCACAATTATAATGCAAAAATAGAATAATGTAACCTCGGGGCCAACAATGCTGAAGAAAAATTCTTTGGTGGTATTCACTAGATATAGTACTAATTTTTTAACAGACTAAGCTTTTTTATTAGTTGATTATTTTATGATTTTGCTACCACCTTCCAGAGGAATATGCATTATGAGATAAACAAAGAAAAAAGAAAAAAAACATGTATATGATTTTCTTAATGTCTGTTCAATAATTTAAAGTCCAGAATAAGAAAGTCAGTTTTAGTCCATATATTTAGCTACAACATACATGAAAATGTCTTGGTGAAGAATGGAAACATGAAAAACCTGTATTTTTTTCTTGATTTTATGTTAGTTTATTTTGGTCTGTTAAGGGTTACCTGACACTTGTCTTCTGCTTGGGACAGAGCTATGGGTAAAATGCTTATGGCTGAATGAATGTAAACAGATTTAAAATAGTTTTTTGTGATGGTTAATTTTATGTGCCAACTTGACTGGGCCACAGAGTACCCAGATATTTGATCACACAACATTCTGGCATTTCTGTGAGGGTGTTCTCAGATGAGTTTAGCATTTACACTGATAGACTGTGTAAAGCCCATTAGCCTCCCTGATGCAGATGCACCTCATTCAGTCAGCTGAAGGTCTGAAAAGGACCAAATAGCTGACTCTCCCCCAAGTAAGAGGGAATTCCTCCTGCCTGACTGCCTTCAAGCTGGGACAGTGGGATTTTCCTGCCTTTGAACTCAAATAGAAATATCAGCTCTTCCTGGTCCCCAGCCTGTCCGCTACGGCACTAGAACTACACCATCCACCACCAGCTCTCCTGAGTCTCCAGCTTACTGACTGCAGACCTTGGACTTGTCAGTCTCCATAATCTCATGAGCCTGTTCCTTACAATAAATATATGTTTACATTAGAATATATATTAAGTTATATTTTAATTTTAATGTATGTCTCTTGTTGGTTCTGATTCTATGGAGAAATCTAACAACACAGTTATTCTTAGTTTCCTTAAATACCCAGGCTTCTTCTTCTCCTTCTTCTTCTTCTTCTTCTTCTTTTAAACATTAGCACATGTAACAAAGGATAAGCACCTACTAGGAACTGGGAATAGTACTAGATTTTCTTTTTCATGATGAGTTCACTTTTTTTAATCCTCACCTGAGAATATTTTTATTGATTTTAGAGAGAGAGAGAGAGGAAGGGAGAGAGAAAGGGAGAAAAACATTGATCAGTTGCCTTCAATACGTGCCTCGATCAGGGATCGAACCCACAACATAGGCAGGTGCCCTGATGGAGAATCAGCCATGCAACCTTTTGGTGCCTGGAACAACACTCCAACCAACCAAGCTCCCCAGCCAGGGCCCCAGGCTTCTTTTAAGTAAATATAAAAGGTTCTTTGTAATTAAATCTGAGTCACCATGGGTCCTTCAATTGTGGTTCTCAGAATTTCTTCCATCTAATAAAGAACTATAATTTCACTGCCAGCAATCCAGTGTAGAACCCATATATTGTATTCAGAATCTATGTTCTATTGATAGCAATGCATGCAGTGCAGCCCCTAATGCCCCTGTGCCATAGTGGGTATCCAATGCAGGCTAAGACTATGAGATCACCAATATCTTATTAGAGTAATGCAAAGTGTCAACATAAAAATAAACTGCAAGGTTAAATGCAAATAACAAGTTAAAGATTTCATGCAGAGCTAAGGTGCACTCACCAACTATTAGATAATCACAGATCAGACAGAGTAATTCTGTTTTTGTTTCTATAAATTTCATTGGGCAATATCTCTCCCATCTCTGTCTTCTATTGGCCTAGAAAACTATATATAATAATCTTTTCCAACAGAGCTTCCCCCTTGAGAAATCGAATTGTTTAATAAATTTCTAGGTTGAAAGCCAGTTCAAGATGCTCGACTCTCTTCTACTAAATAAGGTAGTAAAAAATCAACCAGAGCTATGAAAGCTATTGGCAAAATCTAAGCTTCAAAATACATGACAAACGTGTTGGTGAAGAACACACCATTTAAAATTTACATTACTTAAGCAGATACATATATGTCAGAAATCTTACTTGAAACATTTAAACATTCTTCATTATATGCAATCTGGATATTTTACTAAAGAGCTTACTCATTTCCGGTGACTAAAGGGGAAAAAAGTACTTCAACATGTTTTCAATAAAAGAAGATGGCTGTGGAAGTGAAATACAGAGTTTGAGGCTAGCCAGGACAAGCTCAAGGTAAATTCCGTGCACTCCCGAGGTACTCAGACACTTCATTTTAAGATAAACGCCTTTCCATTCTTTCAAAATGTACCAACAAAAATGAATCACGGAGATTTTTATTTTCTCCTTTTTGAAGTTTTTTATTTCTAACTTAAAAAATAGGCTAGGAAAGAAAGAGTAAAAACTGTTAAGAATTCCTAGGCTCATGTAGGAACGCAATAATATATGGCTTTTTCTGGTTTGATTACTGTAAAGTCACTACCCTGCATCAAGGTACAACCTCCTCACTAGGACTGGTAAACCCCCAAGTGTCCTTTTCTGAGCTCCAGTTCTAATTCAACTGACTACTGGGTTGCTATAATTTCAGGCTAAAGGGTCTTGCTGATACATCAAACTCACATGTTTAGACCTCAAGTTCTCCTTCCTCTTCCTGGAACCCTCCCCACCTATTCCTTTTCTTTCTAAATCTGTTCCTCCTTCAATGTCTCTGATGAACACAGCCACCATCCACCCAGCTGCCAAAGCCAGAAACCTGAGAATCTTCTAGGCATCTCCCTCTCTCATATCCAAAACACCCAATCCATCAACAACACAGTCATTTTAATCTCAATTTTGTCTGTAATCTTTCCTCACCTTTCCACTGATGCTGTTGAATGGATGCTAAATGTGGCCTCATTATTTCTTACCCGGTTGCCTGCAATAGGCTCCTGATCGCTGCTCCCTAGCCCTACCTTTGTTTAACCAACTTTAAAATACAACTAGAATTATAGTTTTCTAAAATTCATATTCATTCACTTGTTTAACTCGACAATTATTTATTTGGCACCTACCAGGTATCAGGCTCCATTTGAGGTTCAAGAATGTAGCAATGGGGGAAAAACATAGACACATTTATTTGCCTGACAAAGCATGCAGAAAAACAGTAAGCAAAAAACACGGAAGTATATTAATTATGATAAGTGCTATTTAGAGAAATAAAGCAGGGAAGGGGAATAGAATATGCTGGAAGTGGTTGTTATTCTGAAGAGGATGGCCAGAATTTTCCCGCTGTAGAAGTCACTGTTGAGAAAAGGTGACGAGTGAGCCATGAGGTGGAACCGTGTTCTAGAGAGAAGAAAGAGCAAGTGAGAGCCTGAAGTAGACGTGTACCTGGTGTCCTTAAGGAGCAATAGATGCCGCTCTGCCCAGAAAGAGAAAGAGGGGTCAGAGAGGAAAGGGGGCAGGTCCTGGAGGGCCTTGCTGGAACTTTTACTATGGCTGCAGTGTCAAGAACAAACAGTAGAAGGCAAACATCACAGCAGAGAGCCAATAAGGCAGGCCCTGACTGTAGCTGGGACTTGGGTGGTAGTGTTGGAGGTGATGAGAAGTAGTCAGTTTCAAGATATATTTTGAAGGTACTATCATGACCTTAGTTTCCCAGGAAAGTAGAGCCTAAAACAACTGCTTGAACAAAAGTAGTTTATCTGAGAATGTCATCCCAGGAAGGAGGAGTCATGACCAGGGAAGTGAAACAGAAGGGAATACAAGGAATTTAGGTTGAGTTATCTAGTGCACCTCTACCAGAGGCATTATGACATCTGTCTGATTATGATATCTCTCATGGGGGGAAAAAAAAGAAGGGGTTATCCCTCAGCTCCCATATCACTCTGGTACGTCTGGCCCATGGTAGTCGTCTCCCTTCCTTGCAAAATGTGCCCAAGTAGAGAATGGTTCCTGCCAGAGTCCCTCTGGCTACATCAAAGAGGCAGCAGGGCAGGAGGCCTAGAGGTAGGACAGTATTACAGTGTTGTTCGAAAAGCAGGGCAAGCCTTCATGGCACCGGCTGCTGTAGCTCTGACGGCAGGAAACGGTAGTTCCAAGGGGATTCTGAAGCGGTGCACATGGATGCCCAATATAAAGAGTGCTGATATAATTTTTCTAATGGACTATATATACTATGTGACAGATAAAGAATAGCTAAGGATAATGCCGGAAAAGACGGGTGTTTACAGGCAAGGCTGAATGCCAGGTATGTGGTTCTGCTTCTGTGCCCTGAAAGGCAGACTGAAGGTCACCCTAAATGTTCCTTGTGTAAGTTCCAGCAAAGCAGAACTAAAGATCATAAGTTATCATTTGCTGCTCTTGTTGTGTTTATGCAAATGAACAGGATAGATTAAAAATGGACTTAATGCAGTCCCTTTAATGACAAGGAGGGTAATCTTAGGGAGAAAAATCGTGATTCAAGGAAAATCACAATGCTCAGTGGTAGACTATAAAGTAGTGCAGCTGTCTTTAAAGTTTATCTTCATTTAAAGTTTGTTTTGATTTGAAAATTAAACTATGTCTGTGGTATTATCAAAGATGTTTAATTTACAGGCAAGAAGAATGTCAAATGCTTTGCAACTGGGTGTCTTTCCGATAAGAGAGTCCTACAGATTTAGAGACTTGTTTGTGGGTTATATTACATAAATTAACATGTATTTTCTGTTTTCAAAGGGCATAAGCCTATGATCTCATTACCTGAGTGACTGTCTGTACATATAGGCCTCACTTAATCCTGTCTGCAGCGCTGCCTCCTGAGACTCAATGGTTTGGCTGAACTAAGTGGCTGGTTTGGTGAAGAATGGGGTGGTCTGTGGGCTTCACTTTAAAACTGGTTTCTCTTTTCTGTCCTAATGGCTTGGACAGAAAGAGCCCAGAGGTCTGGGAGGGGGGAAACCTAAAATATTTCCCTCAGCCCAAACTAAGTATAATGGGCAAAAGGGTTTTGGACAGGTGAGATGTTCCTGGCACACCTTCCTCCAAAGAAGCCCTTCTTTTCCTTAATGTGGGACATTAAAAAATTAATACCTGCCTTTTGTCATCTAATGGTTATGGATTGAATGATGTCTTTTAACCCTACTGCCGAATCTATTACCTCCAGAATACAACAAGGATGCCAGCCTGTTAAATCAAGCATGCCATTGTCCGGGGACAGCCAACCGACCTGGAGTCTGCATGATCCTTCCCCATGTGTGAAGGCCACCCCCACCTCCACACCCCCACTCTTATTAGGGATTTCTGGACCCAAGGGTAGGTAGGATGATGACCATGTCCAGCTTGAAGCAGCTAGACGAGTCTGAGAGGGAGGGATTATTATTTTTTTTGTTAAAATAATTAATTAATTTTTTTAAAAAAAGAAGAAGAATATATGAAAGGGTGAGGCAGGAGAGCTTGTATGTATGATCCATGGGCATGGACTTGGGGAGTGGGGATTGTTGGGGGAGAGGGGGTGTGGGCGGAGGGGAGTAAAGGGGAAAAATTTGAACTATTCTAACAATATAATCAATAAAATATACTTATAAAAATAAGAATGCTAGAGATTAAAAGTCTGTTACAAAAATAAAAAATACTTTTGATTAACTTAAAAATAAAAATAAAAAAAGATAATGCCAAGAGTTTTGTCCTAATCAACCATAAGGATGGAATTGCCATTGACTGAAAGGGAAGAGGGTGGGAAATACAGTTACTTCTTCTTTGAAAGTCAGTCATGGATCTATGGAAAGCACTGAAAAAAGTATGTGCCCTCTCCCACCTTCGTCTCCTGTCCTCTGCCTGCACCCTCAGATTGGAAGCTCACTACCCCTCACCTCCCGCTCAGTGCTCACACTACACCCTGCAGTCTTTGGGCTGTACTGAGCTCTCTCAGATCTCGCTGGGATTTTGCTCGCATTGGCTCTTCTATCGGGAACTTGTTCACTTCCTTCCTTTGCCCAGATAACTCCTCATCCACTTTAGCTGCCAGCTCAACTGATACCTCCTTTTAAGTCAGTTATCATCTGTTCCCAATGTATTCCTTGTATCTGTCTGCCTCCGCTTCAGAACGTGAGCAGGGAATATTTTCCTTGAACCCACAGGGCACACTGTAACATTAGAAGATAGTAGGTGTATAATAAATGTATGTTAAATGAAGGAATACATAACTGGTTTCTTCAAGTCATTTTATGTTTATTTTAAAAATACAATATTTATGCCTCAAACCAGCTTTCAACATGAACTATTCCAACATTTTATTAAATCACCTCATCCTCTGAGACATTAAAGGTTATGTCCAAAGTCATGTAAATAGTAACAGAGCAACAATTAAAATTCAATTCTTCCAATTCCCATGAGAAAAAGCTGCTGCCTTTTCCCAAAAGTCAGTTAATTCTTGGACAAGATCTAGTCTAATAATGCTCTAGGATATTTGTATGATTGGGCCATTAAAGAGTAAAAATGCCTAGTGCATTTTAATACCAACTTTTCATTTAAACCGTCTGGGAATAAAATAAAGTCATTCTAGTGAATATTAAATCTTACATGACTCTTAAGGAGAACAACAATATCATCAGATTTTGTGCAGTCAGCCCTATCTCAGACTTCCAGGTAAGAGATCTTTTTCAACATGTTGTCTATTACCTACAGGACTAAGTGACATATTTAGTTAATGCGGTTCTTCCAGGGCTGAGACGAGCAAACTTCTCACAGTGCCTTCCTGGATCCCTTCCATTTTAATTTTGATGGAAAATATGAGCACATTAGTTTTAGACTCAATATAGGTTTCTGTCAGATAAACTTCTTGGCTGACCAGATTTTCTGAACCTAGCCCTTTTCACTTGGAACAAATGTGTTATTCCAGAAGATGCCAACACATCATGTGTTACTGATACATAACAAGATTAAGAAGAAAAATGAAAACATTTAAAGTGCAAAACATACTTGGGAAAAAATTTCACAGTAAAGTGACCTGGGCAATGCTCTCAGCCATTTTCTAAAATTATTGGGACAATATTTTAGGATTTAAGAGTACACCTAGATCCCATAAAATCTTCAGACGGTTTTAAGTCTACAGAGTAAAATGGCACACAAAAGAAAATATCACTATAATTTATAGCAAATAAAAATCAATTAAGTTGGAGACTTCCAAAGTTCCAGTGAGTCATTTAAAATCTCTCCTATTTTAATTATAAGAACAACTACAAACA
Source organism: Furipterus horrens (assembly GCF_987537825.1). Classification (NCBI taxonomy): domain Eukaryota; kingdom Metazoa; phylum Chordata; class Mammalia; order Chiroptera; family Furipteridae; genus Furipterus; species Furipterus horrens. The sequence continues at coordinate 112,266,271 of NW_028327172.1, read as the reverse complement.
AATATACCCTTCTGAAATGTATGGATTAAATCAGATCACTAGATAGTGTGGCATTTTAACCCTTTGAATGCCATGCATAATTCAAAATTTGAATCAACATGAAAAAAAAATTATATCAATATAACCTGAGGTACAAAAAGGAGAACAAAACATAAAATACAAATTATTGCATTGTTATTTACATTTATAGCCATTGAAAAAAGAGTCTCTGGGAGTGACGCTGACACTTTTCGGAAAATTTGTCAGTGTCACTCACAGTGACGTTGGCACAAGGGTTAATATTTTCCTAAACTAAAATGCCTTTACTAGAAAAACAAAGCAGAAGACTCCGCTATCTAAAACACTAATCATTCCATAACTCCAGTTCTCCCATTAATTTCCACTACCCATGGGATTAAGTTCACGCTTACTCACCTGGCATTGAAAAAGCAACATAATTCAGTCCAGTGGTTCTCAAACTTTAGCTGCAAGTGAGTATCACCAGCATGGCTTGTTAAAACATAGATTTCTGGAGTCATTTCCTGAGGTTTTTGATTCAGTAGAGCTGGGTTGGGACCCAAGAATTTACATTCCCAACAGGTTCCCATGTAATGGTGACACTGGGACCACAGTTGAAAACCACTAGCTAGTCACAATCTACCATTTGTGGTCCAATTTCCACTCCCCCAACAAACTTCTGGCTCTGCACATTTTCTATCCTTCAATTTTGTTTGAACTACTGTAGACACTCTTATGCTTATAAACTCTAGGGTTAAAAGAACTTATACATAACCCGTGCTATGCCACAACTATAGTCCAATTTACCCTGCCTCAGCTTATCATTGCTTGTTATTAATACTCTGTTGTACAAACGTCAAGTCCAGAGGTCATTTTCTCACCCTAGCGATGGCCAAGGCCCTGAGTGGGAGAGGCATGAAACAATATTCTGGAAAAAAATGTTTTTGTTATGACTCTGTGGGCACTTTTCCAATCACTCTACCCCATGACAGGAAAGGCATTTCTGCTACATTAAAAAGTAGAAAAGTAATGGGCACCTCTGATTCAGGAATGAGCCCTCTGGCCCACAGGCACGCTCTCTGTTCCCAAGACAAAGCTAATATGTGTAGGGAGAGTTCATGATAAAGGTTCTGAGTCAAATTAACAGTTGCCCACAAGGCCCAGGCTAAGAATTATGAACAGCAGCTGTCCCAAAAAGATAGTTTTTCCTTTTAATTGAGCAGGCAGGATTGTGGGGTGGGGGTGAGGGGTCTACTCTGTTAAGTTTTAACAAAGGAAAATTTATTTGATTTTAACCAGAGCTAATGTTGACTCTTAATCATAAAGAATCTTTCTTATAAACCAACCAATAAAATGGCAAATAAAACTGCCTCACTAAAATTCTTATTTCAGAGATAAAACGTTATTATAACTGATATCAGAAAAGCAAACAAGTCAATGAAAAAGCCCTAATTCAGTATTTCATTTGTAGAGAATGTTTTCTGGAATCAAAGTTTTCAATTATCAGAGGGAAAGAAAAATCCATCATGTTTTCTAACTGAAAGGGGGAGAGTATACGTATTTAATTTTGTTTTTGGTTATCTGTTTTATTGTATAAACTTCTATAAATATACAAAATTTTGAGCATACTGGGTTCTCACAATTCATTTTAATAAAATCTTAACAGATTTTTATCATTAGAAATCAAACATTATAGAACAAAACCAAATGAGTACCAGCCCCTTCTTGCATTATTCTAAATATGCTATTTATCATTCCTATATTTCAGAAGCTTTACGGCAATTTAATTCACATGCCATAAAATCCAATAACGTAAAATGTTCAATGCAATATTTTTTAGTATATATACAGAGTTGTGCAGCCACATCACAATCTAATTTTACAACACTTTCATCACCCCCAAAACAAGTACCATACCCATTAGCAATTATTCTCCATTCTTGCCGCTGGAACCCCCATCCCCCACCCCCCACTACAGGAAACACAGAGCAACTTATCCACTTTCCGAAAATAGTTTTACCTATTCTGGACTTTTCATATAAACAGAATAATAGAACCCATAGTATCTGCATCTGGCTTCTTTCACTTAGCACTATGTTTTCAAAGTTTATTCATGTGATAGAATGTCTTAGTACTTCATTACTTTTTATCGCTGAATAATATTCATTATGTAGATAGATATACAACATTTTGTTTATCCATACATTTGAACCTTTGGGTTGCTTTTACTTTTTTTTTGTTATTATGATGATATGCTGCTATGAACAGTTATGTACAAGTTTTTTACTGACATTAGGTTCTTACTTCTCTTGAGTATATATGGAAAAATTAAAATTCTGGGTCATAAGGTAACTTAAGGAACTGCCAGGCTGTTTTCCAAAGTGACTCTACCATTTTCTACTCCCAGTAGTGTTTGAGGGTCCCAGCTCCTCCACATTCTCACCAGCACAGGGAACTACAGCCATCCTAGTGGGAGAAGTAGTACCTCATTGTGGTTTTGCTTTGATTTTCACTGATAGCTATTGATGTTAAACATCTTTTCATGTGATTATTGGCCATTTGTATATATTGTTTGGGAAAATGTCTTTCCAGATCCTTGCTTATTTTTTAAAAAATCTCAAATGGATTTTTTATCATTAGGAAAAAATTACTATAGAATAAAAACAAATGAGTACCAGCACCTTCTCCCCACTATCCTAAATGTGCTATTTATCACTCCTGTGAATGCCATTTTTAAATGGTATCATTTATCTTATTATTGCGATTTAAGAGTTCTTTATGCAATCTAAATTCATGTTCATTATCAAAAATACTTTCTGCAAATGTATTCTCTCATTCTTTGGGGTGTTTTTTCACTCTTTTGATGATGTACTCTGATGTAAAGGTTTTTTTGTTTTTGTTTTTTAATTGATGAAATCCATTTTATTTTTTGTTGTTGCTTGTGATTTTCGTGTCATATACAAGAAACTCCTGCTTAACCTTATGAATATTTCTATATAATTAATATCTAGATCTACAAATGATATATTACTCTTCAACATGGTTGAAACAATTTATGTTGCAACTAACAGTCATTTAGTGTTCTCATTTCTGCACATCCTTGCCAAATCTTGATAACCTCAGACTGTTAATTATTTTGCCAATCTGTTGGCTAAAACTCTGTAGCTCATATTATTTTAATTTGCATTTCTCTATTTATTTAGCTTTTCTCCCTATATGTTCGTCTTCTTTATGAATGACCTGTTCATGTCTTCTGTCCCTTTTTTTGTATTTTTTTCAGTTTTGAAGATATTCTTTACATGCAGCTAATATTAAATATTTCTGTTACATGTCTTGCAACATGCTTTCCAAATGTCTGGGTTGTCCTTTTGCTTATTAGTGATTTACTTTGTTGAACTAGCATTAATTTTGCTGTTAAGAAACTCCAAAATATTTTTTGAGTTTTTTACTTCTTTTTAAACTTTAAGTTATATAAATATTCTCTTCGAAGAAATGTAGTGTATCAACACTAGACACTAACGGAATGGACACAAGAACCAGCTAACTTGATTTGAATCTAGACTCTACCGTGTATTAACTTTGTAATCTGAGACAAATTATTTAACTTTTCTGAACCCATTTCCTCATTTAAAGACTGGGATAATAAAAGCACCTGTCTTTTGTTGTGTGGAAGTCAAGTGAGTTAAAATATGTGAAGTGTTCAGAACAATACTTTGAACATCAGCTATTATTACTTTCTTAACACTTTCTATTTTTGGATTTTGCATTTAGCTTTCTGATATACTTGGAGCTGAGTTTAATACCTGGTATAATGTGAGCTGTTCACATAGTCTACCTGTCCCCAATAACCTCCAATGTCCCTTTGACACATACTGTTTCCTTATATATATGACTTTCTACTATATTCCACTGGTCTATTTCTACCTTTGGTCATAACCACACTATTTAATTACTATAGTTATAAAACTGTAAAACCATAATATGTTTTTATATCAAGAAGAGCAGGTATCCCTACCTTGCTCATCTACAAATGCGGACATTCACAAATTATAATATAAGAATCCTGACATTTGTATCCTTAGATCTGTGAATTATAAAATCACAAATGAAATATTCCAGTTATTATCTATGAGATTATTAGGAACTATAAGAACTATATATAACTATAGGAATGTCACTTTTTTTTTAACCCCTAGGCCTTTTCAATTATTTTGTAGACAATAAGGTAATGGTTCACTGAAAGCCATAGGAATAATAAACAAAGATTCTAGAATGAGAAGTAAAATATTAGAGAACTTTTGGGGAATAATTTTGCTCAAGTATCCTGCAGATAAAATAAATCATATGAAATCTTCAACAGATATTAATATCCCTTGAGTAGCAAAAACAAGAATCGAAGCAAAGCTGCAGAACAAAAGACCAAGTATTCTCATTCAGTTTGCAAAAACCACGGCCTGGACTAACAGTTACTAAAAAAAAACAGTCAAAGGAGAGGTAGAAAAATTAGGATCAACAGTACGAAAATTTACCTGGTAAAGACAGTTCAACAATTATTCTAAAACATTCTACAGCAAACACCCCAATCATAAAATCCAATGTGTAAATCTAAAGGATCTCAGTATAAGTGATATCCTACAATGGAAAGGAACAAAAACCTTATAATCTGTAGAGGTGTTAGCACTCACTCTCAAGGTATAACACTACAGATCACATTTCTTGTTTGCAGTCATAGAAACACAGGGTATTTTGCAAATGGTCTCCCTAACTTAACATTTGCAGGAAATCTTAGGAAGAGGAAGAGGGAAGTATGCTCCATTCTTCATGCAGAATGCAAATTATTTTCCAAGAAAATAACTCAGATGTGCTCCTAACTTTATCTTCCCCTCACCTTGGATGCTAAGATAATGTGGCTCAGGGAAAAAAAAAAGCTGTATTCCATTGAGCACAAAATTATGACAGCCTAAACGTGGTTAAATATAGAGCACTTTCTACAAACTAGTATATATGAGAATAAATAGGAAAATCAAAGCAGAAATTATCAGCTCTGAGCTTTATTCCTACACTGGATTATTTATTTGTGGTGGTGAAAGTGCATGTTTTTTCAATCTGTCTCCTAAATACAATGTTCATGTGGTAAAGATTTTGTTTTGACTTCCTAAACACTCAGCATAAACAGCAATTCTGAAGTCAAATTTAAATGTCATTCTTCTAAGAACAAAAACTCTGGAATCCCACGTTCTGGTCTGGCTCTACAAGGAAGAGTGTGACTTTAGTTATGTCACCTAACAACTGTGTGCCTCATTTTCCTTATTGTAAAAATGAGAAAACACAAGTAGACCAGTAACATTAACTCAGTCTTTTCAATCAGAGTGTGGGTGCCTGTAGCATATATTCCTACAGGGTTTACTTTAGATGTTTGTTTATATAATAGCACTTTAATTTCTGTTAAAAGGAACCTCCAGCTCCACCATCCCACACACAAACTACTTCCGTTTTTACTTGAAAGAAATTCCTTTTCATGGTTCACAGTACATTAGAGACAGCTGCATTGCTGAGCTTCCTCCAGAAACTTTAAAAAGCTGCAGATGTAGCCCATGTATGACATGGATCATGGAACAAGACAACCCTAAGAGTTTGTATTGCTGCTTCTCTGACCCTCTTTTAAAGTTATATTTTCTGGGGTGTTGTGTGCCTACATTAAAAGTGAGTGAGTGAGTGTGTGTGCGCATGTGTGTGTGCATGTGTGTGTGTGTATGTGTGTGTTTATTTTAAATGAAGATCCCGAGGGAATGCAGGAGTTTTCTAAAGTCACTATCTTGAGTGCTAATTTCCAAAGCAAGATAAGGTAAAAAGTACATTTCCAGTTCATGACATTTTAACAGACAGTCACTATCTATTAACTTCCAAAGAGGCAATCCTCACATAAACTACCCATTCTCTGCATGTGTTTCCATACAGCCCTGGACCACACAGTGTTTACCTGCAACACTCAGTCCTGGACTCTGAACCAGCAAAACAGGAATACTAAATTAGAATAGGAAGAATTCTGGCACAGGACATTTGCAGCAGAAGCAGAGAGTTGTAACTTGGTTTATTTCCAGAATAGCCCATAAAATGGCATATACAGCCACAAAAACAAACTACTCACTGGGAATGACATGCTGTATGTAACTGGAGCAGGGACCTGGGCTGAGGAGCACCCCAGCAACAATATGGTGCTTTCTGAGGCTATCACAGAGCCAGACCCTCGAAAATTTTCCAAGAGACTCCCAGCTGTCCAATGACTATTTGGAAACAGAGATCACTTAATTAACATATCTTAGAAAGAGAGAAGACTTGGGATTCTCATTTCTATTTCACTCTCCCAGAAATCCTTTAGTTCATACTTGGATTGTTCCAAATGAATTATAACTTACTATCCCTTCTTCAATAGGGACAATATTTTAACAGTGCTAGGACAACTGTTTTATTAAACAATAGGCCATACTAATATAATATTTTAGAAAGAACATCTAAATTGGATATTGGGGTGAGCTATTCTTGAAACCAATTCCTGACAATTTCTTTTAAATACATGATAACAAAATAGGTTTTATCTTGGTCAGAGAAGCAAGGTGTAAGGGGGAAGGGTAGAGGTTCTCTCTATAGGTAAAAAAATGAACTGAAATGTATTAACTCTAATCTAGGGTGAACCAAATCCCTTGAAGGGGTTGACTTAATCAATTGCATCTTTCTGGGTTCAGCTCCCAAATATCTGGTTTAGCAGATTTGGGGTGGGGAATAGAAATGCACCTTTAAAATGAGCTACAGTGATTCTGATGTAGGGATGCATTGAACCATAATGTGAGGAAAACTGCAGATGCCTTGTTTCTCAAGCGCATGAATACTGACAGCATACTGCTCACAGGTTGCTTCCTTTTCCAGAGACATTGCTGCAAGCCCGCAGCCAGTGCTCACTGCGGCATCTGCAGAAACCCTCATGTCACCTGATCCTGGATTCAGGTCTCCTCTGCCACACTGCCCCAAGCTGCCACAAAGAAAACACATTGGCCAACTGCTCTATTATTGTTGGCAAGCACCAAAATTTGCTCAAAACCTTTACAAATGAAACCCAGCTGCTTAAGCTCAATACCAGATGTCTTCTACAATGTGTGGCTTTGATAGAGTAAATTGAGCATAAGAAAGAGATGAAATACATAAAAATCAAATTTGCAAGATGTTTGTCATTAAGTCTGTTTAACAAAAAGACAGAAAATTATATATTTCACTATAAGAGGTTAAGTAGGGTAGATTAACGTATTCATAACAGCTACTAAAATGCATGTTGTGAATAAACTGTTTGGTGTATATTCATAATATCCAGGTCAAAAACAAATCTCCAGAAATTTCCAATGAAAAAAATGTCATATGTCTGTGAAATCACATGATTTAGCAGGAGGGTCTTTTTCCTTTAGACACATCCCCCAGTTTGAACAAGTTTTCAATCAGGGCATAGGAAATGAAGTAGGAAATATTTAATGATATTCCCTGATTTCAATAAACTGTAATAATCTTATGGAAATTTACACATAAGCAACATATGTGTGTGGATATGTATAATATGTATAGGAAAGTGTGGAAGTAAAAAGGCAATTTGTTTAGCAACCTCAATTAAGCGGCGTCTACCCTTCTGTGACTGTGTCCAATGAGACTTGCTTTGGTGGCTGTTTTCCAGGCCACTGCGCAGTCCCCAATCACTCAGCTTCTCTAGAGCCTAAGGTAAGCGCAGACACCAACCATTCAGATGTTCCTGCAAAGAGCTGCTGCACATTTCCTTACTCAAATACCTGAGAGTTCATGGGTAAATACAACATATTATTCTTACAACACTAACCTTTAAAAAAAAGAAACATAAAAAGACTTTGTAACAGAATCTGAAAACAATACTCAATTGAGTATTACAACTTTAACCAATTCAAAACTTCAGTTCAGATTTAGCCCGTGAAAATACATATAATCATTAAAATTATATATAATTATAATTGGCAGATATTTTTCAGATTTGAAAAGAATTGTCTTTGTTTCCCTTTTAAAGAGAAACCAAAATAAAGCTTAACATGTTGAGTATGGGTGGCGAGAATTCTCATCATTTCTAAAAGGCATTTAAATACCCGATTTAAATACCCTGGTATGCAACGTGTTAACACTTTAGCAAAGGCATAGTTTGAACACAGATATTCCTACAAACACAATAACAAAAGGATAATTTCATGCAGAGTTTTCAAACCAAAGCCGGCCTCGGATTTTTGAAGCTGCATGCTGTTGGCCTTGGCATTGCTTATATTTGAAGGAAAACAGAAATGGCCAGAAAAAATTTTAAGATACCTTGTTACATTAAATTGTCTCACACTTGGCTGATATTTCATCAGTGCAGTTCCCACATCACAGAAGTTCCACAATTGATACAGAAGTGACATAAGTCACTATTTCTTTACCTGTAAAACTCCCATAAAAACTGTGAAGATACCAAGATGAATATGGGAATATTATGTACCACATGATACTGTCAGGCAGTAAAAAACAATAAATTTCAAAGCCAGTTTTTTGCATGTACTCATGAGGATTTTAAAAACCTAAGTTAGATATGTACAATAATTTTACTCTGGACTCCAGAAGGGGTCAAAAGCATAGTTTCAGATATTAAGTTCCCAGAATCTGATCAAGTGAAAGACATATACAGCTAATCTCAAACCTGTGGCCTGTTAAGGTTCCTAATGCAAAATGTATGAGCTGTTCTTTGTGAGACATGAGGTTTGCAACTATTGGTTTAATCAAGGAGTGAAAATTGTATGTAATAATCTGACAGAACTAAAGTCTGTCAAATAACTGAATGCTCTGTTTCATATATTATTTTTGTCACCACCTTAATATCTTGAATTTCATCTTATACTTTTTCATTTATTGGTAAAATAATTCCACAGAAACTACAGAAATGCATTACCATTATTTTTGGTAGTAACATTTCCTGGGTAACCAAGAATATGTAAAAATATTAAAGCTTTTAAAAATAATTTTCTAAACATATAGCTAATCAATAAGTCACTTAGCAGCCAACAGCAATTTATTATAAACAAAAGAGTGCTGGAATAATTCATACTTCTATTATAAATGACAGTAAGCAGCTGTTTTAGACGTTTTTGACTGTCAGCCTAATCCAGAACCTCTTCCAGAAGAACTTCCCTTGCACAGTGTCTATTCTTTCCATCTTGGTTGGGTAACTACACGCTCCAACTGGGTAACATCTGATTACGGAAAGGGTAAGCAGCCAATCAAATTCTAGCTCCAAAAAATCAAAACTAAGAGACAATGAAGCATTTATCAGTTAACTATAGAAAGTCAAGCCAAAAAGGTCTTGGAAAATCAGGGACTGCAGATACTGCTTTGACTCATGTGCAATGAGTATGTCCAGGGAGACCCTCTCCTCTATACAACAACCATCTTATGCACTAGGGATACAGCAGTAAAGGAAAGGGACAGTGTTCTCCTCTGGCTTCCAGTAGGAGAATGGCATGTATAATGACAAACCATGATACATACTATAAAGGAAAAATATGACTTACAATGAGGATAATGTAAGGAATCTCATTTAATTTAAATTGTTAGGAAAAACCTTTACCTGACACTTAAATGGATCAGCAGAGCAGACAAGCAAAGAACTTGGATGCTGTTGAAGTGGCATGTATGGAACACCAAGGGATAAAAGGTTTGGATCATTTCCGACAGGAAAAGGCCAATGTGGTTGATGACCAATGAGTAGTGGGATGAGCTGCAAAGGGAATCAGGGGCCATAGAAAGAGCTTGATTTTATCCTCAATGCTAACAGCCTCCATTAAAGAATTTTAAACAGAAATAAGGGAAGAGACACACAGAAAAGAAGATGGGAATGTCCTAAGGCTCCTGAGAGACACAGATGAATGGAAGCTCTGGTCCTCAGGCCTCTGGGTCCCACAAGACCTGTTTCCTTGAGCTTGTTCTATGCCTCCACGCAACTTCTTTCTCTACTTTCATCTCTGTCATTTATGGCAAAAATATCAATACTGATAATGTGATTTTTATGTGAACAGTTAACTATCAAAGGAATGTGATAAGAGATGATATCCAAGCAGAACAGTCAGTTAATCCAAAAGCCACAGTGTCTTCCAGTATTGGAAGAAAAATGGTAGGGCCTAGAAGTAAGAACTAGGTTATTCAGAGCACACAGTCACAAAATCACCCTTAGATATTTTAATATTAAAATTTCACAAAAATATATTAAGATATCCCATGTAACTATTTTACAGATTTTTATAAGTGTAATAATCAAGACCAACAGGGAGAGCAGGCTAACAGCTGGGGAGGGGCTTGTGGGGGGTGAAGGGATTGACCAAAAAAGAGAAAAAAATAAACTCATGGACATGGACAACAGCGTAGTGATTGCTGGGGGGAGGGAACAGTGGAGGAGGGTAGGGGGAGATAAATGGTGATGGTCAGATACTTGACTTGCAGTGGTGAACACACAATACAATATATAGATGATGTATTATAAAATCGTGCCCCTGAAAGCTGTATAATTTTGCTAACCAGCAGCACCCCCTCATTAGACTCAATAAAAAAGGGAGGAAAAGAGACTTCCAGCCAAGATGGAGGCCTAGACTGACATGCTCTATGTCCCTCCACTACTAAGAAGGAACACAACTAGCACAAAACAAGAAATAACCAGAAGTTCCAGAAAATAAAGTTACATGGAAGTCCAATGTATGAAGTTATAAACAAGTGGTGCTCATCCTGATGGGTAGGAGGGGCGAAGCCGGGGCAGAGAGGTCAAGCTGTGCTGGCGGCAGCAGCTGTGGCGACAGCAGTGGGACAGCAGTAAGCACAGACACCCGTATTTAAGGGGAGGCAAGAAGTGCCTGGGGAGCACCCCCGGCTGCAGACCAAACCCGTCAGTTCGTGATTCCAACGCCAGGGAAGGCAGACCCCCATTGCCTTGGACTGTGAGGACAAGAGGAAGTGGGGATAGAGGAGCAGGCTCCTGGTCTCTCATCAGAGAGTGAATGGCAGGAAACCACCTTGGACCCCCACCCCCACACAAAACATCACAGTGTGGTGAGAAGGGTTGCCAGGTAGTGATGAGTGGATGGGGCTCTGCCCCCTATAGCGTAGGAGGTATGACAGCCCTGCTCAGGAAGCAAAGGTAAACACAAAACTGTTAGGATGGCACAGATCATGATAGAGATTCCAGTGACACAGCTGACCAGACAGCAAATATCTAATCTAACAAAGCAGCAGATAGGAAATCTTTCTGAGGCACAGTTCAGAGCTTTGGTTATAAAAATGCTTACAGACCTAACAGCAGATCTCAAACAAGACAGGGAAGGAATGAAGGTTAGTCCTGCTGAAATGAACAAAAACATATACGAAACTAGTGGTGAGGGAAAGAAAACCAGGGATTAAATCAACAAATCGGAACATAGGGAAGGAACAGTCAACCAGTGCAGAAAGAGGGAACGAAAAGTGAGGAAAATTAGGAGAGGCTCAGAAATCTATGGGACAGCTATAAGTGGGCCAACATCTGAATCATAGGGTTGCCAGAAAGTGAAGAAGAAGAAATAGAAATTTAAAAATTATGTGAAAAAATAATGAAGCAGAACTTCCGTAACTTGGGGAAGAAAATAGACTTACAGGTCCAGGAAGCACAGAGATTTCCAAAAAACCTGCACCCAGGGAGAACCACGCCAAGACACATTATAATCAGAATGTCAAAAATTAAGGATAAAGAGAGAATCTTAAAAGCAGCAAGAGACAAGAAGAGAATTACATACAAAGGGGTCCCAATAAGACTATCAACTGATTTCTCAAAAGAAACTGCAGGCAAGAAGGGACTGGCAAGAAATATTCAAAGTAATGAAAAGCAAAAACCTACAACCACGATTTCTCTATCCAGCGAAGCTGTCATTCAGAATAGAAGGGCAGAGAAAGTGCTTCCAGGACAAAGTAAATCTGAAGGAGTTCATTAGATCTAAACCACTGTTATATGAAGTGTTAAAGGAACTTGTTTAGGAGAAACAGGTTCAGAACTATGAACATTAAAATGAAAATGGTATCACAACAACCAACAACAGAAGCTAGGGAACTGAAACAAAGGCAAACTAAGTACGCGACAAGAGTGGGAAAAGAATTATAGGTATGGGGAACATACTTGGGGGAGGTCAGCAGGGAGGGGGATGTGGGAAAGGGAGGGAGATGGTGCAGGAATTAAGAAGCATAGTAGGAGGGAGTGGAGTAGACAGGAAGATGTTGAGAAGAGCTATATGCACAACCAATGGGCCTGGACTAAGGGTGGGGACAACTGGGGGGGGGTAGTCACTGTGTTGAGGAGAACAAAGGGAAAGGAAATTGGGACAACTGTAACAGCATAATCAATAAAGCATATTTTAAAAATTAAAAATAAGGCGAGGTGGGGGGAGATCACACAGTCCATATGGACCTAAATGTAGCATAGGAAAACCTGTTAGAGAATTTAGCTGATTGATGTATTTTTATATAATTAGTTGTCAATACTTTGTCTTATTTAAAATTTTTATCAAGACCTGTGTGAAGTCTAAAAATAAATATGCATTTGAAAATTGAGGGAAAAACATATTCATAAATGTGTTCCTGGCAGTTCTAAATCAATAAAAGATTTATAAAATGTTATTTTAGATTCAACTGGCTTAAATTTTTTTAAATACCTTAATTTGAACGACTCTGATTTTTCTAATACTATTATTCATCCAGAAGACTTCACATACTTGCAATTTAAAAATAAAAATTATCTTCGCATACATATTTATACACATATACATGACTTACTCCCCTGACTGGTTTGGCTCAGTGGATTGAGCGTCGGCCTGCGAGCTAAGTGTCGCTGGTTCGATCTTCCAGTCAGGGCACATCAGAGAAGGAAAACTCTGACTCCAAAAAACCTCCGCTGCCTTGCGGCATACCTCTTCAGGGGAAAGGCTAAGGGAGTAAACCCCGACAGAAAATCCGGAGCCGGAGTCCCTAAGGCGGTTTGACGTAGTAGTCAACACCGGCAACTCCTGCGGCGCACCTGAAGCCAAGCTGTATTGACTCCGTCTTTCCCTTGGACCCTTCAGCTGCGAAGAGAGGGGGGGTCTGCTGCAGGGGCAACAGCAGACCCTCCATATCACCCTGCCCAGGCTCTGTAGCTTCAGCATCATCACAAGATGTCGATTCAACACGGGAGGAGACAGATACCATGTCACTCCCGAGTCGGACTGCACAGCCATTCTCGGCGGTGCAGATAGACTCTTAAGAAGCTACACCATCGTCTCTCGAGACGGACGGCTGCCAACAACAACAACATGACTTACATATATGGTTTCCACTACTATTAAAGAACATAACTAACTTCTCAGAAAAAGGTACGACCAAATAATCTCATTTTGTACTAAATGTGAATGTCTATTATCAAATCCACTCAGCAGAACTTGAGAACTATAGTTTAGTCACTTTCCTCCCAGGTAAGTTACCACAGAGATCATATTTCTTACACCTGTGATACTCACCACAACTTGCAGTTACTGCCAATTAATAGGCCGAGATTAATTGTTGGAAGTGCCACATAATTGCTGTAGTAGAAAATATTTTAAACACAGAACCATATTTAGGCATTTAACAGCTGTGCTGGTCTAACAGTTCAGATTTTCTCTATATTTTACCATATGGTATCATGGATCATTTTTCACTTAAAATATTACCAAAAATTGATGCTCTTTAGCAGTATTGCCATTCTTATTTTGAAACTACACAGCCACAGCCATCTTTGTTATTCATCTGTTACTGCATTCCTTATTTGCCTTAAATCTACTTAAAATATCTAATACCAATAATTTTTCTTTATTTTATTTAGTGTCAACCAGGTCAAACACAAATCTTGCAATAGGAAAACTATGGAATATGACCTGGCAATGAAGAAGCATGATATAAAACCTGGCTATTATAAAACTGTAAGAACCATAGAGATTGGGACCTATTTTTTAAATTGGATTTGGGGATTTTCCTGTATTTAAGAAGATCTGATTCCTAACAAATTCCATATACTTAAAAAAAAAAAAAAAAAAAAAAAAGATCTGATTCTTACTTCCTCCCTCACCCTTTTCCCCATGACTCTTTATTGATGTAGAATTAGTGCTAAACTGAAGACAAAAAGCTGGCTGCCTATTTTGATCTTAATCTGATTGCTACAATAACTTATCACCATGATTTCAAGGGGGGAAACACTGCAGAAATTTTCCCAGATACACTTAACAGGAGGCTAAATAAAAATCACACCTTTTTAAAATGCCAGAACATGAGGCCCATCCATGTCAGGAAGGGCACACTGTTGCCACCAATGTGTGAGAAAAACAAATAGTAAGAGTCCACTAGTTTTTGGGTCTATCAATCTATCACATTTATATTCTCTCTAAATTCCTTTAACAGAACTTAAGACTGGTAGTGACCACAATGATACTTTAATACTGTTTGCACATTGTACTACATTCATTATAATTGCCTGTGATTCAGCACTGTATTTTGAAAAGTAAAGAGCAGGGGGGTTTAAAGACCTCAATCCTCAAAATAATACATTTTAAGTAGAAATGAGCACTACAGATTTTCACCATTACAGTTCATATTTTCACTTTTACAAGAAGGCAATTCTCCACTTCACAATCCCTAGCCTTAAAAAATGCATTTCTGAAGCAATGACAGTGTGCCAATATAAAAAACATTAAGTTCAAGACATCTACCAAGACGTACCCTTGGCTCCTTTCTCTAAGCCTGTGCCTCCTCAAGTAAAACATTTAAGATAAGATTTAAACAGTGATAAGATCTAGGCTGATGAATCACCCTACACACAAGCCAGCCTAGCTACTGTGTTCCAAGGTGGAAGAGTTCTTTCCACTTATTGAGACTTTGCAGAGCTTTGTACTATTTAACATAGAATTGGAATAGCGTACATATTCCTTCCATATAGAACTTTTATTAGGTTGAACCTCATATCCTCCAAATGTCTCAAATTATCATTTTGAAATATACTTAAATAAGGATTTAAGGTCTTAGAACATTAATATTGGCTTTGTCATTCACTTGAGTTATATCCACTTCATTTGTCTGTGCTTCATATTTTACCTATTTTTGTGACCATCACTCTCACTGAAGTATATGCAGAAGTAATGATTGTAAAGCATTACAAGATGTCAATGAATATTTAACTGTAATAGTTGAAGCTGTTTAGTCTTGATTAAACTCAGAATGTCTGTTTATAACACATTCCTTCTTCACCAGGGAAAAATCATAAAAACTCATAAAGTTTATTTTTCATAAAAGTTATATGTAGAATGACCCATGGACATGGACAACAGAGTGGGAATTGACTGTGGGATAGGGGAAGGGGGGCAGAGTAGGGGAGAGCAATAGGGAAAAAATGGGACAACTATAATAGAAAAGCAATTTTTAAAAAAGTTATAAGTAGAAAAATTCCCCCCCCCAAAATTAAAAGTTCACTGGTGACAAAGCTAGAAATACAAGTTGAGTTTCAGTATGTTAATAACACTAAAATAAGCTACAGAATTCTTTTAAAATTTTGTCTCAATTTACATTTCCAGCCTGGTTGTCTCCTATGAATGTATAAATGGATATTATTAATAATGATACTAGTCATAAGACACCTGCAGACAATACTATGCACCAGACACTATTCTAAGTGCTATATGTGTATTTCCTCATTTTTTAATCAAATCAACTCTATGGTCAGTATTATTATTATCCCCATTTCACAGCTCAAAAAATTTAGGAACTAATAAGACACCTCATTTGAGTTTACACATCTAATAGGTGGTAGAGGTAAGATTTAAATCCAACAATTCTGGGTCCAGAGTTCATATTCTTAACCACCATGCTACAGAATAAATTAAAAACACACACGCATGCACATACATGAAAGTGCCCTGGACAGGGAGTCAAAGGCTATGTTACCTATAGAAAAGCAAGAAATATCCCTGGATTTCAACTACCTCAGTGGAAAAGTAAGGCAACTATACATTATTTTCAGGTATATTCTAAGCCTAACATTTATGATTCAAAGATCTGCTCTTTAGCATATGGCCACGTTGCTTTTTATTGATATACATCAATGAATTTAGGTATTCATATATTTCAAGGAAAATGCTAAAAGAAAGTGACATTACCCTCAGGCAACTAAGAAACAGTATAGCATGAACACAGGAACAAGAATTTCACCTCACATATATCATACTTTGAGCTTTCTGAAACAGTTACACTGATGCCTTTCCAGTCTCTTCTATAAGGTACAAGATTATAACAAATTTTTGGAAAATAAACCAGCAAATCAGGTAAATGAACTACCTATTGCTCCTTCATATCAATACACAAAAAACTCCTTTGAGTTACACTTATCTATACTAGAAATTAAAAGCATTTTCATGTAGGCAAGCAATAAAATACAGTATTTGAATAATATCATGGAGTACTTTGAGATTATGAAAACAATCTTATGAATGCCAATCAAAAGTACATGCCAACTGATAATGTATACTTCTCAAATAAATAGTATCTTCAGGTTGGTTCTATAAAATTCATTCACGATTACATGAGGTTCACCTATAAATGCATTTTGATCTCATACATATTCCCTTTGTCCTCTAGCTTAATTTTATAAAACCTCTTTCTCTTTGTTTCCAACATTGTGACTCCCTCTATGCAAATCACCATCACAGATAGTTGCTTCATATTAAGTTTCTTCTAACTTGAAAATGCTTCACCTACTCTTATAATTACTCTTCTATTTTTTTTAATTGTTACCCTTTAGTCAACTTTATATAAGAATAATTCTTCTGGGCAAAATGATCGCTAAGCAAGGTCCTGTTCTTAAACGTGGATAAACTTCTGACATAGTCACAAATTATGATTATTGCCATTATAAAACTAGAGATTTACTCCATGCATCCATATAAAAATTCAAACAAACTTCAAAGTTAATTATCTAACCTATAAAAAAACTAACAGTATTCAACTCAAAATGATCAAAACACAGCTTATTAGAATTATTATTTTCTTAAATTCTTCACATACAAACTGTCACAGTATGCTGACAATCAACTTTATGAAGCTCAAAGTTCCAAACTGGATTGCACTTAATTCTTAATTGCTAGAGAAAACAGAAACCTTGAATCCCTTTTAAGTTATTCTAATACACTACCTAGAAAGCTTTGCCCTAATAGAGAAAATACTAACATTACAGAGAAGTTGGAGGATGGGGTTTGAAAATGTTAAGCCATTCAACTTCTGCCCTGAACTTTCCCTTTTGTGATAAATCCACAAAACCAGACATTAACGGAGCCCCCTGTCAACACTCTACTGAGGGGCACTGATCTTCTTACCCCTCATGTGCACAGACAGAAGAATGAGCAAGGAAACGTGAAGCTGCCAGTTTAGTTCTTCCAGCCAACTCATTCCAGCAGAACAGCGGTGAGTGTGACCTTCCAGCGGAAGCCTCCTGCTTCTTGCCTTGCCTTCTCTCGCTGACACTCCACTGCTGCCACTCTTGTCAGCTCCAGGCAAGCCTGCCAGCAAGCCCGAGACAGGACCGTGGAAGACAAGCCTGTTACAAACTGGAGCTGTCACCACAGAGACTTCAGCTGATCCCCTTGTGGGGAGGGCAACAAAGGGCGGTGAGGACCCCGAGCAGGACTGCTTTCTTAGGAAGGGATTCTGACCCGGCTGCCCACGCAGGTGCCCCACTCTGCACGGCCAAGCCCCGGTCCCCAGGCCACTCGGGTGGCTCTGCAGGACTTCAAAAGCAGCACACTACACTTCACACCATTTCTGCGGACAAGGTTTTCTCTGGGCTAACTTAATTGTTTGGGGATTATAGAAAGACAAGGAGAAATAAAATGTTATTTTTGATGAAGTGATAGAAATACAAATGTCATGTTATGGTAGCTTTCTCACACTGTATCTACATTTAAGTAATGAAGGAAAGTCCTTTGAATCAAGTGCACAGATATGAAAAAGGGTCACGTGTACAAGGCATCCTTAATGAATACTTCCAGTTAAAATACTTCAGTTAAGCTACTCGTTAATCAGTTATAAATGACTACAGTTTGAAGTTTCCTATATAGGAAACAAGAAGTACTGCGAACCTAACCACTTACTACGTAACTAAAACTACTGTAAGTTATCCCATTTTTAAATATTTTAAATGTAATTGTGTCTCAATGTAAACAATGCACATTTTGTAAAATTCATTTTCTCATGATATCCTGACTGACTTTTTTCAACACTAAAAAACTTATAAAAGGCTATTTGATTTGTTTTGCTCTGAGACTTGACAATAAAAGAATAGCAAGAAATGTAAATTGTCAGTATGCATAGACACTGTAAGATACCATCGATGGATACAAAGAGAAGTCATTAAGGAATCACGGGTATGAGAGCACAGATATGCTTCAATGATTATATCTAAGACATCAGCAGATGTGTTTACCTGATATTTTAAGATTACCTTGGAAAAAAATCTCTGCCATCTTCATTTTAAGGGGTACCCCCGGCCCTGCACACAAACACACAGACACCAGCACCTCCCACCATTAGCCTTCAACATGCCATTCAAATCTGTTCTCTAGCTTAAGGTAGCCCAACAATTATTTTTTGTGACTTTACAAATACCTACAACTCACACATTTATGAGATGAAATTTTAAAAAAATCTTGAAATATACTAAGCTTAAGAAACTACACACTTTGTTTCACAGAGGCCATGCAACTTAGTTGTCAGGAAAATGGCAGTTGGGGGTGGCACGTGAGACAGTTTTTCAGTATCATTTCTCCACATCCCTTTAAGCTAAGAAGGAAGATTGAGGCATCACTAACATGAATAAGAGCGATTAGGATCAGAGAGGTTACATGTGGGAAAAGCAAACAACGATCAAGCAATAGAATCTCTTGTTCAAACCTTCTATGTTGGGCTCAGAGCCACATCACAACATGGTTCTGCTGCCAATTTGGAAGCCAGCCTTGTGCTTTGAGAAGAGGAGTAAATGGCTGAAATGCGGGACAGCTCCTGCTGCTCGCATTTCCCCAATATGGGCACCCGCAAGTGCCTTAAAGCATAGACTCGTTGCTCTCTCCCTAGAATCCCAGTTCAGTTCAAAACAATTCAGATCAGAAACCGTTTCTGATTTTGTACTATGTGCTAGCTGAGGTATATGCACTCGAGAAATTCATAATACCACAGGAAAAGCAATTTATATTATATATAATATACATATGAGAGAACTAAGCAAAAAATGAAAGCTATTTTATGATGAGGTGTCCTCAAGTGGAATAAAGATGGAAAATCAGAGTAAGAGATGGATTACACTGAGTTGGACATTGAAGGGATGTCTGGATGCTGAAATATTAATTGAGCTTATACATACAGCAACAGACGAGATGGAAAGGAAAGAACAAGAATTAGAGGTGAGATAAATATTTCACTTGTGCAACAGCATGAAAGGAAAACATCTTACTGGAGCAGAGAGCTCCTATTAGTAAATAGTTGGAGAGAAAGCTAGACAGAGTAGAACCAGGTCATGCAGGACTCTGAATACAGGTTACAAAGTTTAGACTATATATTATATAATAACTAAAGAGTTATGAGCAACTGGATTGATGAATTTTAAAGGTTTTGGATTCCAGCATATAGGATGGGTCTCTGAATCTAAATTTCCATTTCCCCGATATGATTTAACATACGCTGGGTGCCAACACAGAAGAAGATGTTCTACAAAATGCATAATTAGGTTCCAGATCACGGGGCTCAAAAGATCTAATAAAACTCTTGTAAGGTAGATGAAAAATCTGGTTTAGCAAAGCAATCCCCGTTTGCATAAGATTCCGCACACTCATCTTAAAAGTACACAGGAAATGAAGCTTCAAAGAAAGCTCTGAATTTGAAAGGTCTCAATTTGAAAGTATACATGAGAGAAGAACAAGGAGATAGAAGAGAAGGACTACAGATTGTAGTACTAATGTGAATAGGACATGTCATTACTACATGTCACTGTAGAATTCTTACACAGACCCACTTATGCTAGATTTATGGAGTCTGTATTGTGCAGCAGAGAGCCTGTTCGCACTATCTGTATAACCCTGGGCAAATTACTTAAACTGTTCTATGATTTATTCATTACCCAACTGTTAAGATTTTATATAGATTAGGCAAGTAAATAAATATAAACAACTGATTACAGAACCCAAAAAAGAGGACATCAGAAAATAGCCAGCAATTCCCTGACAGTTCTCAGTACTCTTGTCTTCTGACTAAAAACCAAACAAACAAAAACCCCCAACAACAAAAACAGCCCTTGCTAACAATAATGTTCTTTAATTGACATTTACTAAATGGTTCCTGCCACAATGGGAACACTAAAACAAGGGTACAAAGTACAAAGTATGTCCGATGTTAAATCACGGTTTTAAAATGTTCAGTTATATCCACAAAGGCAAATATTTATTTACTCAAGTTATTTTTACTTAATTCATTAAATATTCATGTAATTGAAACAGAAGTACATGAAAGTTTTAAGTTATGATATTATCTTTTTTTAATATGTTTAATATGTTTTATTGATAATATTGATTATAGTTATATACTGTTATACTGTTACAGTTGTCCCAATTTCCCTTCCCTCTGCTCCCCTCCACCCAGTGGTCCCCCTCCCTCCAGTTGTCCCCCCCTTTTAGTCCATGTCCATTGGTTGTGCATATAGTTCTTCTCAACCTCTTCCTGTCTACTCCATTCCCTCCTACTATGCTTCTTAATTCCTGTACCATCTCCCTCTCCCTCTTCCCCCTCCCTGCTGACCTCCCCCCAACATGATATTATCTTTTTAACAATTTGATTTGTGACTTGTTTTCACACACACACAAACCCCAACTCTCCTGATTTTATGTATTTATACAGTTTTAAACTGCATTTGGGGGACTGACTGTCTAGTGAATGGAATTTGAGAACATTAAAAAGTAGTGACGCATGTGGAGTATGAGTGTGTGCTCAGGCGATTGTTCTGCTATGGGTGTGAATTCAAGTGCAGCTCAATATTAGCATCAGTATAAAAACCATGCAGACTTCTGTATGGCTGGTGAGATTCTTCTTAGAAAAAAGATTTTTAAAAATGAAGGTTGTAGCTTTTTAAGGGGCTACTATATACAGTTAGATTTTACGGCTTTGATGTTAAATGTTTCTAACTATTTTATGGTTTCTTTAATTTCTTGACGTGTATGGTAGGTAGTACAGCAAACTCACAGGAATTAGTATTGATTGTAAATTTGGGGTCTTTTAGAGTATTGAACAATGAGGTGAGCTTCGATTTATTAATTACTTGAACATTCCTGCTAATATTATACTTGGAACAACATCTTTTTAATTAAACTTTTGTTCAAACACACAGACACCAAAAACATTGCAATAAAATTATGTATATTAAAAGTACCTCCCTTCAAGGACAGAAGTGACCCTGGAACGAGTGAAGACAAACACACAAGCCAACAGTGACAGCACAGGGCAGTGACTGCCTGCTACATGGAAGGATCATGGGAAGTACAACAGATAAATAACGATTCACTGACTGGGGGTGGGGAACAGGCATCTGAACAGCTGAACTAGGTCTTCAAATGAGCCTCAGAGATGGAATCTGCCTGCAGAGCAGCGGGCTCAGGCTGGAAAAGCACTGGGAGAAGCTGGGCGGGGCCTCATGCCTGCTCATTTGATTTGATCCTAGGAACAGGAGAAGCAATGCCTTCACTTCTGCGGAGGTATTTGCAGAGTTTATTCCCCATTGTGTGAATGGACTGCAACCACTTCTAGAAGCTGATTACCTTTCAAAAGAAACTGGTAAGGTTTTTGAGACAGGATAAAACATATTTTCCTTTTTTATCTAAGAAAATGTGGCGATATCCTTTTTATCCTTAATGAGAACAAGGAGGTGAGTGTTTTTTTTTTTTGTTGTTGTTTTGTTTTGTTTTTAATCATTTGAACATCCCTGGTAATAAACACCTATACTTTTTAATTAAATTTCTGTTCAAACACAGACACCTAAAAACAACAGCTATTTCCTTCTTCCCACTAGAAGCTATAGCATTTGAGGTTCCTATCACACCACTGAGTTCTGCACTAAAATATTTTTCAAACTTACATACGTGGTGTGGCAAAAATAGAAAAGCGTGCAGAAAGGTACTGAAAATTTCATTTTATTGTTCTGAATTTTAGCCATACACTTATATATACAATATACACTGGTTGATATAAAAAATGCTTCCACTAGTGAGAAAAGAACAATGAATTGAACTCAACTGTACAGAAACGTTTTTCCTGACTTTGGAGTTTATAAAGACCTCAACTTGAGCCCGCTTTTCTCAGGCCGCCTCCTGCCTCCCCATCCCATTCTAATTTGCAGCATTCCACATCACTAGTCATCAACAACCCGAAGTTCCCTTCAACGGCAGTGAAAGACCATCACATCATTACAAATAAACAGTCCCTTCCTCCCTCCAAGGAGTGACACATTATTCTGAGCACGTCTTCCCTCTGCTTTCATTGCTCTGCCAAGGTCTCCGTGAGTGGGAAGGGGTAAGAAGAGAGAGCAAATATCCCACAACTTGTCTCAAGCATGGAGAGGATGATTTGTGTTCTTTCTGACGGGATATGACTGTCACCGCTGATCTGCTTTCAGACCTAGATTACATGTGATAAGGGCTGACCTTCTTTAAGTATTCACACATTATGCACTCATGGAGAGCAGGCAGGACACAAAAGTCCTTCAGATGTTCTGGACATCAATCAAGTGCACGGCAGGGAGCCTGCCAAACTTTTCTTCCATTTACTCAGGGAGAGGAAGGGGGAGTCCAAGACAGACTTAATCAAGTTTAAAGCTATGCCACAGTATATTTGGGAAGACCATTGTTATTAAAAGGGTGCTGTTTGAAAAAAAATTCTCTGCAGTTACTACTGGCAACAAAAAAATTCACACACAAATGTAAAGGCATCCAGGTTTCACTGTAGGCTTTAACATTTCAGAACTTTTGCTATAAACCAAGTTTCAGTGGCTTTAGAAGATTTTTTTAAAATAACTGTTCATTAAGTATAAATTTTAAGAACGAAAAACATAATTTTTTTATAACAACCATACATCAAAGGTCTCTTTCTTGAAGAATTTATAAAATAGAGGAAATGCATTTGTTACAAAATACTCTGAATATATCTTAATATAAATTAAACACCAATCTATAGCATAAGTTATTTTTCACCTAATATACATACTATCATTATAACAGTCCAGAGCCCCAATATTATGGAATGTGCATGACAATATCATCTGATATAGGATTTCAGTGTTGATATTTTAACTTTGCTACTCCCTACATCTCATTGAAAAAAACAAATAAGCCCTAAACTGTCTTCTTCTAAAACACTGGAACACTGAGTACTTGGAGGGCATAATTTGTTCATCAGCACAACCAAACCTATCAGAGCAAGATGTTTCATGTAATTTTATAATAGAAATATCTTAAATCTATGACAATATCGCTTACCTAGAGATTGCACAGTTCTTTTTAAAAGCTCATTCAGACCATGAATATAATAAGGATACACACAGCCTGCATACAAGATAAGCAGACTATACTCGAAAAAGCAATTAACATTAAAGAGCAGGAAGAGAAATAAAGGCAACTTACATGATTAAACTACCAATGAAAATAAACTCAGTGAATTTGCTAAGCTCTATAGTTAAAACAAAAAACAAAACAAAACAAAACTCTAGATTTCCCCAGGATCCCTTAACTCCATCTATGCATATTCTGTTTAGTTTATTACCCAATTTCAGTGTTATTCAACTAATGGCTAACGAGGTCAAACTTGTACCTTAGTAATAGGGAGCTAGGTGATAAAATACGAGATTTTTTTTTATCATTGCTCTATTACTGTTGTCCCAAGTTTCCCCTGTTGCTCTCCCCTGCCCTACCCACCCCCGTCTCCCACAGTGAATCCCACCCTGTTGTCCATGTCCATGGGTCATTTATACCTGTTCCTTGACTGGACCCTTCCCCTCCTTTCTTGCCTTCCCCTTCTGCCCTCTCCTCTGGTCACTGTCAGTCTGATCCTTGTTTCCATGCCTCTGGTTAATTACTATAGAGTAATCCATGACCTGGTAGATACAATTATCTTAGACCAAAACCTAAAACTGAATGGGATGAGATGTCTTGGCAGGAGCTGGGAAGCAAGGAACCCAGGGATGTTAAATAAGTTATTTCTAGATAGAATATAGGATGATGATGACAATGGTGATGACAACACATGCCACTTGGTGAACTTGTAATATTTGTTAGGCACTGTGCTATGGACCTAACATACAGGACCTGCTTTAATCCTCACTGCCTCCCTGTGCAGCATCCTCATCCTCATTTACAGAAAATAATACTAAGAATGCCTGTGCCAACAAGGCCTAGAACTGCCTAGAGTTGACAGGATCTGATACCAGTACCTCACTACCTAGGGACCTGTATGTTTTTGCTCTGTGAGAATTATCTAGAGGCTGGTGAAGTTCATTTAAGGGAGGTAATTGCCTGAAACTTAACCTGAATCCAAAACCTGTGAATTTCAGAAATGGGCAACACCAGACACCGTGGAAACCACAGTGGGGCATTCAAGGTCAGTGGTTTCTGAGCCAGTGAGAGAGGGACCTCCCCTCCATAGCATGTATATTATTTTTTATAAAAGCTATGATAATAACAATTAAAATAGATATGTATATTCACTAATTTAAAGCAGTGTCTTGTATCCATTCCTTTTAACTTTCCTAACCCTTTAAATACAGGTATTATCGACCACATTTTATAAGTGAAGCAACCAAGGTAAGTGGGGTGCCCTGGAACTGAGGAAAGAGGGTTGTTTTATATTCCCTTGAGTAGCCTGTGCATTAGGAGATACAATGAGGGAACTCTGCTTGCTTAAGAGAAAGAATAAGGGGATGAATGAAGTCACCAGAACTGTGTCATGTACTCTTCCCCACAGCAGATCAGTTTGATTTAACAAAAGAGGCTTTCTTCATACCACGAGAAGTTATTTCTAGATCTACTTTGCTCCACTATGAGGTACTATATGAGAAAGGGGTTTTTTGCTGTTTGTTTAAATAATGATGGGCATATCCTAGTATTATAATTGTTATCACTTTGGCCCCTTACTCCTCCAAATTAAAATTACATAATATGAAAATTGTGAACCACAGAAGCTACTAACATGACTTACCTGAGCTCTACTCCAGAAGTAGTCAAAAGATATTATCTTTTTACCAAATTAGTGCAAAAGCATCCCTGAGTAGAAAATCAAAATCTCAAGTACTTGTGTGCATCCATGTTAGCCACTATAAAAATCTGAACATAGTTTCACATGTAAATGTATTCCTTAAAGAGTATTACTATCACTTTATTTCATCCTAAAGTCAATTGTGCATGAAATTCATGCAAACCCAACTTTAACTAATATTAAATAAGTAAACTGAAGATAAAACTTAAAATAGAAACTATAATATCAATAAAACTTTATCTTTCTTGTATGTTTCCTCATAACTCCCTCTGACTATATGTAACAAAATAAAGCAAGACCACTGTAGAATACACATACAGGAAATATAAAAGGACTTAAAATATATAGCTCTTAGCCCTGGCTGCTGTAGCTCAGTGGATTGAGCGTCGGCCTGCGAGCCAAGTGTCGCTGGTTCGATTCCCAGTCAGGGCACATGACTAGGTTGTACGTCGGGTCCCCAGTTGGGGGCACGAGTGAGAGGCAACCGCACAGTGATGTTTCTCTCCCTCTCTTTCTCCTTTCCCCTCTCTCTAATAAAATAAAATAAAATAAAAAGAAAGAAACAAATAAATAAATTATAAAAAAAAATATATATAGCTCTTATTTAAACATTTAAAGAATCTAGGCTTAAGTTTATATACCATATAAAGACAGCTCCTAGGAAATCTATTTTTCACTGTTTGGAAAATACCTAAATATGCATACAAGGAATTACATAATAAAAACTTCCTTAAAGTACAAAAAAAGACATTTAAAACAGAGAAAGTTTCATTTTTATTTAGCATATACGAGCCTTTCCACAGAAAGTGCTGTCAGCGTATGACATGTACATTTCTTAGTAGTCTTAAAAATTGATGCTAGAAGAAATACAAAGATTACAGAAAGTTAATGTTTTTTATTTAAGGTGACATTTAAAATCTACATGCATATAAAGAAGTATTTTCATAAAGAGAAGTTTTTCTTGCCTCGATTTTCAGTTCTGTTCATGACAAGCTAAACCTTTGCTTATCTTCTACCAGCCAGAACTCAACTGTGTATATTCAAATACTTTCCTAATGACAGATGGTTGATACCAAAAGGATGCCTGGGACATACTGCATCCCAATATATACAAATATAATTCCCTTATCTTCCTTCACCTGTCCCCAGATATAAAGCACAGCTGCTTAGTGTTTTAATTTTTTTTTTTAATGAGAAGTAAGTTTTTGAAAATCTCATTAAAGCCTTTCCAACAGACACCATTACATGGAGAATTTTCACAGGACTGAGCGTTGATTTGAATGTTTAAACAACTAGTTTGTAAAAACATTAAGAAATGAAAGGAAATACCCACGGATAGACCTTATTCCATCAGAGGGTGTCACAGAACAGTGAAATCAGACATCAGTCTTAGAGCAACCTTTCTTTCTGTGCTCTGTCTAGAGCATTGCAGCAAAATCAGAGGATACATA
The DNA here is from genome assembly GCF_987537825.1 of Furipterus horrens. Classification (NCBI taxonomy): domain Eukaryota; kingdom Metazoa; phylum Chordata; class Mammalia; order Chiroptera; family Furipteridae; genus Furipterus; species Furipterus horrens. The sequence goes on along the minus strand of NW_028327172.1, from coordinate 112,239,395 downwards.
ATGCGCATGAAATAAAAGAACATGCTTAAATTGTGAAAGCCAAGAGGATGATCTCTAGCGATTACAATATCCGATAAAAGTGGTGACATATTTAGACACAAAAACAATTACTTTTCAGTCTGATGGAAACAAGTAAAACTGTAATACTATTCCTGTCTGATACAAAAGCCTTAGTAATGGAGGCATTCCTTTACAGGACCACCTTGCTCTGCATTTCTTATCATAGTCAGTCAGCCATCTCTGCGGTGATGTCTGCTACTACCAAACACCCAGCTGAAAGGGAAAAATGAGTCAAGCAGTGAGTTGTCTTAAGGACTATGCCAAATAAAACATTCAAATTCAACCTTAACCAAAATGAGTAAAACTTGAATTTATCCAGATGATTTAAGGCCCATTAAGATGACCAATCTGATTTAAATAACCATTATAATTTCCACTCTGTGGTCTCCAAGAAGTTTACAGTGGAAGCACCTAAAAGTCCTCAGTACATCTCATTAGCACCTCCACCAAAGGATGTGTAAAAAAAAAAAAAGAGAGAGAGTGAGAGAAAGTTGTAAAGCAGTAGCTGCTCTTCTAGGAACACTTGTTTTAAAAGAATTTTAAATTTTTTATTAATATGACCTGTTATAATCAGAAACTGACAACTGAACAACAAAATGTTACTTCACTCTATGAATTCAGGTGAAAGAACTATAAGTTATTCCTCATAGTTTACCTAGCCTCTTCAATAAACACTCTTGACCCACTTGGTTACATAACGTTATCTCTTTGTGTTGGCTATCTCCTTATGGAAGATGTTGCAAATAGAAATAGCCTATGAAAAGTAAGCTTGAAATTTTTCTAAATTGTATAAAAAGTTATCAATGAATTCATGTTGGGTTACAGAAAATATCAAAGAACTGTCCATCCTGGAATAGATGCTTTTGCTGTCCTTATGAAGCCCTTATGATGATTTACAAGGTCCTGAAAGAGCTGGTCCAATGATCGCAGTGGCTCCTCTTCCATTATTCACCCTCTTCCTCACCCTGTCCCCCAAACACACCATGCATGCTCCACTATCTGCTATCTGCTACTGCTCTGCATAAAGCACTGTTTCTTCCCTTGGATAACTACCTAGCTTCCTCCACTGTCTTCCTCAATTTTGGCTCAAATCTCACCCCAGTGAAACTTACCCCACTGCTCTATTTATCACTATAAATTGCATTCCAAAATCCCTATTTGCCTCTCTTGGACCTCTATTCCCACCATTCTAATAAAATTCTTCTTTCAAAGTCCATAAATCCAATAAATTTTTCTTCATCTTCATCTTCCTTTTCATCCCTAAGCAATACTGGACACTGCAAGTCCTTCCCTCTTTAAGAGCGTCTCTCATTTATTAGTAAATTGAACAAATTCAATTTACTAGGTGCTTGCTAGAAGTTTTTTCTTTGTTTATCATGATAAGGGCCTAGCCACCCAAGTTTCTTCCTCTCAAGTCCATATAAATATAGGTGATCACAATTCTTTCCCAATGACCTCTTTTAGTCTCAAATATGTTCCCTTGTAATGTCAGGGCTTCAGCTAACATCACTTTGACTATCAAGATAAATCTTTACCTGAACTGCCACCCCATATTTCCATCTGCCAACCCATGCCTAAATATTATCTCTTTTACGTCTCTCTATATTGTGGATGTTGTCATACTCTGCAGCCACTAAGTTCTTCTCACTTTCTGTATGTTGGGCATTTTCCACTGATCTGAAGCAGAACTCTACCAAAACAGAAGCTAAAAAATGTCAGATACTTTGTTTGCCTCTCCTATAGCTAAGATACGAGTATATGACTAAAACCCTCCAAATCAGATACACATGTGCTGGACTTCACAGAAAGCTAAGAGAGGATCGCAGTAGCAGTAGCAGTAGCAGAAGCTACATTCATTTTTAAAAGAAGCAGCATCAGTTCTAGTGGCCACATCTAGATCTAGCACTGATGATGTGGGCAGTGAGTGGGAGGGTCTTCACAGAACAGCGCTGACAGGGGTGTCCTTATTATAAGATAATTCTGGAGTGGAATTGTTAGTGTTGGTCTAGGCTGGGTCTCTTCCAAGCTTGGCTCTCATGTACTCTTGGAGAGTCTATGAACTATCAAATATACTTTCAATAACTTTGTTTTCCATGTAAATTAATCATGATGGGTTCCTGTTGCTTTCAACCTTGAAATTTTGATGGACATATCCAGGAAGACCCATTAGTCCTCTAAGCAAAAAGTAATTGTTTGCTCTTCTAGACTTCCACAGCACTTTATCAGTATCATTTCTATGACATATCTACCTGTTTTATAATTCTTATATATGCTGCCTTCCCCACTACAGTTTACATTTCCTGTGGTACCTATTAGTCATCTTTGTCCAAGCTTTTAAGATTTCCTCCTATTTCAGAAATCCTGCTAAAACAAGAAAAACATTGTATGCATATTTTTTTTTTCTGGTTTAGGAGATGCTCTAGATCCCTCCTTCTGTGCTCTCTATCTGACAAGGTTTCAGCATTCCATTCCTGGAATTATCTCCATGACTAACTTATTCATAGAGTCTCTAGTGTCTCCCCAAGAGTCTGTCTTTGGTAATTCCCTCATTTTCATGCACTAAAGGCCCTTTCTTTCTTTTGCTCGAGTAGTACATAAAGAGGATCAACAAGGTTGCCAAGACCATTCAATGAACAAAGGGCAGTCTATTCAACAAACAGTGTCTTTAGAAAACTGGGTATCCATAAGCAAAAAAGAAAATTAGACCTTTACCTTATATCTTACAGAGAAATTACCTCAAAATTGATTAATACTTAAATCTAAGAACTAAATCTGACAACTCCTAGAAAAAAAAACATAAGGAAAAAGATTCATGTCATTGCATTTGGTAATTATTTCTTGAATATGACACCAAAGGCACAGGCAATAAAAAATACTGAAATTGGATCACATCAAAATTTAAAACTTCTGTGCATCAAAGGATATAAAAAACAGCTTGAAAAAATAACCTAATAAGGAAAAATCTGCAAATCATATCTCATAAAGGTTGTTATCCAAAATATATAAAGAATACCTACAACTCAATAACAACAAAAACAAACCCAATTTTTGAAATGGGCAAAGGAATTCAACAGACATTTCTCTAAAGAAGCTATATACATGAAAAGATGCTCCACATCACCAATCACTAGGGAAATGCAGAAAAAAACCACAGTGAGCTCTCACCTCACAGCCAACAGGATGACTACTATCAAAAAAACAAAATAAAAGGCACTGGCAGAAATGTGGAGAAATTGGAATCCTTGTGTACTGTTGATGGGAATGTTAAACCATGAGGCTGCTATGGAAAACAGCACGATGACTCTGAAAAATTAAAAACAGAATTACCATATGACCCAGATATCCTGCTTCTGAGTATGTACCCAAGTGTATTGAAAGTAGGATTTGGAAAGGATATTTATATACCCGTGTGCACAGCAACATTATTCACAATAGCCAAGAGTCAGGAAGCAACTCAATTTTCTTCAATAAATGAATGAATAAACAAAATGTACATACATAGAACAAAATATTATTTTAAGGAAATTCTGACATATGCAACAACAATAAGGAAACCTTAAAGACATCATGCTTAGTTAAATAAGCCTATTACTCAAAGATTACTATTGTTACAACAGGCATATGTTGAAGCCACAACACTCAATGTTACAGCGTCTGGGGGTGGGGCCTTTGGGAGATAATTAGGATTAGGTGAGGTCATGAAGATGGGGTCTCCATGATGGGATTAGTGTCCTCTTGGAAAGAGGAAGAGAGAGGCCTGAGCTAGTTCCCTTGTGTTCTTGCTTTCTCTCTCTCTGCCATGTAAAGCCAGCAGTCTACAAGCAAGGAAGAGGAACCTCACTAGGAACTGAATCTTCCAGCACCTTGACCCAGTCTCCAAAAACTGTGAAAAATGCATGTCCATCGTTTAAGTCACCCAGTTTATTGTATTATTGTATAGGTGTCTGAGACCCTGGCTGGTTTGGCTCAGTGGATTGAGCGTCGGCCTGCGAGCTAAGTGTCGCTGGTTCGATCTTCCAGTCAGGGCACATCAGAGAAGGAAAACTCTGACTCCAAAAAACCTCCGCTGCCTTGCGGCATACCTCTTCAGGGGAAAGGCTAAGGGAGTAAACCCCGACAGAAAATCCGGAGCCGGAGTCCCTAAGGCGGTTTGACGTTGTAGTCAACACCGGCAACTCCTGCGGCGCACCTGAACCCAAGCTGTATCGACTCCGTCTTTCCCTTGGACCCTTCAGCTGCAAAGAGAGGGGGGGTCTGCTGCATGGGCAACAGCAGACCCTCCATATCACCCTGCCCAGGCTCTGTAGCTTCAGCGTCATCGCAAGATGTCGATTCAACACGGGAGGAGACAGATACGATGTCACTCCCGAGTCGGACTGCACAGCCATTCTCGGCGGTGCAGATAGACTCTTAAGAAGCTACACCATCGTCTCTCGAGACGGACGGCTGCCGACAATAGGTGTCTGGTGTCTGAGCAGACCAGGACAGAGTTTCAATTTTACAAAGACAAAAAGAGTTCTAGAGATTGGTTGGCCAACAATATGAACGTATCTAAGACTACCAAACTAACATGTAAAAATGATTAAGTACTAATTTTCATGTTGTGTATATTTTACCACAGTAAAAATTTTTGAGTGGGTTATTTTTTTTCTTATAAACCAACGAACCAACCAAAAAGAACCTTTGTTCAGCCCAGGCTTCCAGGATAGCACATCCCAGCGGGATGAGTCAGAGAGCTGGTCCACCATTCCCATTGTCCACAATACTATAAGTGATTAGCCGCTTAAAATGCTGCAGTGGCTCGGTAACATCCTTTGTACGTAATCCAAGCAGCTGAGAAGAGAAGCAACATCCCTGCCTAATTCTCTAATTCTGCCTCTCACCATCAAGTTCCACGCACTCTGTGTTCCAGTGGTAACTTTTTATTTCCAATTGCAATCCTCTCTAATATACTATCTTCTCTCATACCTCTTCGATTCAGTTCCACAAAATCTCATTGAGCATGCCCTATGCATCGATCACTGTGCGTTAGTATACATAGATTTAATTCAGAAAATGTTTCTGTTCTCAAGAACTAAAAAGTCTAGTGGAAGGACACTAATAAAGAGATAATCCATTTTTTTATATATACTTCAGTGTTGACACATAATTATGTCTTGAATTCTGCTTTTTAAATTTCTTCCATATTTTCAAAAGTTACCATTTTGATGTGTAGTGCTTGGACCATTTTTTTAAACTTCATATTACTTTTTAACTTGCATTTGGTCTATAAATAGAATCCATACAGTGCAAATCATCAGTTTCTAATATCCTTTACATAGAAACACAAAATTTCAGCTCACATTTACCACCAAAAATGCATCTTTAAAATATTTTAAAACTTACATTTATGATGAGTTTCCTTGAGAGAATGATAACATCATTCATTATAGTAGAGGGGGCAAAGAACTGCCAGTACATTTCTTAATAGTCCATTTATGATCTTAAGCTTACGTAATTTTGCCTCTTTTCTGGTTTCATAATTAAAGTTTCCCCTGCCATTTAGCATAAACACAATTCCAGCCACAGGAGACAAGAATGACCAGTTCAAGTTCAAGGGTTCACTGCACATGAATATCCATAGATGCCCCTTGACAGTCTTGGTAGCATAATGAACCTTGCAATTGCTCAGCAAGCCGTCACCACAATACATGAACATAATGCCTCCAACGTCAAACAACAAAAACTTTTACAAACAATACCAACCAATTGTTACAGTTCACACAGGGCTAATTAAATTGCAGCAGTTCCTCTTAAACCTTTATAAATTTGTGAGGGAGTTTTGCTTTACTGAGCTAACTGCCCCTTTACTGAGCTATGATTATGGGAGATAATTAATAGAAAAAGGTGTTGGCATTATGTACAATTGGGAGATGGCAATTAGCAAAGCCCTCCTTCAAAATGACACCAGTTAATTACAGAATGAGCTGTCAAGGTGAAATAGCCTCTCTCTTAAACAAATGCTAGTTCCTTACTCTTGTCTTTAGGAACATCTCCTATCATCATATATAAAACCTCCTGGGGTAAATGTTTCTGGCCCAGCCTTCCTCTTGCCTCTGTACTGAAGAAATTATCTTCACTTAAGTTAATTTATATGAATAACAGTATACCCTGGTGGCTCTTCCAGTGCTGAAAGTTTACCTCTGCAAGACAATATTTAACAAGACAAAGTACTGCGAAGTTAATAATACACAGATAAGAGAGCACTGATTATCAGCGCCCCTAGTAAAAAGTATAGAACATATCAGACAATATATGCATATATGTGCATAAAAGCAGGCATCTCATCTACCAGTATAATTATGTAAGCAGTCTGGGGGTTGAAGTATAAAACTGAAAGAGAAAACATTTGTGGTCTACTTAATAATTTATTTTAACTCTTGTTTTCCCAATCAGTAAGCCGAAGACTTCTGAGGTACAAAGTAATTGGAATATATATAAGTTTATGATTTTTCACTTCTTAAGTAGCTACCCTTTGCTATTTTCATCACAAAGGCTTTATTGTTGCTCTGAACATCTTCAGAACAGGCTTGAAAAGATGGCTCTGCCTTTTATCATCCAGTTCAAAAGCAAAGATGAATAATAAGGCAAGCTTGGTTTGCCCCTCAGAATCACAAACTGAGGAAAAAGCATGTGGGATCTAGTCATGAGAAATGGAGAAATTTGGTTTTCTCTCATTGTGTTTTTAATCAGATAAATTCAGATAATTGGTTTAACATTTCAGACTCCAAGAAATTAATCTATTAATTAGTATGTCTACTTCTAGTTTTAGTTTTAGTTTTTTTTAATAAAGTAAAACATATTTTAAAAAAGTCAATTAGGACAACAGGTTCACCCCAGGCAAAGGAAACAAAAGAAAAAATAAACAAATGGGACTCCATCAAACTAAAAAGTTTTTGCACAGTAAAGGAAAGTATCAACAAAATAAAAAGACAACCCACAGAATGGGAGAACCTATTCACCAATACATCTGATAAGGGGCTAATATCCAAAATTTATAAAGTACTTACAAAACTCAACACCAAAAAAACAAGCAACCCAATTTAAAATATGGGCAAAGGACCTGAATAGATACTTCTCCAAAGAGCACATACAGATGGGCAATAGACATATGAAAAGATGCTCAACATCACTAATGATCAGAGAAACACAAATTAAAACCATAATGAGATACCATCTCACACCTGTCAGAATGGCCATCATCAATAAATCAAGAAACAATAAGTGCTGGCGAGGATGTGGAGATTGGGGAACCCTTCTGCACTGTTGGTGGGGATACCAACTGGTGTAGTCACTGTGGAAAGCAGTATGGAGATACTATAAAAAATTAAAAATGGAACTGCCTTTTGACCCAGTGATCCCACTTCTGGAAATAGATCCGAAGGAACCCAAAACACTGATTTGAAAGAACACAAGCATCCCTATGTTCATTGCAGCGTTGTTTGCAATCAGCAAGATTAGGAAGCAGCGCAAAAGTACATCAATAGATGAGTGGATAAAACAACTATGGGACATTTATACAATGGAATACTACTCAGCCATAAAAAAGAAAATGTTACCTTTGCAACAGTACAGATGGACCTGGAGAACATTATGCTAAGGAAATAAGCCAGTCAGAGGAAAACAAACACCACATGATCTCACTCACGTGTGGAATCTAATGAACAAACTGAACGAACAAGCAAAACAGAGACAGACCCATAGCTGGAGAGCAGATGCCAGCTAGTGTGGGGTGAGGAAATGGAGGGATTGAGCAAAAAAACTAAAGGCTCATGGACACGGACAACAGTGTGGTGATTGCTGGGGGTTGGGTTATAAAGGGACTAAATGGTAATGAAACATATATAAAGATTAAATCAAAAAAGGGAAAAAAGATTACAGAATTGAATAAATCATATATAATAAAATTTTTTACAAAAAATTCAAATATCAACCTCTATACAATACATAAAGTTATGGTCCATAAAATGAACAGAGATATATTGTACACATTGATTATACAGAATATACCAGGAGCACTGATGTATTGTCAAATGTTCTGTGACACATAAAAGTGCAATCATAAATCTATGTAAGCTATAATAAAACCTAAACAGGTGTTTAACAATGATATTTACTAAATTAAAGTAAGTTATTACACTGTATCAAGTTTTTTGAATTCATAGCATAAATTTGAGAAATGTTCTTCACTTTCTCTTGATACACTAAACTATGGTAAACAGCAATACTAAAAAAAAAAAATAAAAAATCCAGTGAACTGAAACCTTGGTCACAATTATACAACAGATATTCAAAAATTATTTCTGACAAAGATGATATTTCTGAAAATTACTTTGAAACCTTAAAATTGACTCCAAAATTCACCCAATTCACCTTCTTGCCTTCTGACAAAGTGTATTAGAATCTACTGAAGAAGTTCAGGTGCAAAATGCTGAATCTATCAAGATACTTCACATTTCCACAAAAATGAATGAATGAATGAATGCAAGCCAGCCAGCTAGCCAATTTGTTAGCATTTTACTCTATAAAAGAGATATTTTCTGTTTACAAATCATTAGGTCTTTCTTAATTTATCCTTTTTTCTCAGAAGTCATCTCCAATCCATTATATCAAGACCTGGTAGTACTATATCCAAAATATACCCCAAATTGAACCACTTCTCACTACTTCCACTGCTTCCACTCTAGCCTAAGGCACCATCATGTATCTTGAAGAATCTTGTGTAACAGCCTCATCTTTCATCTACTGATGCTACTACGTTTCACCACTGAGTTCTCCATTCAAAGTCACATCCACAATGTATAAATCACATATTACTTCCCTGCTTAAAACCTGAACTGCAAACAAAACCACACTCACTACAGCGGCCTACATGATTTAGCCTCTGCCTGTTCTTTGACCTCATTTCCTATCCCTTTCCCCCGGGTCCAAAATGTTCCAAGAATGCTGGTTTTCTGCCTATCCCTCTAACATGCCACACTAATTTCCCTTCGTGATCCCTATACTTGTTCTGCTCTTATTTTCATTATTTAGATTTCAGTTTTATGACCATCCCAACAAGGGTAACCACCAACTTTCCTAACTTACTTTATTATCTTCATATCATAATCTTTGTTTATACATTTATTGTCTGTCTCCTCCTGAATAGCAGCGCTTTGCAGGAAGGTGCTTTGTCATGTTTACCACAATGTCCAAATCATTGATAACTGTGTCTAGCACACAACTGGCACAAGTGACATTTTTGGAATGAATGAAGAAAGTTGGATGGTCTACATTCATACTATATTTACAGATACAGTAAACCTCTGATGAGTGCATTCTGGAATGGCCTGCACGACAGACAAACAACTAGGCAGGCAATACTCACAGCCACAGATGCAATGAGTTATAGAGGAAGCTACTAGGACTGGACACCCCTTCGCCAATACCAGAGTTTTCTGAAAGTGTTCCTAGGATGGACCTGGGAAACCCTGAAAGGCTGAGACACACACCTGGCAGATAAAATTTTAATCTAAAATGCACGAAACATTTCCAGTTTTCAAGATTAATCATTTCTCATCATCAAGAGAAGAAAGGAGCTTTATAAGAGCAATATTAGATAAATTAATGTTACTTTTTCCTTTAATATGTAGTGTATAAATAGAGACTCTAGTGTTATCTACTAGAATCATCATTATTCTGTTAGTTAAGTATTTTGGCCTCACGGGTAAAATTACAGACAGATTCCGCAATTCTGAATCCAACACTACTATTAATAAGCGGTGTCATCCTGCTGAATTTTAGAACAGAATTTTTAGTGTGGTCTAATGGAAAGTGCCTTGGATTGAGCGTCACAGATCCCAGCTCTACTGCAATTAATCCCTCAGTATCAGTTCTGGCGAGAAAACAGAAACCTCCCTATGACTCACAACACTGTCACACTGAACAAATGACGTATCATACGTGAAAGCTTGTAACCTCTAAGATAATGCACAAAATAAAAGTCCTCCTGTTAGAACATGTTGTAACATATATTTTCTCATTTGTGTAGTAAAAAAAATGCATATATTTTGTGTGTGAGAGGTCTGTTTCACTTGAGGTATACGCTTCAAAAACCAGGGAACGCAAAAAATGTATTACACAAGCACATATAAACACATTTTAAAAGAACTGAGTGTTGAAGGCTTGCCATCATAGCTTCGAGATCTGAAGTAAGTTCAAGGGTCTTTGACATCAGAGTTGGAAAGAACATATAAATCTAAAACATTTTACCATACTAGAAGTTTTGTTGGCAGGCACGTGCTGCATAGAAGGCAGAGGTCTCGGAGGAGAGGGAACAAAGGTATGGAGAAACATTTTGTGGAGGGGTGTTTAAACTGGAAACATGTTAGGTTTCATTTACTTTGCACGGTATGGGCTTTTTTAAACCAGAAATGGGAAATACTCTCACATCAAGGAGAATAAAGTTAGTCACAACTTACTATACATCAGATACACTGTGCTCATATTAGAAAACAAAACATTTAAAGTTTTCTTCATATAACTTTAGAACATGATCCTGCCAACAGGGTAGTTTTCTTTACTATATCTAAATGAGCTCCAAGATATTATTGGTAATCCATAACACAAACCTTCCTGCCATCTATAAGGTTATTCTCCTTTCCCCTGTCATAGAAAAATAGACTTTATATTAAATCTTTTTAATTCATTTCAATTAGCAGTAGTAGATTTATGGCATATACTATTTTACACCATTTTAATAAAGTCACATTTAAAACTCAATTCCCAGTCTCTTATACACTAAAATCTCAGAAATTGGATTAATGCTACAGAAATAGCCTTTGTAGGTACATGCACTTATAAACATCATAGATATAAAAATACTTTCCTCTCATAGAAGATAACATTAAAACTCTGGATGGGGTATATCATGTGACTTTTGAAAGAATGAATAGCAAGTGTCACATAAAATTGCAATATAACTTTCTTCAATTTCATATCTAGGTTCAAATATTGAACACCTCCCAAAATTCACAGAAAAAAACAACTATGCAATATGATTTCTATTTTCATTCCAAAAGGAACATACCAGGACAGAATTTGAGAAATGCTGATTAAAGTAGTTACTTAATCAGTGTACTTAGAAAACACATCTGTTTTGGAATGCTTACCTAGTAACTACACAAAAAAGGTGTTTTCCAACAGCCGCTGCTAAGACTTGCTTCTAAACGAGGAGTTTTCATATTTTCTTTCCAATAAAACAAAGTGGCCCTTTTACAACCATATGGCCCTGTGCTCTAAAAGAAGTTTCATTCAGCATCTATTTTTAGACACAGATTTCCTTATAAAATATACTGCAGTTCCTGAGCTGAATGAGCCTTCGTGTTTCCGTGGACAAAGCCCCCTGCTATCTCACGAGTGGTCTGCTGCATGGCCGGCCACACAGCCTGTCCTACTTCTACTCGCCCAGCAAATAAAATGCAAAAAATTACTACACTGTTTTTCAAACCAGTTACTTTTCATTTACTTAGAAAGCTATTTTTGGGGAAATACTTATGTTAATAGAAATCTTTACCACTTCTCACATATTTCAATACATATTAATTAATTTTCTGCTGAGCTCTTTAACTATGACACGCTCTGCCAAAAAATACCTGAGAATAGATGAGTTCAAAAAGCAACCAAACACCTCAGTGCCAGTCAATATCCACACAGCATTAAGAATGCAAATTGCAAACTCTTGAGGTGCATTGCCACCACTGCACAGAGATATTTTTGTGATACATCCGTTACATATGCCTTATAGAGTATGTATAAAATATTACATAATTTTTAAGTTTTTCCATACTATGTCTGCACTATTATACAAGGAAGTCAGTAAGAACTGATTTAACAACTTCTGGTAGACCAACGATGAATAACAAAATGCCAAAAAAGGGTATTTGGTAAGTAATGCTCAGCATTATTTAGTTGTATTAGTGTCATGAAAAAATATAATGAGCAGATGAAATTTAAACTATTTAATTTGGAATCAAGCTATTGATTTCCTTGTAATTAAACACCTGGTTTAAATTTTATCTATGATCATAGATTAGCAAAAACTGACAAATTGAATAAAAGATGAGAATAACTGTTTCAAATCTGATTAGCGGAGTCCTGAATTTAGCTCCTGGGCTAAAATCCTCTTGAAAATCTCTAAGGTATAGCTAACTCCACACCAACGAAATAATGCAAGCTTTATAAAGCCAATAGCACGTATCACCTAAACTGGTCACATTACATTCTTTCTAAGCCAAGTAACTACTGTGCTTTCTAACATTTTGAATATAAATATAGTAAAACTGAATAAAAGACCTATAACAAATCTGTAACTGCCATTTCTCATATTTCAGACTATTTCCCCTGAATCACTTTCCCCCCAGTTTTATTGAGATATAATTGACATAACATTGTATTAGTTTAAGTATACAACATAATCATTTGATATATGCATATATTGTGAAATGATCATCACATTTAGCTAACCATTTAGTTCACCATTACTTTAGTCAACATTCATCACCTCACAATAGTGAATTACTTTAATTCCTGCAGTGCAAGAATTTAAAATTAGAAAGAGAAAAAATAAAAATTAGGAGTGTGTTATTAATAGATAATCCTACATAACCCAACCCAACACTTGCATATCTATATATGATTGTTTCTTTAAATGTACAGCATTTCTTCAGGAAATACCCAGCATCTTCACAATCCTTTGATTATAAATAAGTAGTATTTCATCAGTAGAGCAACATTTAAGTAGGCAAGGTTTCGCAATCCCAGCATTATCATCATTTGAGACCAGATATTTCTTTTTTTTGTGGGGGCTGTCCTATACATTTTAGCATGTTTAGCAGCATCCACCATTTCTTTTCTCTTCTTTTTAACCCTCACCCAACAGCAAGCATGCTTATTGATTTTAGAGAGAGGGGAAGGGAGGGGAAGAGAGAGAGAGAGAGGAAGAGAAACATGGATGTGAGAGAGAAACATTAACTGGTTGCCTCTCGAAAGCCCCTACAGGGGACCAAACCTGCAACTCAGGCACGCACCCTCACCAGGAATCAAACTTGTGACCTTTTGGTTTACAGGACAATGCTCCAACCAAGCCACACCAGCCAGGTGCATCCACCACTTCTGATCACTGGATGCCAGTAGCACCCCTTCCCAGTGGTAAAAATAAAAAATGTCTAAAGATATTGTCCAATGTCACCTGGAGGGAAGGGGGGGAGGATGTGAAGCTGCCTTTGGGTTGAGAACCATAGATTTAGATGAGAACAATAAATTTGGATTTTATTTTAATTATAAATTTAAATTAAGTGCAGATTCTCTGATTAGGTGCAAAAATATAAAACTTCATTATTTTGCATTAAACTGTAATTATATAATTAACACCCAAGTTTTTTTATAAATTTACATTTTTATCTTAAATCAAACATTAAATTTTATCAAAATACCAGCAGCAAAATCAACTATTTCTGATTTTCAAAAATATCACCCAATTAAAATGTTTCCTTTCACTATTTCCGGTAGATTTATTTTGGTTTTGGTCTGGCCCAAGATGGCTAAGAGTAAGTACAGGAAGTTTTATCTGAAAAATGAACATGGACCAAGTCTTATAAATTGGCCCTAGTGCTATTTCCTATCATAGCTCCTGTTTGTTTACATTGGAGTTCTTATAAATTGGGTGTTATTTCCTTTCCACTAAGTTTCAAGGTATTAACAGCCAAGAAGGTGTTTTTTGACTTCTTCCTCCCTCCTTTTCTCCTGCTACCCCCAAATAAATAACGCATTGCTTGGAACACAAGTTTGCCACTGGTCCCCAAACTTCAAAACTACTGTGAATTTATTTTACTTAGATCCACCTTTATACTTAAAAGCATAACCCTCTCCTTAAAATGGAAATGAGCAAAACATGCATCTTCTAGTAGGTACCTCCCTTCCAACAGAATCATTTATCTAGTCATTTCACAACTAGAACTTGCAAATTCTTAAGTAAATTGGTTCCATTTATTTTGACTTCCTGCCTAGGCTCTTCTTTCCAGAGAAAACATTACTCTAATATTTTCATCCATTAAGTACTCTAAAAGTTAAATGTACCTATTTAAACAAAATTTCTTACCCTCATTGCAAAAAAAAAAAAAAAAAGTTACAATTAAAGGAAGCGCAAATCTCTTTCATTTCTCTGGAGAGTTATACTTGTCTAGTTTAAAAGAGGCACTCAGTCAGCGACATTCATTTGTGCGATTTCCTAACTCAAGTGGTAAAACAAATGGCTTTGTATGCAGTATGAAGCAGTGGCTGACAGCTGCAAAACTGTCCTTGAGCAGTGAACTTCCAGTGAAAAAAGCTGTTGAAAGTTCATGCACCCCAAATGCACATTCACTATAGCTAAAAAAGAAGATTACACAGACATTGCTGACAAGGATTATAAAAATAAAAGGGCACCACCTGCCCCTTGCTCTCCCATTAATTAGTACAGATTCTGAGGTGTCAATTAAAAAGAAACAGAAAAGGATGAGTAAACACAGCTCAAGCTGAACTTGAACATTAACTCTTCCAGTTTAGGTCCAATTTCTTAACCATATTATGTTGATTTGTCTATGCACAACAAAACTGAATCCTAGGCAATTTTTTAAAGGAAAACAGTATCATTAGAAAGACATATCAGCTGTATGAAATAATTTCCACAATAGCTATCCAAAAAGTTCATATAATTCCATAGACAAGTGGCCGTTCAGTATTTCACAGAACTTCAAAATACTAAATAATCCAGATAATTCCAGTGACTAAAATACTTTCACATTATAAATTACAAATCTATGGCAGTTCATATTAACTCCGGAAAACAACTAGAGTACTTTATGATTAGTAGTAACTAGCAACCCTCCCCAACCCCTGACTACTAAATAACATTTTACGGGCCTGAGACCACAATTTTTTAAAGTGAGTAGAGTAAATGGCTTCATTGTTGGTTTTATGGAACTATTATTAGTTACTTTTACATTTGACCAGTCACTCTTTTTAAAAAATACTTTCCAAAATCAATATAGATAGGTATTTCCATACAATTCCCAACTCAATCCACAACTTTCTATAGGACAGTATTATTATTCTGAAAACCTAAAATTATTTCTCAAAATAAAAAAGCACTTTAAATGCAAATTATCAACAAAATTAAAATGAAATTTTATTACACCGTTACACATACACAAGTGTGTAACATGCATTTTTAATAACAATGTATTATTAAATATTCCAGTTTTACTTATATAATAAAATTTGCTTTACTTAATGTGACTTGACTTTATTAAAATGATAATATTTTCCTGAAATTTTAGGGAGGGCTTCCCACCACAAGAGCCTTTTATATTTGGCCATTTCACAATAGTAGCATTTTCCTTTTTGATGTAAGTGGAAGTTTATCTAACGTCTCAAGTCACCATAACTATAGAGAACATATTATATAACAATAATCTTCATATTCTGTTGAAAATAAAATATAGAACCTTGGCCTAAGAGAAAGTATAGCCCAAGGCGATTTTAAGACCCAAATTCCCCAATGATATTACAGCATACATTCTGATATATGTGAATAATAACCTCGAAGAGTTGCTAAAAGAATTAAATTAGATTACATATTTAAGAAATTCTTTAAAAGGCCACAATGAAAAACTAATGCTAAGTGAAACCTCATTCGTTTGCCCAGGAAACACCTCAAACATTATCTGTGACAGGCAACTCTCCTAACACCTACTTTTGTGCTACGTTGCTCTCTATTCATTTGGTCTGGTATGATGGAGCCTAAGAATCTGCATTCTTAAAAACCACACCTGGTGATTTTTAATGTAAGTACCATATGGCCCATACTAATACTGCCCTTATATATGGAAAAACTGGGTCCCTACCTTGAGGTCTGCACTTATGAGGTCCTGCTCCAATATTCTTTTGGCTGCATGGCCCACCAGCTACTAGGAATTCATGGTCCAACAGGATGTGCCTATCTGGACCTTACCATCCCTCCTTTCAGATCTCACTCTGCATCCCTGCAAGCCTGCAGTTCTCTTCCCAAAGAACCAGACAGGGCAATCCTAGGCCAAAAGGATATTCAAGAGCAACTAGTTATTGGCCATGAGAGTCAGAATTTGCGCAAGAGGGAGGAGATGTCTACACGTTAGCAAGGTAAGTTCCTGGTCACACAGTAAGAAGGCAGAGGGGAAGAACAAGGGCGGTGAGCTGTGGGCAGGGTCAGATGACCTCTCCCGAGCCAGCAGCAGTCCAGCACAAAATTAGGATAGATCTGGAAACTTTCAATTGGAACAAGCTGCCTTTCCAACTTCAGCTTCATTTGAGGACCTCAAAAGAGGAATGTCGTCAGGAAGGGGAGATGCCTGCCAGGCTTGCTGACATTGAAGAGAGAAACCTTGCCAGCTTCTCACTTGGGCATTACATGTGATATCTGGGACAGTGGATGGAAGGGAAGCACAAGGGTACAAGAGCAGCTGCATCTTGGGGGGATGGGAGGAAGAACCTCCAAAGGAAAAGTGGGTGTTTTCTATGTAGATTTGTCAAATGTCTGGAAGAAAAGGCTGGAATGGCAACAAATGAGGATAAATCCTCTTCCCTGCACTTCTCTCCTGTCCAGTCAATGCTGCTGTATCTCCTTTAATCAATTAGTGGCCTTAGTGGAAAGATAATCATTTTGAATTTGTGCAATCCAGTTATTTGGCATACATTGTTGCTTTACATATATTTTTCTCATTGTGGATTAGATGGTATATTTGACAGGGCAAGAGGATAAACATACTTTATTTAATAGTGTGTTAGTTTAATTTGTAACTTTTAAGTATTTTGACACATAATATGTAGTTCTCTATTTATGCTCTTGCCCATGGCCTTGCAAAAGTTAGGAGGAGCCCTCACTGGTGTGGCTCAGTGGATTGGGTGTCATCCCACAAAGAGAAAGGTTGCACATGCCTGAGTTGTAGGCCAGGTTCCCGGCTGGGGAGCTCTGAGAGGCAACCAATTGATCTTTCTGTCACACATTGATGTTTCTCTTTCACTTTCCCTTCTCCTCTCTGTAAAAATCAATCAATTTTTTTTAAAAGTTAGGTATAGATATGGAAAACATTTTGCAAATACCTTGTTAACATTTTCTCTCTCTTCCTTTTCAGTGCCCTTCTTGTGTCTTCTCCCTCTGATCCATATACTAGTATATGCTGCAAAGATCTCTACCTCTTCCCTACTTTCAAACATACCAGAAAGAAAGGGGAGTGAAAACCTGATATACTTGTTCAAGTAGTAGCCAATCTCTGCATGGCAGCAAATGGCAAAAATATAAGAATACCAAACTACATCACCATATTCATAAAGTTGAAGAAAATTGAAAAGATATGCAATGACTTTAACATAATAGGGTGAATAAAAAGAAATATAACGCATGACCTGGCATTAGAGGAGCTTAAAGGTAAGCAAGGGACACAATATTTACTTGAAACAACTCCCACCACCTAACAGGGTATATGGAAGATAAAATAAGTATTTGTTGAATGGATCAATAAATGAAAAAAAATTATACTGAGACAAAACTAATGTTAAGCAGCATCGCTCTATACCTAGGTGTAGAGACCCCTGTTCTCATCTAGAGTCTAGGTAAGGGACAAAGTTTTTGGCCTCAGGATTCCTTTACATTCTTAAAATAACTTTTATGTTTATTATTGTCTATGTTTCTTTTGCTTTTGATTTTTTTTGTTTACTATGTTAGAAATTAAAAGACATATATAAAAGTTATTAATTCATTTTAAATTAAGGACATAAATCTAATTTATGTTAGCATAAATATTTTTATGTACTATAACCATGTTCTTTCAAATAAAAGTAATTTGGTGAAAAGTGGCTGGTTTAAGATAGATTCTCAACTCTGCTTCTGCATCCCATATGTTGTGATTGAGTTGCTTTGGTTGAAGTATAAAAACAATCCTGTCACCCACAGATAAAGAGAATTGGAAAAAGGGGAACTATTTCAATAGTCTTTCAGATATTGTGGCTATTCTTCCTTAATACTACACCAAAACTCAAGATGTAGTAGTTTCTTAGAGTTTAATTGCTATGTCAGATCTGAATCATAACAATAAAATGTGTATTCTCTTACATTAAAATCCATTCTACTACCTTGAATACTGAATAGATCTTTTATCCATGATAACATTACGCATCAATCATTTGGAAAACATCAGTTCACTGAGTCACACAGAACTTGCACAAGTTAACATATCTTATACAACCACAAAAAAAATCACATCAATTAACATCAGCACCAATATCATCAAAAAAGATTTTACATATCTGGATACTCTTAAGCTCATGGTGGCGGTGACAAGTTTTCCAAAATTGGAGTTACTTGAATCTTTACATGAAAGCTCAAATTTTATCAGCAGCACAAATGCTGTCAATTTTTTTCCTGCATAGGCTCTCTTCATTAATTTTTAAGAACATGTCCAAAAAATGTCCACATCTAAATGTTCATAATTTGTCTGTCAGTCATTCTTTCTATTAAAAATAATGATCCATGAAAAAGGAACAAGTTCAGCAACGATTCCTTGAGTAAAACCATGCTTTACTTGCAGTACACAGCGGCGCGACATACTTTCATTTCATTGCACAGAATATTAAAAAGGCATGGACTCAAGAACTGAGATTTAATAAACTCATAATTTTTATTACTTTATGAAGAACATTTTAAGGTTAAAAGCTCATTTCTTGCATAGTACGCCTGTTGCCACCACTGCCTTGCTTAGGATTGAGATGGCAAGTTTTCCCTCCCATTGCTTTCGAGCCATCAAGCACAGTGAAAAAGGCAAGAACCATGGTTTTGAATTCACAAATGTCCTATAAGGTTTTTAGAGACCATGCTTTGAGGGTCACTATTTTGGCTGTCCCTTCTCATATGGAAGCCATTGGGACAAATGAACACCCTCCAACCCCACCATACCACAACCCTCGTGAATGACACTCCGTGTAGCATATGAATGTTCTGTTCGGTAGCGGAGTATCTTCTTCAACTAATATGTAGGAAAAATATCATTAGGAAATACTGACATTTCAAAAAGGCTGCAATATTAAAATCAGAGGATCTGAGTACTAGTTAACCATGTTAGTAAATATCTGCAATTCTAACCACTTAATTTCCGGGGATCCACTTTATGTGTAAAGGATTGAGATTAAAGATGTAGAAAGCCTCTTTTAGAATGCTGCTGTTATGATGATAAAATCAGATAATTGGTCTAGTATGATCTTACCCTCCATACCACAGAAAACTCAATTATTCCCAAATCTTATTCCACAGCCAGGTTAATGAACATTCATGCTATATAAAATGCAGTATATATTAAAGAGGAATGTTACTCAACTAATTAGTTAGAATTTAGCATAATATTAAAATTAAAATATATTCATCAAGTTAATATAGGTGAGTTTTTTTTTTTTCATTGTTTCTTAAATCATGGTACTCGAAGCCCAGGAAAGATTGTCTTCATTAACTTAGTAGCCTGGACCCTACATTTTTTTAATGGATTCTATCAATTTTCAGATAGTCCAGTTCTGAATTTGGATGCTGATACAATATTTGCTGAATCAACATATATTTATACTAATCATAGCATTTAGAATTAGAAGGTACTTCAGAGTTAATTTAGTAACAGAATGCAAATATGTGCCATTTTTACTTTCTCTCTCAACTATTACAGAATCACTTATTCATTCATTTAACAAATATTTATTTAGTAATTACATATTGTCTGGTACCACTCTAAGATACAGATAAATAACAATATATAACACAGAGTCCCTAGCAAAATGTATTACTGTATTTTTTTTCTACTGACAGAGGCATGACCTTAGAATCCTCGAAACACTGCACCAAAGAACCACAATTTAACCAAATTTGCCACCCAGATCCAGTTATGTATGTTTATTTTAGGCTAATCAAATATTGAGATGATGCTAGATGCCATAGGAGATCCCAAAGAAGTAAAAGATAGTAGTTTTCACACAAAAAACCCACAATCTACTTAGGGAAGACAATATATACATACATAAAGCAAATATATAATATAAATAGTATGATAAAATGCTCATTTGATAACATAAAATAACAAGTATGAACAGACATCTAGCTTTCAATGTAGGCTGATGACTTCAAACATCTCTTCCTAATTCACCACCTCTTTGCCCCTACTCTTTGCTTTTATTCCCGCGCTCCAGTAGTACTGCTCCAGAAGTTTACATTTTCTGATTTTCTTTAGTCACCCTTACAAACACTGTTTGCTCCCATATACTCGTATGTATACAGAAAATATATTTGAAATCCTGAGAGTCAGGGCAGTCTCAGCACTTGTTTTTTCCTGCAAGTCAGCCTTCCCAGAGGACACATGGCTAGCTAGCTGGGCAGGCCTCTCTGCATGGGGCGGGCTGTCTCAGACCTGAAGCCTATTCCTGTGGATCCGTCAGTACTCACTCATACCTGTCAGGCAGCCAAAGAAGCAAATGTCGATGTTTTCTCAAAGGAAAATCAGATAAAAATAATTTTATCCAAAACAAAATCAGTTGGAGGAAATACATGAGGAACTAGACTTACAGGGCTCAAACTCAAAAACTAACTATAAAAATAAAATACTACGACTTTACATAACCAAATTGGACCCATATAGTCATTGTTTGATGGGAAAAATAACTTTTGAAAGTCATACTTACTAACTCCATTTCTCTCTTTTGTACATCTTCCCAATTAACCCTAAAGGTCAGACAATATCATTTCAGTTGAAGAACTTGTTATTCAATGGAAAAGTTGCATGATTGTTTTAAC
Source organism: Furipterus horrens (assembly GCF_987537825.1). NCBI lineage: Eukaryota > Metazoa > Chordata > Mammalia > Chiroptera > Furipteridae > Furipterus > Furipterus horrens. Next base: position 112,218,418 of record NW_028327172.1, on the reverse strand, counting down.
ACAAGACAAAGACGTTTAAAAACAACAACCAACTACAACTTTCCCTTTAAGTAAACTGATTTCAACATTTTTAATATAATAAAGTTTAGTCTTCCAGGAGCTTTCTCAAAAATGCTTTCTTACTTATTTTAGATAGGTCCTTATTTGTTTTTATGGGAGGCAGTGTTACTAACCTAAACAGTATTCGTTATAAAGAAACTCCTTTCTCAGAAATTTTGTTCCTTGCTCCAAGTACTATTGTGCTATAATGTCTTTGTGTAAATACTCATAATTCGTCCTGTGTTATAAAAGTCTATAAAAAAATCTAGTAAATGAAGGACAGATGTTTAAAACATTGGGTCCACAATGATGTTATAAATACTGCTGGCACAGTAAATTCTTTGATTAAATTTAGTCTATTTATGCAATAAGGGTATTTACACAGCTGGAAAAGTACCAAAAATAACTCCCGTAAGCTAATATTAATTCAAAATCAATATTAATTAGAAGCAGCACAGGTATAGTCATATTAAAGCATATAAAGGACAGGTTAAGAGTTTATACTTAAGACTATAAATGAACCAAATATAGCAAGATCAATTTCTTTTTGATTAATAAACACTGTAAATTATTGAAATAATTCACAATTTATTCACTTGTGACTTCTGACAAATTACTGCTTCACTTTCTCCTTCCTAAATCATACAGCATTCTTCCAGACTTAAGGTTCTGAACACATTTATTCCTCAAGACATAGACTTCTTTAGTTGGTCTCTTAGTTCCTCAATAGCTAACATATTCATGGGAGTAGTTATTCATTTTTTTTCATAGGACCATGCATTTTAATTTTATGTGTTAAGAAGGACAAAGAGCAGGAATTTTTTTTTTTTCATTTTCAAATGACTAATGAACTTTAAAGGTATCTATCAGGGATATTTCAGAATAGGGCACCTGCACGTAAAATTTATGACTGTAAATAACAATGTCCTTTTTCCACTGTGTATGAAATACTTTCATCAATACCTTAAGTAGAATATATGAGGGGGAAAGAAAGCTAGTTATTACCCATTATTCATTCTTCTTTTCTTCCTTGGCAACAGAATCCTGGTTTTTCAGGGCAGCAATAAAACCAGCTAAAAGACCATGCTGTGGCCACTTGAATAAAAGCTGGCCATGAAATGTAACCAGAGGTGGGGCATCATGAACTAGGCTGCTTACAAGAAGGGACTTGACTAGAGGGTTTGTCCATGTTACCTGTCCCTCATCTCCACCTGTCCTGCTACCTAAAAAATTGAACCTTACACCTGGAGCAGTAACAGCCACCAAGGACCAAAATGTGTCTTTGAAGATGGAAGCCACGTGCTAGGTTGGTGGAGCAGAAAATAAAAAGTATCTAGATCCCTGATATCTACGGAACTGCCACACTGTCTCCAGATTGCATACCCCTAGCCTTCCTTATATGGAACAGAAATAAATGTCTACTTTTCTATCATTATTTCCAGTTGCTATTGCTTGCATCCAAGTACAATTCCTAAATGATAGGACACATACATATAGAAAATTAGAAATTAAACACATGTGCTATGCACCGATACCTGATGAGGGTGATCCTAGCATTTCCATCACATAGGATATTACAAGCCTGGCATATCTTTGATCTATGTGGACACCAAAACTTACCATGAAGCAAATATTCCTTTGCCATTACTAAGTATTTGAGTGGTTGTCTTATTAGAAGATATAAGGTAAAGGTACACCACCACTCTAGATTACAGAGATATAGAACTCTTGGCTGCTTAGCAATTATTTTAATGACAAATTAATCTTCATATAGGCCAAGCAATTTCTGAGGAGCAGAGATTCCCAACTCCATTGTTTGTGAAATTCAACATAATTAAAAATGCTTTTTCTCAAATGGGATGATTCTGAGAGCAAAGAGCACCAGGACACTGAAAAGAAAAAGCAGGGCCTTAAAATCAGGTCCTACATGATGCAGTTGTTAGAGAAAACTTGTTCCAATATAGCGCATAACTGAGGATGTTTCTCCAAAACAGAAATGGTACTTGCCTCAGGTCAGGCAAGACCTATTCCAGCAGGAGTAGAAAATACACCAATAAACACCCATCCATTGGAATGCATGTAAACAGTTTTCAGGAGTGCCACAGAGTAGCAAGTACAGATTAACAGCAGTACAAAAAAGGATGAGTATTATTTTCTAATTATGAGATCACTATACTTAGACGTGAAGAGGTTAAGTACCCATCCGTCCTCTAAAACAGGCCCCTGCTATATTTTCTATCCTGATAAACCTTGGCCAGGTCAGACAACATGTGATTATCTCTCACTATTCCTTTTCTCTGTTCCTTAAATCTATTTGACTTTTGCTTGTAAAAAAAAGTTTTTCAAGTCTCCCCTATCTTCCAGCCATCTTCCTCTGTCTTAAGTCCATGTCTTCATTAGTTCTCGATCTGTTCACTCATTCTCCACACTGAGAGACTCTCCCCAATAAAAAGTCCCACTGTACATGTAAGGAAACTGAGGCCTAGAAAGTTAACTAATGCATTAAATTTCATGCAATTACTTGGTGGGAGAGACAGGCTGAGTGCTTAAGCTCTCTAACTTCAGAAACTACGCTTTTAACTGCTTAACAAATTTTAAGACTCTGTCAGATAAACTATCAAAGGAAAGAATGAGATAATCTTGAAACTTGAAACTTGAACTTTCTACATACTCCATAAATGTTTCTTCACTATCATATTTCCTCAATTCCTTGAAGTCAACTTCAATCTACTATGAGCTCTGCTTTGGGGAAAAGAAATAGTACCTCATTTAACACACAATATAGGCATTATAAGATAAACAGTAATGAGTAAGAATACTCACTTTAGAAGACAAGAAAATGCAGCTGTGGGCAACAGTGTCTACAACCCTGCAGGTACAACAATATGTTCTTGTACAAAAGCGGGGCTGTTTGGGGATATTCAGGTATATTGTAGGTTACAGACAAAAATATTACCATAACTAGTTATTTCTGTAAAGAGCAGTCTTTCGAGCAAATTATACACTAGCTGACAAACAAATAATTTTTTAAAAAGCCATCCTAACTTAATAAAGACTAGAAAAATGAGCCTCTCACTGTGGCTTAAAGGTTCATTGCAAATTCAAGTGGTATGAGTAGGTAGCAATTGTTCCAGCAAGTTTGGGAAAACATCTTCATTTATTCTTTCTCAATTTATATACATGCACATTGTATTAACAGTTTATATTTTGGAATGTTAAAATGCATATATGTATATTTGCAATGGGTAATATATATTTATTTAATAAAGTAGAATTTCTCCTTTCCAAAAAGCTAATAATAAATTGCTTTATTCAATAATAAATTGAGGAAATATAATATTATATTAAATATAATATTTAAGAAATGATTTGTGGAGTGTGCAGTAACATAACGGAATATAATGAAAAAGGAAAAAAGGAAAGCACATAGTCCATGTTTTTCTCTTCTTCCTTTTTTGGCTTCTTTTTATAACATTTTTATGACAAAATAAGAAAATAAGGTTATTTTTAAATATTAAGTGCCCTATAAGTAACTTTTTGAGGAGCACATTGGTTTTTCCATGAGATCCCAAAGTTGAAAATTTGCTCAGATATTTTTATGACAAAATATTTCAGTAATGCCAAAAGGATAGAAAACATGAAGTAATACTCATGTAGATATCAATAGTAAGAAAGTAAACATTACAGATACAACTCCCATGAGACCAATCCCAATCTCAGATGTGCTCCTCCTCATTATTAAAGATAATCACTATAATGATTCTGCTGTTTATCATTTTCAGGCATATTTTAATGTATGTACATATGTGTGTATGTTATATACATACATATATACATACATATGTATGTGTGTCCATAAACCATATATATTATTCTGCAAAATTGTAAAACATTTTATAACTGATATCATAAATTCATGTGTTCTTCAATAACTTATCTTCTTCAATATCAGGTTTTAACAATTAGCCCTTTTTAATAAGCAGAGCTCAAGTTTATTCATTTAATTGTATAACTATATGGTAATTTATGTATACAGTTGTATATCTATTTTACTGTAGATGAACATTTATATTTTTTCCATTACAATGTGACAATAAAATTCGTATTTCATATTTCTTCTCACAGAACTTTGATCTCTCACTTTTTGGAATCATTCTTCAAGATAACCCAAGCTCAAAACATTGAGTTCCTTATTATTAAGATGTATATACCACTTATAATTCAGGGGGAGAGGTTATTGAAATATTATACTTAATTGCAATATTTCATGAAAAGTTAACATTCCTTATGACAAGATAATCAAATATTGACTAAAGAGATTTACTGGTCAGGGAAATACTATAGCATCTAAGAATTCCCGTTTATCAAATAGGATACCCAATTTTTACAAGATGGATTCTCAAGTACCGGGTATCACCAAATTCACCAGATTATCATCAAACTGAACACTTCCCATAAGAAGAAATTGTACAACTGAATCATTATATTCAAATAAATTATTATATTTTTATAGAAAATTCATAATTATTTCGGTGATATATTCAGAATAAGAAGATGCTAAGATATCTAAAATCACATTTTAAAGATTGTACTAAAATTAATATGCGTTAAGAAAATTTTAATCTAATTTAGCTGTTAAAAGCACAAGCTTTCAAAATCGGGTAGCCCTGTGTTGTAGCAAAACTCCCCTCTTTCACCATCTATCCAAGTTTTGGTTGATTATATAATCTGAGATAGGATGAGATACCTGATCTCATACATTTTAATGAAACATAAATGAAATAATGCATAAAATCTACTTCCCCTTGCTGTTTTCTCCTGCTATTATTATTACTGTTATTTAATGAGATCCAGGCATGGTTCAGAGATTCAATGTTGATATCTGTGGATAAACATATGTCAGGACCACAGATTCTCTCCAGCTATGCAGTTCACTACCAGATTTATCTGGGGCCTGAGGAACCACTTGAGAAATAATTTCAGTTCAATCCATAATAAAAGAGTTCTGATATATATGGGTGTGTCTGAATGGAGAGGACAGGATTCATGATTGATCAGTCTATCTAAAGGTTAAAACTACAACAGAATTGCAAAATTTCTAAAAGCAAATTCTCAAGGTAGAACTAGGATCGACCGAGGAGAGAGAAGTTAACTATAAGAAAAAAGTTAGGCAGCAACTTAAACTTGGCAACAACGCCAGATAATCAAAGGAGGGTAATGCTTCCAGTTATAACTTGGTAAAGGAGAATGGAACCCTTACTGATTCATCTGTCTTGGTTGCATGAGTGCTCCACAAGATGAGAGGTAAAACAAGAAAACTTGATTCCAAAAACCCTGTAACACTTTAGGGCCTAAGAAAACATGCTATAGGTCCTCAAAACAAGAGCAATTAACAATTAACAGCAGAAAGGCAGCTATCCCCTTCTCAATTTGCAACAGAGGATTGATTAATGAGCCCTGACAAGATCCCATAGTCCAGTGTCTAGAACTGGTATTCAATCTGGAAAGGCAGAATAGCAGTAGCCAGGACAGATCACCATTATAAACAGTGACAGTAAGAATCTCTTGACTTTCGGCCAAGATGGAGGCGTAGACAGACACGCTGTGTCTCCCTCTACAACTAAGAAGGAATACAACTACCTCAAAACTAGAAACAACCAGAAGTTCCAGAAAAAATTAAACTACATGGAAGTCCAGCAAACAAAGATATAAAGAAGAAATACGCATCCAGACAGGTAGGAGGGGCGGAGCCAGGGCAGAGAGGACACGGTGTGGTGGCAGCAGCAGCGGCAGCAGCGGCAGGCTGGCAGAAAGCACAGTCACACATTTTAAAAAGTCAGGAGGGACACCTGGGGAGCATTCCCAGCTCCTCACCGGATCTCGAAGCCCACGGTCCCAGCACCGAGCAAAATCAACCCTCATTGCTTCTGACTGTGCAGACCAGTGGGGGTTGAGGTGGAGGCAGAAACTGCCGGTCTCAGCAGAGTCTGCTTGTTTAAAGGGCCCCCACGGTCCTAGAACCACAAACCCACACACTCTGGGAACGAGAGCCAGGGCAGCAGCTAGAGGGGTACCAGTCCAGTGCAGAAGTGGGAGAGGTGCCTGAAAAGGGGCGAGTGCTGAGCAAGTGGTATTGTTCCCTCTCGGACCCCTCCCCCACATACAACGCCACAACGTGGTGAAACAGGTCGCCCTGCACTGACGAATCCCTAAGGCTCCGCCCCTTACAATGTAACAGGAGCGACAGCTCTACCTGGGACGTGGAGGGAAACAAACACAGGAGCCTGTCAGAATGAGGAGACAGAGAAGTATGGCCCAAAAGGGGGAACGGATCAAGGTTCCAGTGGGAGAACTAAGTAACAAGGAGATAGCCAACCTAACAGACACAGAATTCAAAACACTGGTGATAAAGATGCTCACAGGCTTCACAGGTATACTTGAGTATGTCAAACACATAAGAGAAGAAGTGAAGGCTATGCTAAATAAAATGAAAGAAAATCCACACAAAAACAATGGTGAAGGGAAGGAAACTGGGGTTCAAATCAATGATTTGGAACATAAGAAAGAAAAAAACAGTCAACCAGTGCAGAATGAGGAAGCAAGAACTGAAAAAAAATGAGGAAAACTTCCCAAATTTTGTGAAAGAGATGGACATACAGGTCCAGGAAGCACGGAGGGTCCCGGGAGAGTTGGACCCAGAGGGGACCACACCAGGACGCATCATAACAGATGCCAAAGGTGAAAGATAAAGACAGAGTCCTGGGGGCAGCAAGAGAGAAGTGGAGAATAGCCTACAGGGGGATGCCTATTGGACTATCAGCTGATTTCTCAGAGGACACTTTGCAGGCAAGAAGGGACTGGCAAGCAGTATTCAATGCGATGAAAAGCGAGGACCTACAACCAAGATAACTCGATCCAGCAAGGCTATCATTTGGAATGGAAGGGCAGATGAAGTGCTTCCCAGACAAGGTGAAGCTAAAGGAGGTCATCCTCACCAAGCCATTATTATATGAAATGTCAAAGGGACTTACTTAAGAAAAAGAAGAAAAAAACTATGAACACTAAAATGACAACAAACTCACAACTATCAACAACTGAATCTAAAAAATAAAAACGAAATCCAACTAAGCAAACCAGAATAGGAACAGAATCATAGGTATGGAGATCATCTGGAGGGTTAGCAGCTTGGAGGGGTAAGGGGGATAAATGGGGAAATAGTGCAGGGACTAAGAAGCTTAATTGGTTGGTACAAAATAGAAAGGGGGATGTTAAGAATAATATAGGAAAGGGTGAAGCCAAAGAACTTATATGCATGACCCATGGACATGAACTAAGGGGTGTGGGGTTGCTGGAGGGTAGGGGGGTACTGGGCGGAGGGGAGAAAAGGGGAAAAAATTTGGAACTACTGTAACAACATAATCAATAAAATATACTTAAAAATTAAAAAAAAAAAAAAAAAAAAAAGAATGTCTACAGCACAGTGATAAACAGTAATGATAAAAAGTAGCAACCCCTCCCAAATCAAAGGGCCTGGCTTAGCTAGAGTGGGAGGGCCTGGTTCTAGAAAACAGCACCTGCAGTTGGGGAAGCCAGCTGTGGCGAAGGTCAAGGTGTTGCCTCACAGAAGTAACCTAGTCTGTGTATGAACAAATGTGGAAACCTCTGAGGATCCCCAGAAATACCATAGGAAGAAAAAAACCTGAAAAGTGGGATTCAGAATCTTGTCATTGCACACAGAATTAGTGAGCTTAAGAAATATGAATATATAAATGACCAAGGCTAGTGAGGCATAAGATAATTGTAAATGAATACAGTACTACAAATAGAAAATCATGACAGGATAGGAAATCAATAATAGAGGCACTAGAGCGCCACAATTTTGTTTTATTCTTTTCCTTGGTATTCTGTATGGCTTGATCACATACAGAATGATACCACAAAAATATATTACTCAGTTCTGCCTCTGATTAAGGTTTGCACAGTATTCCCTCCCTTATCACGGGTATTACGTCTAGACCCCCCCCAGCGAAAGGTGAAAACCCACGAAGTAGGAACCTTACATTTATTTTAGTATTTATATATATTTTAAGGCTTTATAAACCCTTCGCACACAGTTATAAACTGTTCCCAGTCCCTTATTAACCTTTCCCACTCCCTTATTAACCTTTTCCACACTTTTATAAACACTACTTATGTTTTTAAGCATATTCTACACTCTTAAACCTATGTAACTTTAACAACATATGTATACAGTACTGCAAAATCCCGCTATATAGCGAAAAACCCACGATAAATAATTAAATATAATATTTTTTAAAATCCCACGATACAGTGAGGCTGCGATAAGTGAACCGTGATATAGAGAGGGACTACTGTATAACTGGGCTCATGTATGTATTTTTTTTTGAAAAGTTGAAACCCACAACATATCATTGCAGATTATAAGAAAGAGAAGTAATAAAAGAAAACCAATTTGATAATTTCACTCCATTCAAATCTTTATGACTTTCTACACAGTTTACATAATTCTTCAGTATCACACCATCAGCATTTTACCCCCTACAGTGTGAAAAGACACTCAGTAGTATATTTAAATTGGCTTGTATTCCTTATAAATACTTTATCAACAAACCAACACAGCTTATGAAACTCCTTAGGAAAACATTACTATTACACTATATTACTGATTAAGAACTTTTATGTGATAATTCGGTGATTCTCAAACTAGACTCCCACATAATTCCACAAGCTCAGTACAGGTGTTCTGCCACTATAATCATATTAAATTCTTTTCTCAGTTACAGAAACAACTAAATTAAATTCATAAAATTTTCTCAATATTAACACTCTCATAATAATTTTTTCCTTGAATGACTTGCACCTGTTACTCATTACTTCTATTAGTGTCTGGTATGCATTAACATATAATTATATGTTTATTTCTCTACATTTTCACATATTATAATTAAGCTCATCTAGTTTTATAAATAGTCTGGTAAGGTCAAAACACTTGGCTTTCCAGTCTGGGTTTTCACCCCACCTCACTTCATGTTAATTTTTCCCTTCATAAAGTATATACACTTATTGTGTAAGAATATGTAAGCAAAAGGTCAAAAGAGACATGTATATGAAGATTCTCCTAAAATGTAAAACATTTTACAAACAGAAATTATGATTTATAATAACCTTAAATTATATATTACAGATATGGGGCTATAACAGTTTTATCTAGTTTTAATTTCTCCCATATTGTCTGTTTTTTAAAAACTTCTTAACTAGATTAAAAATATAATTTATTTGTTTAAATATTATTTACTGCCTCACATAATTTCTAATAAAGTTCCTAAAAAAAAGAGCAAGTAAAAGGCGAAAAAAAAAAGTTAAAGCCCTGGCTGCTGTGGCTCAGTGGATTGAGCGTCAGCCTGCAAACCAACTGTTGCTGGTTCGATTCCCAGTCAGGGCACATGACTAGGTTGCCCGTCAGGTCCCCAGTTGGGGCGCGAGTGAGAGGCAACCACACAGAGATGTTTCTCTCCCTCTCTTTCTCCTTTCCCCTCTCTCTAAAAACAAAGTAAGTAAACAAAAAAATAAATAAATAATTTTTTTTAAAAAAAGTTAATATACAAGCTGTGTAACTCATCTAAATATTCTGAACAATATCTAGAGTTTTAATGGAATGATTTAGAAATTTATGCCACCCCAGTGTGGTTTATAACATTAGAAAGTCTATTAAGTCTAACTGAAATCAAAGAATGTATAGATTACAGATGAAAATTTACCTGTCTCAAAATCACTGTAGAGCATAGTATGGATTTGGAAAGAACATACTTTCTAAGTATTTGTTTTGTTATATCTTTGCATAAAGAATCTTGATATAGTTACAAAAGTGAGAAAAATAAGGAATAAAAGGAGAATAATATAGTACTAAAATGGAGATTTATTTATTTATTTTTTGTAAGTATCAACAGATCCTTGCATCCCTTGCAGGGAATAAAGTCTCTGCCCTCTGGTTTGGACCTCTGTTACATTGGGAAATAGCCTGCACTGCTATGCAAGGTCTCAGATGATTAGAAATGTGAAGGAGTAGGAAAGTGAAATTACCTATTTTTTTTTAAGTCATACACCATACTGTAAAGATTTCAGAGTCACAAAGAACTGGGTTCCAAACCTACATGTCCTACTTTCTAAGCTGTGTGACCTTAGGCATGATTATTTAACCTCCCTGAATTTCCATTTCCTCACCTTTAAAATAAGGATAACAATAACTTTTAAAAACCACCTCAGAGAATTACTAGCGTTCTAGAGTTAAATGAGACTGCTGTCATATATACAAATATCCATGGCACAATTTTGACCAATTTACCATTAATTATGGAATGAGAGAGTAAACGGCTTTGAGGAAATTGTGACAGATACTAACTGCACTTTAACAGTCTATAATACAAGTTTCTCTTACTTCCAGACACTTAATATTTCTGTTAAAATTTAAAAGGTTTTCCTCAAATTGCAAAAAGGTTTTCTGATATAATTGGGTGACAAATGGAAGAAGGAAATAAAATGTTAAAGTTAAAAAAAAAAAAAAACATCTATCACACAACTTGGTATGATATGTAACTGAAATGCAACAGACGCTTAGGAACAATATTTCAAGAAGAACAACAGGAAACAAAGAAGGGAGATGGCAGATGAGAGTGGACAAAGGAAGACGGTTAGGGGATGGGGAAAGAAAAAGGGAAACAGAGGTGTTTGATAGCTGCATGGCTCCTGGATGAATGCGGCGAGCCTTTGCTGTCCCCCAAGTAGTCCCAGTTCAGCCTGTGTGTTGAACCGTCCACCATGGAGAAATAAGAAGCCCCCCAGTAAGTGTGGGACAGAAGTACAAAGGACAATTGGCCATCTGTGTGTTCTCCATGCCTTAGAATGTTTGTAAGCCAGTGTTTGATCCGCAGTATGCTTGTCTCTAGAAGTACCAATTAATACTGCTGACAATATACAGTTACTAAACAGAAACATGTGTATGTCACAGAGGATATGTTCTTAAAATCTAACCAAAATTTTTAAAAAACTGATTCTCAACCTCTGAGCATACCATATGCAGTCTGGATTGTTAAATTGAAATAATGTTAGCATAAATATCACGTTTACTTTCGACTAGGGGAAATATTCAGTATAAGAACAGCTTCCAGTTTTCCACAAAACCAGCTCCTCTAGCAAGGAACACATGCTTTCAGAAGATGCACTTGAAAGTTAAAGTCCCAATCTACTTTAAGCTGCGACAGTACAAGAAAAAAAAATTCAAAATAATCATCTATTTCTACCAATAATAATTTCTGAAGATTACACATGGAGTATTAATGAATAACTCTAAAGACTATACTCATTGTAGGCTAATTTAAAACAAACCAAAAAAATTACACATTCCAAGAACTGTGACTGACTTCAGTAGAACAGCGTGTCCCAGGTCACCATGCTTTCCTTCTCTATTATCACTAAGTTCCACTTGCCAACAAGTTCTAACAATAAACACAGAAATAAATTTTAAGGTTAGCAAGCTAAACTACTATTGTGAAAAATAAAATATTGATTTAATGAAGTAAAAACTGGTATAGAGAGAAATGGAAAAGAGAGAGAGAGAGACTCTTAGTGAAGTGAATTTTACATACAGAAAAAACAAACATGGACCAGGGAAATTAATGCATGAAATCATGTATGGGATTATGTTCCAACTATGCACCGGGCAGTTTTATTCATCTATATGTTAAAGCAGGAAACTATAAAGAAATGATTGAAAAAGGAAGAATAAGATGAAGAATCTATTTAAAGTTTAAGATTGTTAATCAGTACAGATACTAATTGATGCATTCTTTTCTAAGTAATAACATAAGAACAATCTGCTTATTAGCCGAAAGGTATAATTTACTTTCATTTGTTCCAAAGCAGGGCTATAAAAAACAAAAAACTAAAAAAAAGCAACAGTAAATTTTAGTGTAACTCTTACCACAGATATACTAATACATCAACAATGGGGAGAGTTACCCAAGAAGAAAAAAATCCTATATTATCTTTGAGCAAAATTGGTAGCCTTGAGTTAAAGAAAAAAAAGAAGACAAATTACTTCATGGTGGCCAAATGTATAACAAACAAGATTGCTAATTATGTCTTTGTATATTTTATATATGGATCTCCCACAACACACACACACACATATACAAAAACTGTATTTATTAGGTATATCTAGTCACAGCAGATTAAGTTCTCCTCTTTTACATCATTCCAGATAAGTAATTAGTATATAAGTGCTGAGTTCTAATGATACCAAAATAGCTAGAATTTCCTTTCCTGTTTTAGATACCAAAGCTTTAGACCACGACAACAACTGTGAATCTCTCAACCAAGGAGCTTAAAATAGAGATGATAGGGAAGGATGCCAGTTAGGTAGATTCATTTCTCCCCTGAATGAAACTTGTAGTTACAGACACAGGGCCCCAGATAGAACAGCCACTCCCTGCTGACCTGGCAGCTCCTTGCCAATTTCCTGCTAAGGTCACGGGCAGGTATGTGAGGGAGGGAATGGTGCTGTGTGTTAAGCATATGAGGCAGAACTAAAGTAAAGTTGACTCCAAAGGGAGGAAAATGATAAAAAACCAACAGAGGTACTAAAACTGGAAAAAATTTAAAAGATTATTTTAGCATCTTCCAAACTAATTTAAAGTATAGAATTATTTCTGCCCATTTTAAGATTCTGGTATCTTCAGTGCTGATCCAAACAATAAAAGCCCCTTTATATCACTGATTTCACTGTCTTGACTACACACTTTGAAAGTCATTGTTCCTGAGCTCATTTTTCTCACAGATGAACCCAAGTTAAGACTTTTGCCATTTGACCTGCATCTATTATCACTTATGGCAAAAGCATAATTTCTCTATTTGGCAATGCTTCCTTAAGAGATGGACTTGGGCCTGATCTGAATTTAAATCATGACCCTATCACTTACTAGTTATGTGAGGCATCAAGCTACTTTACATTTTGGGGTCTCAGTTTCATTATCCTGAAAAAAAAGGAAATCAGAATAAGTCATTCAAAGGTCTGTTACAAGGATTAAATGAAATCATATAAAGTTCTTGGTACAATGCCAGATATATATCTAGAAACCCTTGATGAATGGTGACTATTATTAATGCATAATCTCTCACTCACACAGAATCATATTCTTATTAGGTCTGCTATAACATATATAATATTCACAGCCTCCTGTCTATAGTAATTTCAAGGAGCATGCCAAGTTAAATCCAACAACACTCTAACATGTTCCAATGCTTAAATTTCATTTAACAAGAAACATGAACTTTTATTCCATAGAGATAAAAATTTAAATGCAATACAACTTGAGAGGTAATACAAGGCTTTAAATCTGCAGTACAGGAATACAAGAAAGAGGTGACTTCAACAAAAAGGGGGGAAGGGGAATAATAATTCAGCAAAGGTATTAAAGCACTTGTTTACTAAATTCCTTGTGAATCACAGCAATAACAGTTAAATAAATTAAATGATAAAAATGTAAAAAATATTTTTCCCATTTCTGGATAGAAAATAGCTTTCTAAGTTTCAAAGAAGATGAAGAAAATATTGATTAGATTTAATAAAAATATTTCAGAACATAGTTAATTTTTCAAAACATAAAACAAATTTTAAAAGTAATCAAAGATTTGTGACAATTGTAACTAATAGAACTTTGAAGAATTAAGATCCTTGATTAGGCAAAAGAGCACTCTTTTAAACCAATAAGAGAAATACAGCTCCATAAAAGAATGAGTATATAAGCAGATCAATTAATAAGAATAAAACCTTTAATAACTAATAATCTCCTCAGATTCAAGTTGATTAGTAATTGAATAAAATATCAGTTGCCTCTATCTTCTCAGGAAAGAATTAAAATGATAAATCTCTTACCAGGTAAGAATTTCAAAAGATAGATGATATATATATTTGAAGTACAAAGCACCAATCCAATGGAAAATGTTCACTAAGAGTTAACCAGACTTTTTTTTTTTTTTTTTAATTGACTGGGGATATGAGTAGAGATGGTCACTTTGATTTTGAATTGAAGGAGGAGGAAAACAGAAGGTACAGAAATCATAGCCTGAGGCAGAGAACAACCTTCAGCTATTTGCTCAAAAATTCTATCACCTTTAGATATGCAAGGGATTTTTTCCCAAGGACCTTAATACTTATGAGAATAAAAGGAACTGAAGAACCCGAATTTGGGAAAAGGGAATGGTGGGAACAGAAATGGCAGAACCAGATCTTGCTAGAAGCTGACTGGCACAAAACAAGCTCCTTTTGACCCCTGACCCTTTAATTATTTACAGTTTTTAAAGCACCCTAGATGAAAGTCACTGTAATCTGGAAAAGCACATGTGGTTCTTTGATTTTTATTTTAATGAAAAATTTTCCAACCATTAATTAGAACAAAGAACCACCTTAAAAACAAAGTTATAAAATGAAATATAACCGTATATTTTCTGTTAGAATCCCTTCAGAATAATCAAAGTTTTCTTCAGTTTTTGTCTTTTGTTTCAAGATTATCTGCCATGTTCTACTGAAAAGAATAGTTTTGAGGCATAAATCTGACTGTACTACCAAAGAAAAAGGGAAAAGTCAGGAAAGCCATATATATATATATGTATGTATGTCATGGTCATGAGTTGAAAAGTGCTCCTCCACAGCTGGGGACAGTAATTATCAGCCTTAACTTTTAGGAGTTATGAAATAATCCAATGGAGTCTAATACAACACAAGATATGACAAAGTTTTACATGCAATATGCAGCATACAAATAGGGCAATTACAAACAGAAAAAGTCACAGGATAAAATATAATTATACTTATTTCTGTTTTTAATCAAAAACTTAATTAGCTCCTTTAAAAGCTGATACTTGGCAAACTGCATTACCTCTTCATACCACATTGCCAATATCTATAAAATGAAAGTTAAAGTAGAAGAGGTTTAAGTTTCCACGTTCATGATTAATTCCTTCTTCTCCTCTAATGTTCTCTGAATTCTATGCCACGCAGGTATAGAAAAACTTTGGCAACCTAAGCTGCTAACAATATTAAAGTAAGACTTTATTGTTCTGCCAAAATCCTTTATGCTTCATTCTAACCACAAAGTTTATGACCTCTTCTTGGTGGTGGTGCTTTTGCTTTTTTAATTTTTACAATAATCTTTTAATACTGAGGCAACTTTGGGTTTCTCTTATCACTGGCTGAGGGGAACTCGGTACGTTTCTATGTCCGTGACCAAAAGAACCCCTGTTCTTTATAATATTTACATTATTTGATATAATAGTGAGATATACAAAATCTATGCTTATAACTCTTTGTGGTAAGGCATCTTCTCCACACCTATTTAACTACAGGATACTTATATGAGTAAAAAATTTCTGAAAGGAAATTCTATATTGAATTATGGTCCATTCCAAGAAAATTAAAAGGCTACTAAATTTTCCTATGAAAATACATCTTGTTTTCATTCCTAAGGCAGATACAATTCAAGATTAAACAAACAAAAGAGTCATATTAAATGTCTGGAAGAGGTTTATAAGGTTCAACAGTAGTAGAAAGTGCTGGTGGCATACACTAATAAGTAAAAATAAATGAGAAGTTGTGAATTACTCTAAGTTGTGCATGAAGTTTTACATTTGTTTCTGATTTAGGAAATATTTGATATTCAAAATAACTATTTCATGTATCATAGGAAATAAAACACAATTAAAGACAAAATAATTTGTATTTTTATTAAATATCAGAGCTAAAAGAAACAGCTGTTATTTCTTACATACTTTTTAAAACACTGACATCCTTTTCTTTCAATATTTCTATTTTGAGAACCAAATCCTTCTAAGTGAAATTAAATATCCCCTTTAAGGTTTGAGAATATTTAAACCATTATTTTCTATCATATCTTTAAATCCCTTACTATCTCTACAACAGTGAATAAAATTAGGTAACAGTGGGAGCCATTCCACTCTGTAACTCTGTAGTATATATGAGAAGGAACATACTCTCTTTAAATTCTTTTTAGGCCTTTTGGAAGTTGTAACACTGTCTTCAGTTTGCTGGGGCATCATTTAAGTTATCACAGCAATCCATGTGGGAGCAGCAACTGGTGGATTTTGCTGACAGATTGCAACAAAATAATTTTAGAATATTTGGGCTATATAGCCTGAATTTGTATGTGCTAAGCAATATTATTTGAAATGTTTATTACTCAAGTAACATTATGAATTCAATAAATATCTGCTTACATGGATAAACATACATATACATGTCCTGTGATTGGTAGTAGAAGGAGAAACAACAAATTTTTAAAGCATTGCTATTGTTTCAGAACCACTGACCATCTACTTGAGGGGCTTTCCTGCAATCCACTTCATCAAAGTTTTAAAACATATTAAAATAAAATGTCTATAAAGAAAAGTGGGTATAAGAACAACGTGATAAAGTTTTTCTTCGGTTCAAGTTCTTGAGTATCTGTTATATGCTAGGTTTTGGAGGAACATAAAAAATAAATTTTAAAACCTGGCTATGAATAGCATATAGTCTCATGTGGAAAAAGAAGCACAAAACATATCAGACTTTTCCAAGCGCTGTGACAGAGGTTATACAGGAGGCCAAACCCTAGACGCTGACAGTGGGCCAGCAGGGATCCAGGGGACAGATGTCTTCATAAAGGATGAAAGGCAAAGACCAGAAAAAAGGTTTTCAAGATATAGGAAGCAACATAAAATATTCCAGGAAAGAGTAAAGCCATATAGATTGTCTTGAGAAATACAAGATGTTCAATATTGCTGGAGAATAAAGCAGAGAAAAGGGGAATACTCTCATGGGGGAACAAGAGAGATACAGAGAACAGCCCAGAAAGAATAGCAGAAGATGACCACAGAACAAAAGTAGCAGCTAGATCAAGAACAGACTCATGGTACCAAATAGCCTGACCTTTATCTACAAGCCAGGGATAGGAGGTCTTGAACAGGAAAATGAAGTGTTCAATGGTGGGGGACTGATCCTTCTCAGGGGCATATAGCAGACAGACTGCTGGTATGCCACCAGGGGCAGTGAGATCCTTTAGGAAGGTAGTATTAATATTTCAAGCTAAATTCACTAATCCTGCTTCAATACATGATACAAAGGGTTCCATATTCATTTTATAATATACCTACATAGAAAATGTTATTTACAAACATGACAAATAACCAATTTCAGATTAACACTAAAGCCAAAAATATATTAAGAAGCCATTTCAAATTTTAAAATGCTCAGTCAGCCTTCAATGAAAATACATCCTATCTTAGACACTGTCAACCAATATCACAGTTTACATTTCTTCTCTTGATTAAAGGGACAACTTTCTTTAGTTTCTTTTTATTGAAGCAATTTTATTTGGCTTCTTTACTTTCCAAAATTTTCACACAGTACCTCAGAAACAAAATCCCAGGAGGAATAAAAATAAAACCAATAAAGAAGGTATAAGAAAGCAATATCATATATTGATGCAACATATAAAGTAAATAAATAGCAGATATTGAATTAAAAACTGAAATTACAACCTTGATCATGAGCTATTATCTAGAGGCAGTAGAAAATAAAACTTTAAGAAATACTTATTCTAAATCAATTGTGGCTGCATTTTCAAAACAAATATATTGTTGTCAAAAAACTAAATCAAACTCATTAATAAACTGGAATGTAGACCTTCAAGAAATTCAAAGAAAAAGCTTGATTTAGAAGCTAAAGCAAGCACTACATGAATGTTAAAATATAGTTTAAATTTATATATTAGATTATCCTTAAAGCATTTCTGAATTAATAAAATTGATTTTAAAACATTTTCTGTGGTGATTGCGGTGGGAAGGGGGTATAAGGGGCTAAATGGCAATGGGAAAAATACAATAAAAACATTTTGTGTTATTTTTAAAGTTACATGTAATTTTCAAAAAGATACTCTACAACTATTGGCTTCCTTTTAAGATACTTACTGTACAGTTAAGCCTATTCCAGCTCTTCTGGATATGGTTTATCTCTGTCAGAATGAGCTGGTTTCTGGGTGTCAGCCCTAACACAAACCTCAGCCAGCAAATTAGCTTGTCTTTGTATCATTTTGGACCACAGCTTGAGCGCTACAGCAACTCTATTATTTTTGCTCTTAACTTAAATATGTAGTATAGAAATCCTTTGTTTTATAAAAATGTATTGGGGTGGCATTGGTTGATAAGATTGTGTGTATATTTATATGATACATGATACATATACTGCATTGTATACCCACCACCTAAAGTCAAATCCTTTGGAATTATATAATTAACTAAAATCTAAAACCTAATCTAAAATTTTAAATATCATCCTAATGCTTATCTTTCATAATTTATAAAACCCTCAGCAATAGGGAAGATTTCAAATGTCAGTAGATAGGTCCCATTGAGTTAATGCTATACTTTCAGTGAAGAAACATGTTTCCTTTCCAGACTATGTGTAGTAGATATGAAACATATGTTCAAACATTCCATGGGTTTTCTAAATCAGGAAATACATAGAAAGCAATTTTCCTTTCCCCTTCAACAACATTGCTTTTAATGTTAAGTCAGAATACGCAAAGCAATGATGTTGAATGAATATACTACAACACTGAACATACCAGATAGGTATGTGAAGTGCTACAGGTGATGAATGGAAAAAACAAATCACTAATGTGTAGCAAGGGGTGTTTAGTTACTGTCTTTAGTAAAGAATCACATTTTGTAACAAACCAACCTCACAAGTCATTTGGACAAGCTGAGAAACTTCTAAACACTGAGTCTTTTGCACCTTGGATGGAGAAGACTGTTCCTGTTTTCCATCACTCAGTTCTCTCTATTCTTACAAGTACAGGTAGTCATTACTTCACTCTAGTGCACTGTCAAATGGACATTAACTTTCTTTTAAAAAGATCATGTTGCTTGTACATTTTGACAAAGTCTACTACATCTTCACATGTTCATTTGAATTTTCCCACTATTCCATTTCCAGGCCACAGACTTCTATAAGCTGACTAATATTTATGATAGAAAAGCAAACAGGAATTTACCAATAGAAAGACTTTCAAGTTGGACAGAATGAAGAAACAGAAACTTGCTGTTAGGCCACATCATGAAGTTAGTATCAAAAGCCATTCCCTCCACCCACGCTATTTAAGTGTGTTATGAATGGACACAGCATTCTTAAGAACATACCGAAGACTCCACTGCCACCAAGAACATTCTTACAGAGTAGGCGGCCCCTCCTATTAGCTTCAACATGCCTCACAGCCCTGTGAGCACTGATGCACAGCAGCCGACAGGCAGATGGAGCCCACAAAAGCAAAAGTGAGGCCGAACTGGCTCGTTACTTACCTTCTTCTCACGTATCACAGGCCTTCTTGTCTAACTTCTTGTTTCCTCTCTTGTCATAGCTCAGTGGCAAAGGGTTAGGATTCAGCAGAAGTCTGAACCTGACAGTTAAAAAGACATTTTTTTAACTAAAAAAATATTAAAAATTAAAGTTCCCCTCCAACTGCAGTCTTTCTTTCCTTGCCCTCTGTGTGTGTTTCTCGTTTTCTCTCTTCGCAAGGCAAGCTACGTAGTGGTCTATAAATATTGACCCTGACACTTGCTTGGGGCTTTACTTGCTCATGGCACAGGTCTGTGTTACTGAACACCGTGGTAATACTCGGCAAAGTTCTCAGCTGCTCAGACAAAGCTGCGGATTGGCTCGCTACCCAGCAACCCTGTGCCTGCCTGGAAATACCATTTTGCTGCCAGCTTTACAGATGCTATGGGCCTTTCCTGAGGCACAAATCAGGCACAGAAGAGCAATTATAAGGTTTTTCTGAAGAAATACAGTTTTCTTCAAGCAGGTGGGGGGGGGGGGCAGTGAAAGACAAGAAAGGAAATACTGCCTTTGTTTTGGCCAAACAACATAATCTCAAACGTTTTATATCATTCAATCGAGCTTTATAAAACAAAATGGCTATAATTTCTACATGCTATAAATGACCAAAAAATATAGAAAAGCATTTTAGCGATTGTTGTTAATATTACTTCTCACTGAAAAAGGCTACAGGGATTGAGCAACTGGACACAAAGAAATATTTCAACCTAAGTTCTTTTCCAGAGAGATGGAAATGCACTGGAAAGTATATTAATATACACCAAATTACATATTTGGTGAAAAAAGCAAAAACATAATCTTAAATTATATGAATCAGCCTATTATATTAAGTACTACTAGATTTTCAATCATGACGATTATAATTATTTTACTTTATTTTTTTAGATTAAGGATAAGCTCTGACCCATGATGCTAGCAGATGATGAACAAGGTCAGCATTACACATGTATACCATGTACAATATCCACAGTAGAAATTATTAGAAAATAAATCTAGGCTGTATTTTTATTCTTTTTGCCAAGAATATAAATATGTTTGTTTTATTGAAATATCCTCCCTTGATTAAATTAATAGTGAAGGAAACTTTACAAGGAGAAAATAGCTAACTCCAAAAAATATGTGTCCATGCAATGATGGAGACCAGAGGACAGTATTGAGAAAGCGTGTGAAACACAGGCCTCAAAGGCAATACAGAGTGAATGTAGGATAGGTCATTCTTCAATGGAGACTTTTGCGTCTTAAAAAATGAGTAGAAGGCAGTGAGGCAAAGAAGCTAAAGAATAAGACAATAAGACAAACAGTCAGGAAAAGCATGTTACAGAACTTCAACTAGTTCTTGCTGGAGCATAGAATGTAAGGCAAGAAATGTTTTTTAATTTTACTTTTTTTTTTATTGTTCTATTTCAGTTGTCCCAAGTTTCCCCTATTGCTCTCCCCTGCCCCACCCCCTGCTTCCACAGTCAGTCCCCACCTGTTGTCCATGTCCGTGGGTCATGTACACAGGTTCCTTGACTAGACCCTTCCCCTTCTTTTCCCTTTACCCACTTCCCTTTGGTCATTGTCAGTCTGTTTCTTATTTCCATGCCTCTGGTTCTATTTTGCTCATTTGTTTGTTTTGTTCATTAAGTTGCTCTTATAGGTGAAATCATATGATATTTGTCTTTCAACACCTGGATTATTTCACTAAGCATAATACTCTCCAGTTCCATTCATGCTATTGCTAAAGTTAGGGGTCACTTCTTTCTTTCTGCTGTGTGGTACTCCATTGTGTAAATGTACCAGTTTTTTGATCCATTCATTTACTGATGGGCACTTAGGCTGGTTCCAGCACTTGGCTATTATAAATAGCACTGCTATGAACATTGGGGTACATCGATTCTTTTGAATTGGTGTTATCTGGATGCCTTTCTGGCTCTAGTGCTGTAGGCTGGGGAGCCCCAGACTTCTCATGGGAAACTCCCCAGCTGCTGAAATTTCTCTCCAGCTCTTCAGCTGCCACCTGCGGGAGCCTAGCCAGCCCTGTCGCATCTCTGCACTTTGTACCCGTCATGTTGTGGTGAAGTGGTCTCTTCTGTCTGTCTGTGGTTATAAGGCTTCTCTCCAGCTAATGTTCAGTTGATTATTTCAGATAATTTCTCTACAATTTAGTTGTAATTTCAGATTGGTCCTGAGAGGAGGTTGGTGCAGCTTCCACTTTCTCCTCCACCATCTTGGACCTTCTTTTTAAAAAAAAATTAAGAATGTGCTTCACTTACTCACACTCCCCCTTACAACCCCTGGAACCACTGGCTATTTTACTCTCTCTAGTTTTGCCTTGTTCAGAATGTCATACAGTTGGAATCACATAGCATGCAGCCTTTTCAGACTTGTTTCTTTCAGTTAGCAGTTAAATGGATACTATTAATGGAGTCAATGTCCAAATTCTCTTCTATATAAACTCTTTATTACTATCAGTCCGGCTAAGAGCAATGCTTTATTCACAACTATCTTTCTTTTACTTCACAGAAGAAAGGCACACTCTCGTCTAGCCCAAATATTACTATGGTGCATTGCCCTGGGACCATAGAAAATTTAACAATTTTAAAATTTCAACTAATGTCTTAAATTTTTGTTAAAGGGAAGTATGACAGGATGAATAAAGCCTTTTAAATATAAAATATATCACATAAAATTCTATAAGGAAATGAGATGGAAATATAGGTCAAGAAAATAAAATAGTAATTAAAAATTTCAGCTTTTAACAGAAGAGTCTATTCATTATTACTTAAATGGATGATGATTTTATTAAATTGCTGTGGATTCAGATTCCACAGAGTATTCTGAGAATAGTTGATATAAGTTTTATTTTAAAATGTCAATATTTCCAATAGGGAAGAAATTAAATTCTTTGCAAGCACATATTTTATCACAGGTAAAAAGCTGTAGATGTTAACTTGGTAATGTGTGAATGGTTACAGAGTTATTCAAAATTCTTTTAAAGGTATGTGAACAAAAATAGTTAAAGACTGTTAGCTTACTGTATAAAACCCAAGTTTTTAACCTGGTGTATAAAACTTTTCATCACCTTTTTCCTTCTACGGAGATTTAAGGTCAGTGAAACTATGCTGTGTGATAATGTTATAGTAGACACAAGGCATTAGGCATTTAATAAAACCTTAGAACCATACCACACAAACAGAGAGCCCTAATAAAAACTATGGACTTCAGTTAACTCTTATCCTTGTCTTTCTGAAGCATGTGTCTAGAGAAAGGAGTGTTAGTACTTATTGAGTAAATACCATCTAACAAGGGCTTTAGAAATATTTTCTCTAACACTAAAAACAACCCTGGGTATGTTTTTGCCTTTTTTAAGAGTTATTGAGTGGTTTATCTGAAATCATTTAATAAATACTAGATTTGAAATTCAGCCCAAATCTGACTAGACTATAGTATCACATACTGCCTTTATATTAGTCATTAAAATAAGACATAGAAGCTACCCAGGCTGGGCAAGGAAGTGAACTCAACAGTACTCTCATGAAATCAGAAAGGAATTAAAGTTTTCCTGCATTTGTTCAAGGAAATGCAATAATGTTCATATTGAGTATTAAACAGTAGCGAGAAGAAGAAACTAACAAATTAATTAGTGGAAACCAGTGGGCAAAATTCAAATAACTGATATGCCCTATTGAGAAGAACTTAAAGGGTTTTATCTTCAGTTTGAATGAAATCTAAATCAAAATTCCAGGAAGTTATTTTGTGGAAATGGAGAAACTTATACTAAAGTTTATATAAAGAGGCAAAAAACTCAGAAGAGCCAATGCAATATTGAAGAAGAACAAAGCTGGCGTCTGACACTACCAACCATCAAGACTTACTACAGTAATCGAGGCAGTGTGATGCTGGGGAAAGAATAGACAAATAGATTAATGGAAGAGAATGAAGAGACCAGAAATAGACTCACATAAATACAGTCAACTGATCTTTGACAAAGGAGCAAAGACGATATAATAGAGCAAAGAGAATCTTTTCAACAAATGAGGTTGAACAACTGGATCACCCATATGCAAAATAATGAATGAAGACAAAGATTGTATGTTGCTCACAAAAAATGACTCAAAATGGATTGCAAAAAGATGTAAAATGAAAGACTATAAAACTCCTACGCAACATAGGAGAAAACCTAGATGACCTTGGGCATGGCAATGACTTTTTAGATACAACACCAAAGGCACAATCCATAAAAGAAATAATTGATAAGTTTGGATTTCATTTAAATTACAAACTTCTGCTCTGCAGAAAACTATGTTAAGAGAACTAAAAGACAAGCCACAGACTGGGAGAAAATATTTGCAAAAGACACAGCTGATGAAGACCTGTTATCTAAAATTTACAAAGAATTCTTAAAGCTCAACAAGAATAAAACAAACAAACCGATTATTAAAATGGGTCAAAGACTTTAACAGACACCTCACCAAAGAAATATACAGATGGCAAATAAGTATATGAAAAGATGATCCATCTCATACATCATCAGGGAAATGCAAATTAAAGCAACAGTGGGATACTGCTACAAGCCTATTGGAATTGCCAAAATCTGAAACACTGACAACATCATATGCCAGTGAGGATGCAGAAAAACAGAAACTTTCATTCATTGATGGTGGTAATACAAAATGATACAGCCAGTTTGGAAGACAGTTTAGCAGTTTCTTACCATGTGATCCAGCAATAATATTTCTTGGTATTTACCCAAAGTAGTTGAAAACTTACATCATTGCAAAAACCTATACAGAGATGTTTCTGGCAACTTTATTCATAACTTTAGCCAAAACTTGGAAGCAACCAAGATACCCTTCAATAAGTGAGTAGATGAATAAACTACGGTACATCCAAATGATGGGACATTATTCAGTGCTAAAAAGAAATGAACTATCAAGTCATGAAAACATGAAAGACTCTTAAATGCATATTATTAAGTAAAAGAAGCCAATCCAAAAAGGCTACATACTATATAATTCTACTTATTTGACATCCTGGAAAGGACAAAACTATGGAGACAGAGAAAAACCAGTATTTTTGGGAGGTGGGATGAGAGGGATAAATAGGCAAAGCACAGAAGATTTTTAGGATAATAAAAATACTTTGTATGACACCGTAATAATGGATACAGGTCATTACACATGTGTCCAAACTCACAGAATATATACCACCAGAAGTGAACTCTAAACTATGAACTTCAGGTGACAATGCTGTTAAACTATGAATTTTGGGTGATAATGCTGTGTCAATGTAAGCCCATCAACTGGAACAAATGCACCACTCTGGTGGGGAACAAAGATAAAAAAGACTATACATGTGCGGGGGCAGAGAACACATGGGGAAAGCTCTCTATTTTCCTCTCAATTTTGCTGTGAACTTTAAACTGCTCTAAAAACCTAAAGTCTTTAAAAAGTCAAAGGTGGCTAATCCTTCTGGTATCTGGGTTTTTGCCAAGGCAGAGGTTATACAGAAAGAGAAAACAATTTTGGAACCAGGAGCTAGAAAGAGAAAATGGATTAGCCTTTAATGTGATGAACTTGAGGTGTCTGGTACATTCAAGTGAATATGTTCAAAAAGCATTAAAATATATTGATCCATAACACAAGAGAGATGAAGATTGTACCAACTCAGTATCCTTCTATTCTTGCTTCGGGGCTTGAAATCAATATAGGCTATTTCTCAACACAGAAACCAAAGTAGCGGCTTAAAAAACCTTCACTCAGAAAATACTCATCTCCTACTCAGACCCTCTACCTGCTTCCCCATTTAGTTCAGAGTAAAAGTTCAACTTCTCATAATAACGCATAAAACCCTGCCCAATCTGCTCCCTTGTATCTCTGACATCATGGACGACAGCCCCCCTCATTTTCTCAGCTCCAGCCGAACTGTCCCCCTATTACTCAAATGTTCCTGAGAAGTTTTACCTTCATGTCTGTCCTTCACTTTGCTGTTCCTACACTGGTGTGTTCCCTTGTAGACAGCTTCACGACTAACTCCTTCACTTCCTTCAAGTCTCTGTTCAACGGCACCTTTCAGTGAAACCTAGTAGTACCATACTATTAAAAATTACAAACTTCCTTGTTTATCATTTCACTGGAATTGCTTGTCTTTCCCAACAGACTATAGGTTCAATAATAGCACAGACTGCAGGTGCTTAAACTGAATCTTGCACATTAATAAATGCACAACAACTATGTGTTGTATAAATAACTTAATGATCTGTGAGCTGTAGGCCAACATAAGTGGGCAGTTTCTGAGGACATGAGGTCTCTCCGTGATAGTGTGTATAATGAGAAGTAACCCAAATCCAACATTTAAAAGGTGAGTCAAGAAAGAGAAGCCCACAAAGGTAGTAAAACATCTGTACACGTAACTAGGAGAAGGAGGAGAAAATGAGAAAATGAATGAGAATAGAGTATTCAGGGATGAGTAGTCAACAATGAGGAGTGCCATGGAAAGATCCAATATGAAAGGGGGTGAAAACAGCCCATTAAATAGAACACTCACAAAACACTGTGGTAATAAACATCGGGATTGTACGCTTTAAAAGGGTGAATTTCAGGGTACATAAATTATATTTCAACAAAACATGTATTAAAAAAAGGTGCTCTGGCTGGTGTGGCTCAGTGGATTCAGCACCAGCTTGTGAACCAAAGGGTCACTGGTTCGATTCCCAGTCAGGGCACATGCCTGGGTTGTGGGCCAGGTCCCCAGTTGGGGGTGTGCGAGAGGCAACCACACATTGATGCTTCTCTCCATCTCTCTCTCCCTTCCTTCCCCTCTATCTAAAAATAAATTAATATTTTTTTTAAAGGTGAGAGGTAAGCAAGTGAGGTAAGACATAGAATAAAATATCTCTACCAAAGTGTAGCCATGGAGAAAAGAGAAAGATAAAGGTAACAACTTAAAACAACAAAACAACAACCCACTACAGTATAGAGCTGAAATATTTTGAAGTTGACTTGAGGTTGCATTTGTCTCGAGTTACATAAATTATAAAACCTTAGTTTCCTCATCAATTAAATGGATTTAATATTACTTTCTGTGTCACTGGGTATCAGTACTCTTTATATTTTATATTATTTCATTGTATAGATATACCACATTTTACTTATCCATTCATCAGCTGATGGACATTTGGGTTGTTTCCACTTTTGAACTATTTATATAAATAATGCTACTATAAATCTTCATATACAAGTTTTTATGTGAACATATGTTTTCATTCCTCTTGGATAAATGCCTGGGATAAAATTGCTAAGTAATATAGTAATTTTATGTTTAACATTTTAAAGAACTGCGAAACTGTTTTCCAAAGTAGCTGCACCATTTTATCCCCGTCAGCAATGTGTGAGGGTTCCAATTTCTCCACATCCTTCAAACACCTGTAATTATCTGTCTTTTTTATCACAGCAACACTGGTGAAGATAAAGTAGAAACTCATTGTGGTTTTAATTTATATTGCCCTAATGATTAATAATGTTGAGCATCTTTTCACATACTTATTGGCCTTTTGGTTATTTACTCTTCACATCCACTAAATATAATTTCAGAAAATCTTAGGACCAAACAAAGCTTAAAACAAATTTTCAAGGATCCAGCTTGTAATATCTGGCATAGATATAGCCACTCACTTATTAGCTGAAAAAATGAATAAACTAATAAAAAAATAAAATATTAGAAATTAGAAATACTTTATTTATTATTAATTGTTTAAGTTTTTAAACTAACCATTTGAATTATTATACAATTTCAATAAAAAGGAAAAGATACATTTCAAAGGAACAGAAACTTTTAAAAAACACAATTACCAAGAAACTTTATGCTAATTATTTATTATTATGACAAATATCTACATTAGTATTTTTAGTTTGATAATAATACGTACTCTATAAGATCAGTGTTAGGAAACTAGAATTGCAATCCAGTTACATTAATGCTTTAATTTAATGCTTCCTTGAAGTCAGAGATGAAAAGCCCCAAAAATTAAGTAGTAAATGATTTTTAAATATTGTTGACAAACTTAATCAGATATGAATACTACAGATTTACCCAACATTATATGTAATGAGACACTCCTTAGAGGCAAAGGGGTACAAGGAAAATATTAGTAATCCAAGCTTGTCGTCATATTTCAAAAAGACCCGAGAGAATATGTGACTTTCATTGTAAATGACTGAGGAAAAAGAAAACTGACTCTACAATGTGCCTTGTTAGAAGCAAACCATGGACAGTTTTCTCCTTGTTTTTTTCCCTACGGGTCTTCTACTAGTCATATCATGCACAGAGTCACTTACCTTTAACTCTAAGGTTCTTTGTCCTCAAGTAATAAATACTTTGGGCTCCTGGGACCCACGGGAAAATCACACATAAGTCTACTAACCTTTACTGCTGCCAGTTTACTGTACTTATCTATGATTAGTTTGAGACGTATTGGCTGTACGATACATAAATAGGTCATTTGTTCTTTTCAACTAGAACAATGTTGAATATAAATTGAAACAAAAAAATTACTAAACAAAAAAACCTAGCAAAGAATGTATGTCCTTTTAACTTTCATTTAATACCTCACCAACTAACACTAAAGCAAAACATTTTATCATTTGTAAGTAGGAATTGCTCTGAAATTCATCGTGTATAGAACACATATAACCAGAATCAACAACAAAGCTCAATCATGTTGACTAAGTTAATATAAAGAGTGAAAAGCATCAGGAATATCAAGTTATTTTTTTATGATAGTTATTGCTAAATGGGCTTATATTTAAACCATACTAATGCCTCTTCATGCTTAATAATAATATCTGATCTCCTAGTTATGTATCAGTATTGCCAATTGTTTTTCTCTTAAAGCCACACATATATTTGTATGATACTAAGGACCTTAATGAAAAGTGGTTTGTGGCATTCATTTAATGGAATATTTATTTCTAGAAAAAATATTACAGGATACTTTGCTGAACAGCGGACATGGAATCTTGAGAAAGTAGCAGGTGTCCTCTTTAAGGCAGGAAAGTGGTCCTGAAATCACCTCCCCAGAGGGACTTAAATCAGCTAAAAGGTGAGCGGGAAGGAATGGGGATTGCCTCAAACAAGCTACACCATGCATTTCTTAGGGTGCAAAGGAAGAAATCCTAGCCAGGAAGCATCCAGCAAAAACCAACAACACACTAGAGGAGGGAAATACTTGTCTACCACATTCAAGCTGCCCCTTTTTACTATCCATTAATTATGAAGCAGAAGCTCATAAAAATATCACTGAATGACTAAATTTAACAGGCAGTGAAAATAGAAGTACATTATGTCTGATCATTCACAAAGTAAAATAAAACAACATTTATTTCACTGCTCTATGATGAATCTGTTTTTATGGGGAAGATTTAAACTGTAAAGCTGAGAAATATAATTATTCATTTTAATGCCACTGTTTCAAATCAGAACATATTTCAAAAAAAGCCAGAAAAATATGAGTAAAACAATAAAGCAAACTAATTTTAACAAGAAATAAGTAAGTTAACCATTGGTCTTTTTTGGTTCACATATAAAATGTTTCTATTAGCTGTTCTGCTTCACAAGGCCTAAAATTTTCTTAAGACGTGTTATCAAAAACAACTAAGGAGTACTGCAGAAAAGGAGACTAACATGAAAAAAATCTTGGTACTCTTCAGTAGGTGAAAACTGCACTGGAATGAACTTCGAGGCTTTTCCCCCTCCTCTAATTTGCTTCATTCTGGTATTTGGCCTAAAGTAGCAGTTTTAAACCAGTGCCCCGCATGACTTTTTAAAATATGAAATACCTGACTACTTAGGGACACTGACCTCTGTTCTCTTATTGTCAAATAAAATGACAAAGGCTGTCACGATGGAAATCTGGCATGAACGAATCAAAATTATACTTATTTTTTGTGAGACTGGCAAAAATATATACATACATTGGGTGTGCTAGAGAATTTTAGTGATTAGCTTACATGTGCCATGAGATGAAAAAAGGTTGAAAACTCATTGCCCTAAAGTGACCAAGAAAAGCACTGGAAGTAGGCTGAGGATAGGGAGGTGGTAAAAGTAAAAAAGGTAAGAACACAGAACATCCTCACACTTTTTTTAATGACCCAATAAAGAGATGAAGTAATGTTAACAAATAGCATCTCAATTTAGTAATCAGCTTGCTTATGTTTTAGTTTTGTTTTATTTTGGAGAAAACTTGTATTAAACTTCAACACTGAATCCAAATAAACATTTTGTATAAATACCTGTGTTTGGAAGAGCATATACAAACTGCTACTCATACTTGATGCTTAAGTGACACCAGTCGAGAATATGAAAGAACACTTTAGAAGTACAGGAATCTCAAAGCATTCCTCAGGGTCAAGGAATCCCTACTGATGGGGTAAAACTTCTCATGGTCCAATTCTTAATGGTATGTACAAATCTAACAGCTCACATCTAGATGGCACTTTATATTTTTAAGGAGTGTTCTGTCGTATGTTATCTCACTTGATCACCAGGACAAGCCAGTGAGAAAGTGTTCCTGCTTTACACATGAGGAAACTGAAGGCCAGTAAGGGAAGAGCCACCTGTCAAAGTTTGAAAGCACAGACAGAAACTGAGTCCAGGCCTTTTCACATTACATCCTTGGCCCTCATGACTATAGTTTTCAATAATATCAGACGGACCAAATCTCAGCAGAAATTAGTTTTCTCTGGAAAAAATAATAATTTCTAGGGACAGCCTGAATTCTTCCAATTGGAAGCATGCACATTTTTGTTGATAACAGCAACACACAGACACACACACACACACACAGCCTGCATGACACCAGTACCATTACTTAGTCATCCAAGTTAAAAATTTCAGTGTTCTACTTCTGCTCTTTCCCATTTCCAGTTAGTTACTGCTCATATACACTCAGGAGTTTATCTTTGAAATATCTCTCCAGTTTGTCCTCTCTTTTCCCTTCCCTCTGTTCTTACCAAAAGTCAGGTTTAGCTCTTACATAACCTTAAATACTGAACTAATCACAATCTGGTCCCCTGTCACCACTCACCTTTCTCCCCCACCCATCTTCCACAGAGCCACTGCACTAACGATTTTTGTCAGCACCTCCTCTTGCCAACAACAGAGGGTTCCAACTTCTCAGCACAGAATCCAGGCCCATTGGCCATCCTGACCGGGCCCTACCTTTTCCGTTCCATTTCCCCTTTGCTTGCACCCCGAATCCCACATTATACTCTCCTACCATACCCGACCACGTGTTTAACGGAAATGCTGGACATAGCAGCTCTTCCATACTTCTGCTTCTCTTCACAGAACAACCTTCTGTAAATCTTTATTTCTATGGAATAACATTTCAGCTCGTGCAAAACTAGCGCCAATTATGTGGAGTGCAATTTCAAATGTAAAAAGGGAAAACGTCTTTGGATGCTGTGTCTCAAGATTCCTTTCTCTGTTTGATGTCTCTGTGTTAAAAACATGACAAATTGCCCCATTTGCACTGGAGGTGATTCCTCCTAGAAACAGAAGGGAAAAGCACAGAACAGTCCCCAGACTGTTAGCAGCAGAGCAGGGCTAACACTGTGCATTTCAGGGTGATTTGGGGGACCTGGCCAGCATTTCCATCCTGAGTATCCACTCTTCTTTCTCTGTTTAAGAAGCTTTGTGACAGAAAATGAGGCAATAAATAATCCCACAACATTAACAAAAATATATTCATTTCAATTGCATAATTTTCTTTTTAAAGACCTACTAATCATACATTCAGGTAAAATTATGCATAATAGTGCTGTCGAGATTCTGAAGTAGGATATACACTGAAAGAGTGGCCCTAAGTAATATTTAATTGCTGAAATTATGACAAGAGTACCCAAGGGACTGACAGGGCCTCTACAGAGAGAATGTTAAAATATTTATATGGACAAAGATTGCTACATTTTCTTTGGGACAGAACATCCAAGTTCAAAGTACACTGATGAAAGTTATCATTGGGTTTACCAGGAATCAATACCAATTAAAGGCTCTACTTTTAAAATGCATATCAGGTGTTACTGGAAAATGCATCCATCTGAAAAGCAGCTATTGAAAGGAAATTTATCAAAAAGGGTAAATAATGTATAAAAAGTCCCAAGTGAGTGATGAAAACCTTGTTCAGATGAGAAGCTGCATGTTAGCCGGAAGCCAGCGCTCAGACTCCTTGGCACCATGGTTTTCCTAATTTCCTAAGTGTACATAACATCACACCCCCTACAGCTGCTTATTTATTGCTCTAGTCTATTAAAAACTATTTGAACCTACTTATATCCCTGACAAATCTATTTTATAATTTTAGGTAGCAGTTGTAATGCTTCTGCTGGAAAATTTCATATTTATTTATGCTTTCATCCAAGAACACACTTGCTGAGTACCTGCTCTGGGTCTGGCATGACAGACACAGTTCCTCT
This sequence comes from Furipterus horrens, assembly GCF_987537825.1. NCBI lineage: Eukaryota > Metazoa > Chordata > Mammalia > Chiroptera > Furipteridae > Furipterus > Furipterus horrens. The sequence goes on along the minus strand of NW_028327172.1, from coordinate 112,186,459 downwards.
TCTCAGGGAGGCTAGAGGTGAGGGAAGGCGATGGAACACTGCTGAGCAGATCATTATATAGTACAGTACGGCCGTGGCCATGATACAAACATGCAGAGCACAGAAAACCTAATTCATCTGGGATACTGTGCTCAAGGAAGGCTTTTTGGAGAAGGTGATCATCTGCTTTATTAAAATAGAAGTTAACCATAAAGAATATGAAGAATTCAGATGTGTAGCACTTTAGAATGGCAATAAAACTCCAAGTATGGCCATGGAGTGAGAGCCTCAGTGGGTGGTAACGAGCCCAGGTTTAATGCTGCTGCCCTTACAGTTTCAGTACAGGGAGCTGCCGCATTTCTGTTTACTTCTTCTTTGCCTGTTGATATTTTCATTCATTTCATCCTATGATCTATGTTAATTTTTAAAATGAAATCTCATGCCTTTGGGATGTTGGGGGGTTTTGTGGGGGGGGGGATATAATAATCTGTATCCCCACAATCATTTTTCTATAAACATTTTTATCCATTTACTCAAAAAATATTTACTGAGCAACTGCAATATGACAGGCTTGGTTTTAAGTGCTAGGAAGATGATGGTGAACCAAACTTGCCAGACTTGATTTCTTGGACTTCACATTCTAGTGGCTAATAAAAGGAAAGCTAAACAGTAACTGTAAAGACATCTCATGGCAAAAAAGATGAAACACAGTAATAAAAGTAAAATGGAATAATGTAATAATTCTGGGGTAAGGAAAGCTTAGACAGGCAAAATTAAGAAAAACTTTTCTTAGAGCTGAGGCCTGATTAACGAGAAGGAGACAGATGTATACAGATGTGTAGGAAGAGCATGCCAGGAAGAAGAAATTGATTATAAAAAATCCTTTGGTGAGACCCACCCTTGGTATTGAAGTGACCAAAAAAAAAAAAAAAAAAAAGTGGTAGGCACACAAAAGTTGGCGCACAAGGAAGTAAAATAATTAGACAGTGACTGAATGATGTGGATGTTTTTGGCCAGTGGTTTTTAAGCCGTGCTGCATATTAGGATCACCTATGATGCTTTGAAAACCAGATACCCAGGCCATGTTCCAGATCAAGTAAATCAGGGAAAAGCAAGAGACCAGTATTCTCTAACTCCACAGAATTCTGACTTGCAGCCCTGGTTAAGAAGCCCCAATTCCAGGTGCGGTAAAGAATTTAAATTTTAGTCTAATTACATAAACAGCCATGGGAAGATAAAAATTTCATGTGAAGTTTCTGTCAAGCAACTAAACTGTTTAAGTTCTATCTGGGTATTTGGTAAAAAGGAGCAATACATCTTAGGAATATGTTAGTTTCTAAAGCACTTTCTCCTTAAGAACAACAACCACAAGAAAGGAAGGAAGGAAGGAAGGAAGGAAGGAAGGAAGGAAGGAAGGAAGGAAGGAAGGAAGGAAGGAAGGAAAGGAAGGAAGGATGGAAGGAAGGAAGGAAGGAAGGAAGGAAGGAAGGAAAGGAAGGAAGGAAGGAAGGAAGGAAGGAAGGAAGGAAGGAAGGAAAAAAGAAAAAAAATTACTGAAATATTTTCCCCTAAAAAATTCAAATGATTTAGGTAAAAATTAGTTTTTCTGGAAGTGCCCAATGCAATTATATCCATTTCTGATTCTTTGCTATTATGTATTCTCCCTGTAAATTCTAGAATACGTGTGCTTATCATTTGTGAATAACTTTATATGTCTTGAGACCAAAAAGGATGCATAAAATATTTGGGACCATATCTGAATTTTGCTTACATTATTCTTTTTATTTGTAACATTGACCAAGGGATTCTTCTAGTATGGGTCACATGAGTACTTGATTCTATCTGCTGTAAACAGCACATTACTTTGTGGCATGTAATTCTAATAAGAGTCCAGCCCACTAAAACTTTACTGGGAAATAACCTTTGGGGAGCAGTGGGGTTGGTTTACTAAGACTGCTAAAACCCAAGAATCATCACTGATTAAAATATTTAGATACATTTTTCAGGCAAAAATGATATTTCTACTGTTCAAATAAACATGCTAGAATATTTTTTCTTGGAGTGTATTTAGTAGAGAATGATGACTCCTAATGGTAGGAAAGGCTATATTTTCCATCTCTAAGTGTCAATTTAAGTTTTTATTTTCTAACAGCTAATAATCATACATAAACCGAGGAACTGAGATTAAATTGTAAGAAAAGCAAAACCAATCAAATCCTGGTCACATTCCAGGAAAGCAAACCAATCAGCTAGAAATTAATTTAACTATCACATGGTGCTATATTCCTAAGAGTTCTGCTGATATAGCATCTCTTCCAGCTTCTAATGGCATATTAAAATCCACTAACTACCTGAAGGAATTTTATTTAAAAATTCAACCACTCCATGGAACATAAACTTTTATTCTTTTATTTACATATACCAAACAGGATTTTATCAAAATTGCACATATAAATATTACACTGCAATCAATTTTTATTTAAAGGTATTTCAAAGAAGTCGACACATTTTCTGCACAGTCCATTTGTCATGGAATTCACAGCATGTGAGTAAAAAATGAATGACAACTCCTACTCAAATCATTCTTCTTAAAGCTCTCTGTGACAAAGCCAGCCAGAGTAATCTATCTTAAAACAGCCTTTGAATTCTCTCTGTACCTTCAGAAAACCCACAGCGTTCCCAACTTGTATTATATCTGGTTTCCCTTTCTAGTAGACAATACCTTAACTGAAATTCAGAGCCTTTTTTTTTATATATATATGATGCACCAACTACCATTTGATGTGGTATTTTTCCGTATTCACAGTACCTTTCTTTGTGGTGTTAAACAAACACCTAATTAATAAATGTATAATGAAGATTCAAGAAACAATCAGGCAGCACAGTGCCAGTATGAGCTCCCGCAAATATACATCACCACTTCGGAGCCCTGACTACCATCCTCTCCTGTCTTGGTAAAATAAAGAGAAGTGAGAAATACTTGAAAATATGAAATGAGAGGTACCGCTATGCTCCAAATAAGGCTGGATCCAAGAAAAAGAGAATTCAATGATTAAAGACCACAGACTCAAATGAAAAATAAAATAGGACCATAAATCATTCAATCACTCTGTAAACAATTTTGAATGTCTAATATATAACAAGCACTTGCAACACAGAGAAATAAATTAGACACAACCCCTGCCTCCAAATAACACACAGGCAAAAGCTATAAGGCAGAGTAACAAAAGCAATGCAAGAGCTACACATAAGTGATAATAAATATAAGGACCTAATTCACTGGGGAGGAAAGGTGGTCGTGGAACTAAGTCCTATCAGGGTGAGCAGGGATTAGTCAAGGAGAAGAGGCAGAGGGAGATTCCTTCCAGAAAGAGGCAGAGCAAAGGCACAATTGTGAGTAATAGGAAAGTTTGTGTAAGGAATGAGAAGCAAGCCTCCATGATGTAGCAGAGGCTCCAGTGGAGGGAGAGGCAGGAGATAAGGTGAGACAGGGAAGAAGGGGCCAGATCACAGAGGGCCAGGTCTGTCATGAAAAGAAGGTACCTTAAGCTTTTATGCTCCGGGCAATGAGAGGCCAGTGAGCAGTTCTGAAAAGCAGAGCAGCACGAAAAGATTTGTGGAGCCAGGTGAAGAATGGCTGGGTGTATGAAAGAGGGGACAAGCAAAAATATATAAAGGTCTAAAAAGATGGTTTTGAAATTATTAACAAATTTTGGGTTATCTGATCCTACACAATGCTAAATACATATACTTAACATAATTACTGGCTTTGATAATTCATGAGTCAATGACTTCCTTAGAAATAAATATGTTTTAGAATTTGGGTAGAAAATTCATAAGTTTTTAACTCCTACTGAAAATGAATGACAAGTTCAATTCTCATGAATAAATAAGGGCACTAAATAATCTAAGTTATTTCTACTTTTTATAATAGATTAAGATGCTAAATGAAGTAAATTGAAATCATCTGAAAATATTTTTATAAAAATTTAACATTCTAACTGTAACCTCATGTTACTTACAATCTAGTTATCAGTGATTTCATATTCTTTGGTAATTTGCTGCTTTTGTAGGCTTACTGTTTACCTAATGCTCTCACTTCCTTTGTTTAAAAACAATCCAATAGTTTCAAAAATCAGGTTGTGATTTAATGAACAAACTTACTGCCAATGTGACTAGGCTGTTTGCTGGAGTTCATGTTTTATCTGAGAAATTTACCTGAGGGTGAACTGTTGAGGCCAATTATGACTCTGACATGAAATAAGCAATCCTATGTTGGAAGTTATTATACTGAAACTTCACTTCGCATATATTTTAAAAGGTTATGCACACTGTAGTTATTAATTCACTGAGTAGCCCTGCCTTCAATCTAGCGATGACCAAAATCTCAGTGTCAGTAGGCCAGGCTGATGGCTAAAGAGTGGTGTGCTTTCCTAGGCACGATAATTGCAATGAACTGTGATGATTTATTCTGGTATTTTCCATTCATTATATGTCACCTTTGATCTTGCTAAGAGGGCTAAATAAAAGCCGGTCCCTTGACAGCCCTGTGAAGACATAGTCAAGTTTTACACAGGTAACAGTTTTCTGGCTTTTTGGCTTTCACAAGCTGCTTCCTGCCTGGCTCGCCCACACAGACTAGCTGGATAGCATTGTTGCTAAAAGCACAGGGGAAACCCAAGTAATAAGACGCAGTGAACAGGGTCCAGCCTATGCAGACTAAACATCTGAAAGAGCCAAAATTTTCCAAAGCACACGTTTATGTAGTGACAGAAGACGAACTAAGCCAGTGTGGCCAAGAAGAAAGGAGATGCTAGCAGCTGCACATTCATCACCTTTAATGAAGTTTTCACTGTTCATATTCATGAAGTCCACCCTAATGATTCCTGATATTTTCAAAGATTAATTTTAAGAATCAACGGGACAACCTGTCAGTACTTATACTGAGGTAGATTTTTAGAAAGAGATGTAATTTCTCTTCATTTTTAGGAAACATTTTTCCTCTTTTCTTACAAAAACACAAGGTTTCAATAGCTGGCCAGTTCAAACTATTACCATTCATAAATTCTGCATGTCTGAGAACTTGATATAACTTAAAACATGCACCACCCACAACCACAATTTCGGCTTAGCCAAGAGAAAAACATTGAATATAGATTCTTATTAAATACTGCAGCAACTAGAAATTCAATGAATGTTTAAATGGTAAAACCTGTCAATAAAAGACTATATCTCTACTGACAGCTATATCTATATTATATAACTTTGGTATTAACCTGTAAAGATTGGCTACAAAAAAAGTATGAAAGGTTTTAGTTACCAAAGATGAGCTCAACAATAGCCCCCGTCCCAAATGCTCTTCTTACATCCCAATGAGAACTGGGGTCTAAATTCTTTCTCCATGAATATGAATGAGTTTATGCCTATGGCGAAGTGACGCTATGTGCGCTTCAAGGCCAGGTGATAAAATGTGACTTAACTTCCCCCTTACTCATCAGCATCTGTGTTCTGGAAGCCTTTAGTTGTCACATTAGCAGTTTGACAATGTAGAGACATGATGTCGTAAGACCAAACTAGCCAATGTGGAGAAATGAGAGGCCTTAAGAGCACATGAACAGAGATAAGCCTAAGCAGCTTCTAACGGCATCAGCCTCCTGCTATCCTAGTTGTAGACGCCCTCTGATTGCAAAAGCGTGAGACACCCTGAGCGAGCAACCCCCCAGTTCAGTTCTGCCCAAAATCCTGACCCACAGAAACCTTGAGAGGTGATAACTTTGTTTTTGCTTTTTTAAGCCACTACATTTTAGTTACTTTTTAAAAAACACAAATAACAGGAACATACTTTGATATCAGAAGTGAAGCAGTACAATTAAAAAAAAAAAAAAAGTTAACTCAAGACATATGGCATTGGCCTCTAGACCATAGAGAAGATGGAGGCCTGAAGGAGACTGTTAGTAAAAGCCTGATAGGTCTCAAGAGTTGGTGTATGAGGTCTCCAGAAACAAGGATTATGTTTTCGAAAGGTAAAGGGAAGAAGACTCTCATTCCATAGCGGCAGAACATTTAGCAACATTATTGTCCAAAATGATGTGGAAAACAGGAAATGTACCTGATGAACTCCAAGGGTCTGGCTCAAGAGGATTCCAAGCAGAACACTGAAAGGAACACTTGCCTTCCTTTTGCTACTTAATGATGAGATGTGGGTATAGATACAAGAGTTTAAAAAGAGACTGTTGGATGGTCAGCAAAATTTGGAGAAACTATAAAAAAGAAGAACTTAATGGGTTTGAAAATAAAACAATTTTTCAGAGAGCAAAAGAATCTCAAAGTAAGAGTGAAGTTTCTGGGAATAATATGCCAGGTGTGGTCAGAAGGACCCAGTCTACAAATAACAGTATGCATGTTACTAGAAATACCCTATTTTAACACTTCAGGAATATTTGGTGATGCCCCAGAGATCCTTTAAGACAGACAAAAGGCTTTCTAAGGGTCTTAACGGCACATATACACAACTTTCTCTGCTAAACAATCGAATTAATGAGAACCTGAATGTTGTCATTTCACTGCAGCCTCATAAGGAACACCTGGTGAAAGAGTGATTCTCTCAAATTTTTTCTGAGTGTGGCTTTGCTAACAGAGTAGAGTATAAACTGATACACAAGAAACCCTAAGATTTTTGAAGAATTATACAGTTCAAACTAAAATGCAGACGTTGCAAAATAAAAGTGGCTTTTGTACCCCCAAACTCCTGTACATAGGAAGAAGACTGAGAAAATTTGCCAGCTATAAATCCAAGCCGTGGTTTTGTTGCTTTGTTTTGGAAAAAGAATGAGGATTCAGAAGACAGAAACAAGAATACAGGGGGAGGAGCCAAGAGTCACAGGGAACAATTCCCAGGGACTAGATTGAGCCCTAATCTAGCAAATGGCAGCAGGGACATTTGGGTTTCTGGTTTGCTAATGACAAGCTAATAGCCAGCCTCTCATTTCTCTCTCTTTGAAGAGGAAGAATCATAGACTTTTCTTATGATCGTCACACCACTCAATGCTGGGTGTGTAAAGGGTGGATAATTTATCTCTTCATTCCCGGGATTTCAAAAAACTCTGTAGTTCAAGTGTTTTCAGTATTCAAAAGGCCTTATCCAAAGAGCTTCATCTGCACCTGGACCTGATTAAGAAGACAAGATCCTGGATTTCAAGCTAATGCAGTAATGGAATGAGACTTGGGGGCTCTGAGGGCAAAAACAAGCATATTTTACATGTGGAAGGGCTGAAAATGATTACGGTCAGAGGAGGGACAGTGGCAGATTCTATTTCCCCAAAACAACCCCAATAATATCTCCTGTACCACCTCTTTCTTCTTATACTGTAACTGTGACTCCAATGACCAAGTACTGGAGTTGATATTCCTTCACCTCGAGTTTTTTCCTACAGAGTCAGTGAAGCTATGCCATTGACAGACTAGATCGTAGAAGGGCAATACGGCTCTCACCTTGTTCACAGTAACACTCACTCTCGAGGCCTTCAGCTGCCACCTTAGTGGTATAACTGTCATGAAGCTGTCATGCTGTGAAGAAACCCAAGTTAGGCCATGTGGGCAGACCACATGGACAGGTTCTGCGACTACATGAAAAGAGAGAGATGCCAGACTAGCCCCCAGTTGCTTCAGCTACCCCCTGTCCCACTCCAGTCACTGTCTGACTGCAAGTGCTTGAGAGACCCTGAGCTAAAAGCAAACAGCGAAGCCTTACACAATTTCCTGACTCACAAAAATGGTGAGAGGTAAGTTGTGGTTTTAAGCCACAACTTAAAGTGATTTATTATACAGCTAGAGATAGCAGTAATAAAGAGCACAAATTATGACCTCTCATTCTGGCAACATATGGGGAATGCCATAAAAATTACTAAAACTGATGTTCTGATCAAGCTTTACAAAGAAAAACATAAAATTTTAAAGACATGGTTTATAGATCTTTAGGTAAAATTATCAAACAAAACTAAAAAGTGGTCAGATGTTACAGCCTCAAGGTATTAAAGAAAGGCAAATTAAAAGATGTTCAGATTTAGTCCTCAAACTACACAGCTCTCCAGACGAGGACTGGATCTGTGAGAACCCTTAAGGATGTTTCTTGGACAGAGTTGGTTGTTTACTTTTTCACAACCAAGCAATAGCTTGGGCCCCATCTGCAGTACTGACCAAGGACATGCACCTGCTCCCCTGGCTGATAGCCAAAGCCCACATCCTGAGGAGACCCTGGAGCCTTCAGTAACCCCAACACCTTTTGTGAACCCTTAAAAAGAATCTGGAAGCTTCCTTCTGGTGTAGTCTGCTGGCTCTTCAAAGACAGTGAAGTGGTCTATTTTTTTGATGCCATATGGGATCAGTATAAACCAGAGCACAACTGAGAAAATATAAAACGCCAAACTCTGAAATATCTGATCCAAATGCTTTACAGTTAGTTTATCTCAGCAGCTCTGTCATTAGGTATAAAGAAATAATATATGGGGACGTGGGGGTGGAAGAGAAAGGCAAGTAGCTGTAGTTGTATAAATTAACCAGTGCTCACTGAGGGCTCAGTATGTTCCCTGTCCGTTACAAGATTTGGGGACAGATGAAAGTATAAACCATGCATCCTACCTTGAAGCAAATTTGAAGGCAACTGGGGAGACATCTAATTAGTAAACATAATTTATAAAATAAAATAATCAAATACTAAACTGTGATATAACATTAGATATTAGAGCCTTGCTCAGGCTTCACAGAAGATATGCAAAGGAAAAATTAAGGGACACAGCAAGGATATCATGGTAAGAACGTTAATAGAGTAGGTCTTGCTAATTGCATAAGTGATGTGGGGACAGATTGGGAAAGAGTAGAGGGATGCATGAGAAGACCCCAGAATGGGGACCTCTGAAAACTAATCTAAGATAGGCTGATGAGAGTCAGTTAACACTACTAAAAAAAGAGACTCCCTCTAGTTCAACATTTAGTGATAGCAAACTCCCCTCCAAAATAGCATTTTCTTATAGTAGTTGAAGTGTATAAAGTATTTGAAAAAGACTGTTAAGTCTTTTTGTGATGGTTTCTCAGTAATTTTGTCATTCAAATGAGAACAAATAACTGTAGATATTAAACTTTAATGATTCTTAAAATCTATCAAAAACTTGAAAACATAACTGAAAAATATTTCATCTAGTATAAAATATCATTATTCACATGATACACCAACCACCATTTGATGTAGCACTGAGAAAAAAAAATGTTATGATTGACATATGAAGACATTAAAATAGATCCCAAATTCAGCATATGTAAAATGTGGTAAGACTGTGTCTTAGGATCAATTATTAAGGTATAGTTGATATTAGTGTATTTACAAGCTATAAGCATTAAGGGCTGTAAAATAGAAAAAGATATATGACAAGACTTAATTCTGGCTTTCAAGTACCTAAAACATTAATCTATAATTATAAATCTTAACTATAGTAAATATTGAAACATTTAAAAGTATAGGAAACATTTAAAAACTCATAAAAGTAACACACTCTTTTACATGTAAGAACCACAAAACAACCAAAATAGTGTGATCATTAACTCGTTTTACAAGACTTCTAAACCTCAAGATATAATTATTTGACAAAGTTAGCATTTCAGTCTACAAATATTTATTGAGCATATACTATGTACCAGGCACTGTATCTTTAAGATACAGTGGAGAACAAAGCAGACAAAATTCCCTGACCAAATCAAGCTTACATTCCAATGGAGAAGACAAATAATAAATAAGATTCAACAGTGCTTTTAAATAATCAGGACTTTGCCAGACTAAACTAGAAAGAAAAAAAATCTTAAATTCTCATTGACCTAGCACAGGATGGATTCTAGAGCTGTCTCGCACACCAGAAGTCCCTAGGCTGTGTGCCTGCCACCTGCCTGACACCATGAGCTGCCTTCAAGTTTTTGAATAAGGATCAAAGCTAAAACGAACTGAGGGAGTACAGAGTGACTTTGGGGTTTCCACTTCTCAAATACTACCCCCTGCTCACATTTCAGTGGCTAAAAGGGCGATGAAATTTTTCTCTTTGACATTCTTCTGTCCAATAAAAGATATCTAATTTTTAAATAAACACATTTTGCCCAGAACTCAATATAGCATTCTCATTATTTCATTTTAAACTGCAGCCCATAAAAAAACAGCTTTCTAAAACATGCCCTTATTTTCATAAAAATTAATTACTCACCCTGTGCCAGACCTTAGCCTTACAACTTTCCTCCCGGGGGAGGCTTGGTAAGATCTGGTCATGAGGGGTGAGGTGGACAGACATTGAGCAGGTTGGAGCCACTGTGACTAGCAAGCTGTAATCACTTTGGTCTCTAGCTACCTCTTCCTTTCTGAGCAAAGAAAACCTAATAAAACCACGCAAATATTATTAAATAATGACACCTAGAGAGTTGTCAGGAAAGCCCAAAAATCTTCCTGAATGTAAAGTGATAGTCACGCAGCTAATGGGAAAATAAATCAAACTACTAAGATGTTGTCACCACTACCTTCAAGGAGATACCTTCCAAGTGAGAGAAAGAATATGGTCATTCTTCCATTATGTGTGGTATCTCATGTTCTCTAATAAATTTCTGGATGTGATGTATTTTGAGCTCTTATAGTACTATAGCCCGAAATTTAAATATTCTTAGCATTTTATTAACTAGTTAAAGGAAAATTAATCTCTTTCACATGAGAAAATCATGTGCAAATGAAAGTTACCTGTTACTTAATGTAAGTTAATAAGAAAATGGAATGCAATTTTAGAAAATTACAATAAATGTGGTTGATGTACATAATCTATAACAGTAAAGTTGCATTTATAAGACTCCCTACTTTCTGAATGGTTCTGGTTTTAGGCAGCCTTTTCAATTCAAATACCATTATTCATTATGCCCAAGAAAGATGTTAAAGGTATCTGTATGTTTATTTAACAGAGTTGAAAAGTGTACACAAGATCTATAAAGGCTTGGTCTTGGTCAAAAATATAAGCGAAACCTATTCCTTAATTCTATAGTTTTATTTTCTATAAACTTACAGAGATTGAATATAACCCAACTTTGAGATATTTTGAGATTCCTATATTCTTGCAGAAGGTCAGTATTATATAAAAGTATCTCACACACCTGTGTTTTCTGCCTCCCCCATCACCTCCCAAGATAAAATAATTGTTTCATTACAGACTAATATTCCTTCAAGTGCCTTCATTCCCTTCATGAGACTTCCAGAATCTTCTCCACTTCCCCACACCATCTCTTAGGATACAGCTGGCTGTGTTCATGAAAATTTTCCAGTATAAACGTACGATATAAAATACTTCCAGTGATTGCATATAATCGGAATCTAATTGTCAAACTTTAGGTTTTCAACTCTAGATATACTTTAAGTTAAAGCTAATAAAATCCTAAAATCTTGGGCATAACAAATCATAAACTCATGAGAACATTTATGCCATATATATGTAACAAGTGAAGGTTCTGAAGTAACCCTGTTACTGGGAGAATTTCCATATAGCTCAGTATAAAGACTTCATGACTTAATAGCCACTATGTATAATGAACTACTTATTGAAAAAAAATTGTAACCAGTTCAAAATTTTGCATTTTTTCTTTACAGTAGATTCATATACCTGTTTTCTTCATAGCAAAAATTTTACACTATGTTTTTTATGGGTTTTTAAGTGTTCCATTTTCTTCTAAAACTGAACTATCATTCATTGTAATTACTCACGATGTTATTTTTGTCCTTATGCTTATATTTTTATTTTTTGGTATTTTCTGAGAAAGGTAATTAAATATATAGATTTAAACAGAATTCAAAACCTAAATATTTATAAATTGGTTATATGAGAAGAAGTTTTACTTTACTTAGGTAGGTTTGGAGTTAATTTTAGCTTCAACATGTGTTCTCATGCAATGTATTCCCAGAACAAGAAAAATTACCAGGGCTGTAAATCAGAAAAACACAGTACTAGTTATCCAACGAGATTGCATTACTGCCACTTAACATGTGGTGAGAAAGATATTGCAACACAGCATATATCAACTTTCATCCCATTTCAAAAGTCAATATTTAAACTAAGGGAGTCCAAAGCCAAAACTTTGTGTTGAGAGATTCAAAATCTTTTTTCTACAACTGTGTGGTCGCATGTCCATCCACTCTAAGTGCTTTGCTGGCTAATGCTTTCCCTATGTGCCAATGACCTTGCCTTCCAATGTTTCTTTGTCTTTTTCCAATTCCACAAATGTTCCATTGTTGGATCACAGGGTTGTTACTTTAAATACTGTTCAGAGTTGTTGAGTGCCTAAAGATGTATTCATCATATCAATACTCCTGTGCATATATGTAAACATGAGAACATACACAATTTATTCTTTCAGTCTAAATCAAACTATATTTCTTTGAAATATATTCATCAGGAAGAACACTTCTTCAGTGCACCACCAAATAAACCCAAAAGAAAAGAAAATCAGTCCCACAAAATTTGAAATGTTTTTATCACAGTTACTAAATCCCCGTATTTTCTCTAATTTTCTTCAGCGTTTTTAAAGAAGGAGAAAAGTAGCCTGAAGAAAAAGGAAAACAAAAACTTGTATCTTTAATCTGAAATATCTTACATAACCCAGGCCAGAAAATAAATGAATTTGCATGAATTCTCTCAAACACCTAAATCTTTGTCTTGGCTCACCTTAGGTCTCTACAGTGATAAGAAATACCATAAACAGGTAACCCTAGTGGAGGGTCGATTGCATGAAAAGTGTTTGACACATGCCAGCTCAACTAATCTCCCCGACAGCCCAGAGAAAGTGGACATCACCCCATTTAAAAATAAGAAATCTAAAGTCAGAGAGGTTTCAGTTTTACTAAAGGTATACAGAGCTCTGAATCTAAACCAATCTAACTAAAAAAGCATGTCCCTCATCTGCTCTTCTATCTAATAAAAAATGGACAGAGAAGGGTTTAATGGGTTGTTCCCCCTGTATAAGTACATATAATCTCATTTGAATTACAGTCTCTCCAAAAAATGTCCAAAGCAAATTTTCTTCTATTTCTCCTAACTTGAGCAATTAAACACATGTTTAATTTTCAAATCTGTCTATCAAGAAGTAAATAGCAAATGATAGGTGGTATATAGCTATTAATCAAACCAAGCTAATTGAAGTGATTGATCAATAAGACACTCTACACAGTGTTCCTATAAAATGTACATAATAACTTCAGAAAGTAAATAATATACACATTAAGAAAGTACCCTAATAAAATGAAATACTATTAGGTTGTAGAAAGTATGCAAAATGGATGTGTGGCCAATGCCCTTGCTGAAACATGTTCCTGCATGGAAACTCTGTACTGGGATAATTCTATGTTAGGCTCTAGTTTATGGGCTATGGACAATGACTATGACGGATGCAATAAGGAGTGGCCTGAGAAGACTTCTTAGATGAGCCGGAAGTCAGCATGGGCATGAGGGATATCTAACATTAACGTAAGGGAGAGACAGAGGTGCTCCATTACGAGATTACATCCAAGTAAGGACCAGGGACTGAGGTACACCTGAGACTTTTCAACATAGTTACATAGCTGGAAAGAGACACCAAGACATTAGAACAGAACTCTCATATCAAAGGAAAGAAACTCAAGTCCCAGAGTGGTTAAATGGATTTCCCGGTCACACAGCTACTCCAGGGCTAAATGAAAAACCCTGTTCACCTATGTTTACAGACTAAGCAATTTCCACTCTAACAGTGATTTCCATCCACTGTATAACAGTAAGGCCAGGCCAGGGAGCCTGTAAAGTCACCTCAGGAGTCCAGTGGGGAGCCAGGGGAAGGGTATTCAAACATGGAAGTTCTGCTTTTATTATATCTGTTTTACATATAGGACTTCCGACAAGATTTGAAGAAGAATCTCTTTGTGTTTAAAACAGAAAGTACTCTTCAAGACTCCATTAGTGATTAACACGTTTGAGTTCTGAGCTATGTGACAAAGACACAAATATTAAAGGGAAGAAAGCCTTTACCCTTAATTAGTTGATATGGTCATTTTGCAATCAAGTATCAAGTGTCTTTTGTGTGCCAGATAACTAGCTACACACTGAACAAGAAGTGGCAGGTCTGGCCTGGGCTCAGCTGGTGGTAAACCAGAAACACTAATCACATAACACCACAAAGAAATATAAAACACAACTGTGATGTGTGGAATGAGGGAAGGTTGTAAGATGCAAAGAGAAGATAAGACCAGGAAACATCAGTCTAAAGAGTCATCGTCTTAGTAGAGGTGAAGTGACTGCGTGAACCAAAAGCTATTACAAATGTAACTAACTGTTCAATAGTAAGTATGCACCAGACTTGACAGTATCACAGGCTGGGCCGTGAACTCCGCCAGAGGGAGAACGTACACCTCACAGTGAAGGTGGTGTTCGTGCTTCATCTAGGAAGAGTTAATAAGGACACATTCTTATAGGAAAAGTGAGAAGGGAGGATACCTCTGAAAGAGGTACTGTATACGCCAAAGGAACAGAAATTGGATAAAATTGCAAATGACAAGCCACCCTCAGGGATAGAGTAAAAAGGTGGTTGCCTCAAAAAAGAAATGAAGTTACAAAAATATGCAAGGGCCAGATCAGACAAGGCCCCTGTACACTAGGCTACAAAGTGAGGTTTCACCTGCACAGCCTGCCACGGAGGTGGTGCGGGGAAACCAAGGGGAATCACGAGGGTGATGTGATCAGACTGCATTCCAGACAGCTCACCCAGAAAGCGGTGTGGAAGACAGACCAGAACTGGGAAGGCTGGGGGCAATGAGGCCTATCACACGCTGCTACTATTTCACAAGCAAAGGATAACTAGAACTGTGGATTACTTAGGTTTCTAGCACACGCTGATATTCAAAAACTATATTAAATGATTAATTAATAAATGAGCAGGAAATAATGTTGGCATGTTAGAGTAGGGAAAGAATATAAAGAATCATAAAACACAAAGAAAAATGTTATGACCTGATGCTATAGGAAATAGGAAGTCACTGGAAATTTTTGGTCAAAGGAGTGACATAATGTGAAGTATGTTTAATGAAGCTTAGTATGTTATAGTGTATCTGATGAAATGAATAAATGAAAAAACTATAAATGAGTTAAGGAAGCTTACAACAAGACATCTAAAGCAGTTCAGATATGAGATGAAAATGTTTAGCCCAGTAAGGGACCCATACGAATACAGAAACAAGAAAGATAAAAGACACTTTCAAAAAAAAAAATGAAGTCACTCAATAGACTAGATCAGCGATCAGTCGATTTTGTCTATAAACGGTCGGGCCATAAACGTTGCAGCTTTGTGGCCACATGGTCGCTAGCATTCCTACTCCACTCCGTGACTAGCAGCGAGCAGCCTCCCCGCCACAGGCAACACGGAGACCAACGGGTGCGGCTGTGCTCCGTGCAACTTAATGGGCGGGATTTGACCTGCAGCCCACAGCGGACTGATTCCAGGACTAGCTACAGGTGGGGATGGTGTATCAGTCATGAATGTGTTCAGTCCTGAGTGATAGAAACCCAAAAATAATGGGTTCCAACAAGAAAAACAATTATTTCTCTCTCATAAACCAAATCCCCGGGTAACAGACAGCTTTGCTATGGCAACTCCACAAGTCTAACAGACCCAGTCTCCTTCTAGATCTTTTTTTTTCCTCCACCCTCAACATGTCACACTGCTGGCTCTTGGTTCAAGATATCTGCTTGAGTTCTAGCCATCATATTAGCATTTTACCAAGCAGATAAGAAGGGGGTTTTGTTTTGTTTTGTTTTTTAAAGGACGCTCCTTCACATTAAGAGTAATTCTGTAATTCACGAAACCTTTCTTCTTGACTAGTTGTCCACTGACACATAAAAGTAAAAAAAAAAAAAACACACACACACACATTTGCTTCAAAGTGAATGGCTAAGTATTTCGAGCCTTTATCATTCATTCTCCCTAAAACAGAAAATATTTTTTGTTCACCTCTTATTTGTTGGCCTATATAAAATTTCTTATTGGCTGAAAGTTACTCAATAAACTGTTTTCCTTCTGTCTGAAGTAATAAAACTATATAACACTATAAACATTTTCCATGATTAACTCCAAGATATTTGGTTTTCTGGCTAGAAACAGTAGAGCTTTTGTTTTTAAAATTAAAGCAGACCCTTATACTTAATTTGCCTCAGAATGCCAAATAGCTTTATCTTCTTGTATCCTAACATAACTATCACCTATTCCAAAAACACAAGGACATAAAAGAAACTGACCCATTTATTCTGGTTGTCCCTGAATATGGTTCATTGACATAGTGTGTAGAAAAAAACCATAATGTCCAAAGATAAAGATCTCTTAAAGATTCTAGTATACAGGAGATTTATGATGTGAAGTTACATTTAAAGCAAGCAAGAGTCTTAACACTACAACCATTATGACAAGATATTTCACTTAGCACTGATAGCACAGGTACAATATTTCCTTATATTGAGATATAATTTTACTTTTCCTAAAAGACAATTTATGACTAAAATTGCAATCATAAAACAAAAGGTTCACTAAGTTTTTGGATTTTCATATTAGCAAAATGAGATAAAAATTAAGCATCCCAGGCAACTCTAACAAGTGAAGAGTGCATTGGTCCTTAGAATCATGCAATAATTCAACATGTGTTGACGCTCTCAATTTAAATAATAATTCAAGAGCTATTAACCTTTTACTTTGACACGGAAAACATGTAGGCAATTTAATTAACATTTAAATCTTTGAAAACTAATTTTTTAATTATCTCTCACATTGACCTTTTTATTTTTTACTTTTAAAGAATTTCAAAAATAATATATAATGCACAAAACTTTCCAAGTTGTAACTGAAGTCATACTCTCTACCCTAGATTTTCAGATATATCTCAACTCACATAATATTTTTATTACCTGACATTTTAATCAAAGATCAAAAACTTCACTGGCCAAAGCATTTCCAAACCTCTGGGAAGTAAATTAACTTTATGAAATGGAGTTCAACTACATATTTTGTAATGAAATTTTATATTACATTTCAAGAAAGAATGCTATCCTTATAAAGATAGCCAATGTGGCTCAGACAGTAATAATGGGGAAAATATTTAACAGAAATCTGAGAAGTAAGAAATATTTTAATAATTCAAAGCAGTATGCAACTTTCAGGAATCTCTTTAAATTGCTCACTGACTCTCCCAGGCATGACACAGAAAGCCAACCTGACTGGTTTGGGAAGGATCCTTAGACCTCACAGTCTGGGGAGATGAGGAGCACTTAACCACATTGTTCTGGGGTGCTCCACCTATCTTATGAGACTGCTAACTACCTAACCATTATCATGCATTGCCAACCAGATCGTTTAAAATGCTTTGGCAATATATTTATTTGAATTACATGAGTAATATGTGAAGATACTTACTTTTCATATTAAAAATATGCAGAAATTTACAGTAGAGTAAAAAAAATGTTTATGACCCTCCTAAAATTTTCAGAACACATGTAGCAGTCAGGTTTCACAATCAAGAATTTCCTATTTGAAAGAGTTGTTCACAGAAATGCTCAAAGAACGGAATTTGGCACACATGTTTATCCTGTTCTATCCATATTATACCACATACCATGTATCAAATGTCAGTGATAAGCCATATTAGCAGCATATTTCACTGATGTGTCAAAATGGTGTAGTGAAGTAATAGATTTTAAAAAATATTTTGATATCCTCTAAAAAAACACATCTTACACCAGTAACATTTTTACCATCATGATAAGTATGTTTTCACACTGTTACATCTCTGAAATTGGAACATGTATCTTAGAGTTGGTGATGTATTTTAATTCACTAATCAGAGTTACATGTTACCTCCTAGACACAAGTAAAAACAAGAATGATAACAAAAGCATCTATAAAGCATCCCTGTGGTGAACTAAAGGAATCCAGGAAAGGGGAGCCAGCTAATGAGAAATTTTTCTCATCCAAAATTACAGCACAGACAATGAAGATGGGGAGAAAAAAAAAAAAAAAAAAAAAGCCAATGAATAGCAAGCTTAGCAGGATAAGTACTAGAGCTCATTTCAAACACCCTTAAGTCTTGTAAGAAAAAGGACAAAAAAGGAAGAGCCACAGAAAATTCTTACACACATTCTCCCACACACATACCGCAAAATGGAAAACCACCCAACAGAGGCAAACTCCATGGGCACAGTGTACCCATCAAGTGGAAGCCAGCCTCATATTCATAATCACACCTCATGTACCCCCTTGGAAGGAGGCCTCCCAGGTGGGGCATCGAGTTTCACAGCCATGCTCAAACACAGAATTGTTAACACTAATCCACAGCAAGATCTGTGAATGAGAAGAAAGGTAAATACCCACAAGAAATACGGCCCCAATTAGAGCACTCAACACTTGCCCTAGTGATTGTTTATCTGTTATTTCGGCAAATGAATAAACCAATGATAATCATTGGATGCTGTGTGCATCAACAGAGTAATCCACAATATAAAGGACTTTTTATCGCAATCACGTTTGTTTGTCTTTAGCTATCTCATAAATAATTTCAATTTTTTGTCAGAAACTAAAGGATTTTCTTTGATGTCACAAGGAATACAACCTACATCACATTAAAAAAAAGATAGTTACAATCAAATCAAATTGAAACTGAAACAATTTTTTGATGAGTAAAAAAATGATAGATTAATTTCAATTATTTTTTCTTTAAACAGCACAATAACAATCAAAGTCTGTTTCCACCAAAATGCTGCCAAAAAAAATTATTAATGGGATTTGCCAGTGATACACAATTTATGTTATAAAATTTGACAAGAACACACTAAGTCTATTAAAGTTGTTAAAAAGAAAATTCTAAGTCTATTATGCACCCAAGAAACTAGAAATTAAATCCAGAACTCTACCACCATAAATTAAATATTTTGCAAACTCAACATTTTGTTTTATTTCTCACTAGAGATGAGCTTTGCCAGTTGTTTTTAATCAGACAAATAAGGAAGCATTAAAATCTGATGTGCTGATCTAAATTATAAAAGAAGTTATGAAATTATAAAATAAGCTACCCCACATTCCAAAACATGAAAGCCTTTTATCTTTTTGTGTTGTTGTTGATAATTATATTATGTCTTTATGGAAATGAGGCTATCATAAAAAATAACATTTCTTTAAAAAGAAAGATTATAAGGCATGATTTAAAAAAGATGACACATAATTTCAAGATGTTGAATCTCAAGGAATTATAAAGGCTTTCATTTCACTCTGAATTTGTGAAAAAACGTAAAATTTATCATCATGATCTCAGCTAAATAAAATCTATTGGCAACATCATGTTCCTCATTTTTAAAATGGGGTAATAGTAGCTATTCCCTCATATATTTATTGTAAGAATTAAATGTATTAATACATATTAAGCACTAAGAACAATGCCTAGAATAGCATCCTATGTTAGTGTTTGCTCTTAGGACTCATAGTAGCTACTGGTGTTAACAATAGCATTATCAGCACTGTCTGCAGGCCCAGCTCAGCCCAGTTTTGCTATTTACATACAACTCTATTTAAGTTCCACCCCTCAGGAAGCTCTGCTCACTAAAGCCAGCTCTCACAGGCATGGCTCACTTCTAAACTCCCACCTGTGTCTCTTAGTCTGACCATATATCCTACAATTTCATTACATTTTCAATTGTTCACTGTTGTGTATGTTAATCTTATATAGTCAAAGGCATTGTAAAATCCTTAAAAGAATGCGTACATCACTCTGCTGTTTTTATGGTTCTCAAGCCTCAACTTCTGAGAACAGCTCCATTGAGAGCAGAGGACAGACACTGAGTCATCTTCAACTGACACCAGTCACAGGCAAGGTGGGACACCTTAAAGTTACAGATTATCTTTAAGGTATGGATTACGGTCCTGACCTTCAGGTATCTTCCACTTTTTTGAGAGAAATATGCACATTATAAAAAGCATAAGTTCCCACCTACAATAATTCCTGCTGTATGGAATTCTAAAAGAAAAAAAAGGTAATTGAAGTGTAAAGGGGGTTAGAAAAGACCTAATGGAGAAGGACTGTAAATGTGAAGAGTAAGTCTTAGACAATGATAATAGTAAGAACTACCAAAGAACATCAACACCACAGTAAATAATTTTCCGTAAGAAAAATAGCTAACATACATTGGGTGTTCAGTATATGGCAAGAATCAACCTAAGTGCTTTATAAATATTAACACACTTGATCTTCAAAATATCCCTATGAGGTAGGTACTGCTGTTTCCAGTTTAAACATAAGGAAGGCAAAGCATAGTAAAGGTTAAATGACTTGCCCAAGATCATACAGCTAACAAGTGGAAGAGATGAGCTATAATCTGAAGAATTTGGGCTCTCAAATCCAAACTCTTTATTATTATGCTGAACTACTTTCTTTATGAGCGCATGTGATTCTCATAACAATCCTGCACAGGAAGCCATGCATGAGACATATGTAACCCATGTTGACAAAGGTCCTGGAGTTGTGCGGTGCACAGTCTGAGCAGCCGCACGTGGTGGCCATAATGACCTGCACAGTACAGGCAGGAGGTTTAATCATTTCACCAAAGCTGCATAGTTTGTTGAGTCAAAATCTGAAACACAGTCACTCTCACTCTTTTCACTTAGACATGGATCAGCAGAGCCAAGATTTGATAATGAGCAAGATTTGTTCTGATTTCCAAGGAGAAAACTCATTTGATTTGATCAGAAAAAGAATAAAGAGAAAGGATAAAGGCATTTAATTCATCTAAGTTCATGCCCACTTGATCTCCATGTGCTGAATGCTGAAAAAAATCCACTGGATGTTCCTGAAAATCGCAGTGTATAAAGCACCATTTCAAAGAGGTAAACCTATCGATAGTATATTACAAAGACAAATTGTAAGATGTTCCCTCTTTTTTAAGGAAAGAAAAATTAAAGAAGCAGCAAAGAGAACAATAACTAAACACTCAACATCAGAGAGGTGGCAAGAATGGCTGAACTCTAAATCACATGCAAAAGTGCTTAAAATAGAGTTGTCATAGGATGAAATTTATTAAAGGATTACAAATATCCTGGAAGTACAACATGGTACAGCCTATAATAATGGGGAAGCAACTTATATTGAATACAGGTGGAATGAGAATGCAGGTGTTTTCTAGGTCACCTGGAGTCTATTTTACACAATGTTGTTTCATTTTTGCATTTGTATTTTGCATCTGAAATTTTCTAAATTCCCTGAAAATTGTAAGAACAATGAGCTACAAAGTAAAATATAATTGACAGAATTTATTACACTTGTACTACTTAAATCTCTCTTAAATAACTAAGAAAAAGAATCAAAAGAAAATATAAAATATTATACAAGTTATCAAGATGTTCTTCAGTAACTGGGTGAAAAAATACTTGTGGTTCATCCAGAAAATGGAATATTATTTAGCAATAGAAAGAAATGAGCTCAAGAACCATAAAAAGACATGGAGAAAACTTAAATACATATTACTACATAAAAGAAGCCCATTTGAAAAGGTTACATAACTGCATGATTCCTGCCATATGGTATCCTAGAAAAAGCAAAATTATGGAGACTGAAATGGATCAGTGTTTGCCAGGCATTTGGTGGGGGGGGGAATACACAGGCAAAATACACAATGACAATACTCTATATGACACCATAGTGATGGACACATGTTATTACACATTTGTTCAAACCCAGAGAACATGCAACACCAGGAGTGCACTGTAACACTAACTATGGACTGTGAGTGATAACGATGTGTCTGTCAATGTAGTTTCACCAGTTGTGACAAATGTGCACCCTGGTGGGGGATACTGATGATGGGAGAGAGGCCATCTGTGGGGCAAGGCGAGATGAGAAATATCTGTGCCTTCTCCTCAATTTTGTTATTAACCTAAAACTTCTCTTTAAGAAAAAGCTTTAATACCCTTAAAAAATAAAGTCTTAAGAATTGAATATAGACCACTGCCCAAGACGGAGGCGTAAACAGACATGCTGCATCTCCCTCCACAACTAAGAAGGAATACAACTACCGCATAACTAGAAACAACCAGAAGTTCCAGGAAATAATACTGCACGGAAGTCCAGCAAACAAAGATATGAAGAAGAAATACTCATCCAGACAGGTAGGAGGGGCGGAACCAGGGCAGAACCTGTGTGGTGGTGGCAGCAGCGGCAGTGGCAGCGGCGGCAGCAGAAGGTCAACAGAAAGCGCAGTCACACGTTTTAAAATGTCAGGAGGGTCTCCTCAGCAGACCACACAGCTCATGGTCTCAGCACCAGGGAAAATCAAGCCTCATTGCTATTGACTGTGCAAACCAGTAGGGGTTGCGGTGGAGAAAGAAACTGCCGGTCTTACAGCAGAGTCCACTTGTTTAAAGGGCCCCCACAGTCCTAGACCATCCACAGACCCACCCACTCTGGGAACAATGGCCAGGGAGACAGCTAGAGAGGCACCAGTCCCATTTGGAAGTGGGAGAAGTGCCTGAAAAAGGGGCAAGTGCTGGGAAAGCAGCATTGTTCCCTCTCAGCCTTCTCCCCCACATACAGTGCCATAATGTGATGAAACAGGTCACCCTGTACGAATGAATCCTAAGGCTCTGCCCCTTATAATGTAACAGGAGCAATAGCTCTACCTAAGACACAGGCAAACATACACAGGTGACTTCCGGCCAAGATGGAGGCCTAGACTGAAAGGCTCCGTCTCCCTCCACAACTAAGAAGGAAAACAACTATGTACTGCAAAACCAGAAATAACCAGAAGTTCCAGAAAATAAATGCAAGTCCAATGTACAAAGTTGTAGAGAAGTGGTGCTCGTCCGTAAGGGTAGAGGGGCAAAGCCGGGGCGGAGAGGTCAAGCTGTGCTGGCGGCAGCAGCAGCAGTGATGGCGGCAGGATGGCGGTAAGCACAGTGGTAAGGACGGCGGTAGGGGAGGCGAGAAGCGCCTGGGGGGCACCCCTGGCTGCAGACCAGGCCCGTCAGCTTGCGATTCCAATGCTGGGGAAGGCAGACCTCCATTGCCTTGAACTGTGAGGGCCGGAGGGGGTGGGAATGGAGGAGGTGGCTCCTGGTCTCTCAGCAGTGAACAACAGGAATCCATCTTGGACCCCCATCCCTACAGAAAACGCCTCAGCATGGTGAGAAGGGTCGCCCGGTTGTAATGAGTGCACAGGGCTCCGCCCCCTATAGAGTAGGAGGTGTGACAGCCCCGCCCAGGAAGCAAAGGTAAACACAAAACTCTCAGGATGGCACAGATCATGATAGAGATCCCGGTAACACAGCTGACCAGACAGCAAATATCTAATCTAACGAAGCAGCAGATAGGAAATCTTTCTGAGGCACAGTTCAGAGCTTTGGTTATAAAAATGCTTATAGACCTAACAGCAGATCTTAAACAAGACAGGGAAGGAATGAAGGCTAGTCCTGCTGAAATGAACAAAAACACATACGAAACTAGGGGTGAGGGAAAGAAAACCAGGGATCAAATCAACAAATCGGAACACAGAGAAGGAACAAACAGTCAACCAGTGCAGAAAGAGGAAACGAGAAGTGAGAAAAATGAGGAGAGGCTCAGAAAACTATGGACAGCTATAAGTGGGCCAACATCCAAATCATAGGGTTGCCAGAAGGTGAAGAAGAACAAGAAATTGAAAAATTATGTGAAATAATAATGAAACAGAACTTCCCTAATTGGGGAAGGAAATAGACTTACAGGTCCAGGAAGCACAGAGAGTTCCAAAAAAACTGGACCCAGGGAGAACCACACCAAGATACATTATAATCAAAATGTCAAAAATTAAGGATGAAGAGAGAATCTTAATAGCATCAAGAGAGAAGAGAATTACATACAAAGGGGTCCCAATAAGACTGTCAGCTGATTTCTCAAAAGAAACTCTGCAGGCAAGAAGGGACTGGCAAGAAATATTCAAAGTAATGAAAAGCAAAAACCTACAACCATGATTACTCTATCCAGCAAAGCTGTCATTCAGAATAGAAGGGCAGAGAAAGTGCTTCCAGGACAAAGTAAAACTGAAGGAGTGCATCAGATCCAAACCACTATTATATGAAATGTTAAAGGGACTTGTTTAGGAGAAACAGGATCAAAACCATGAACATTAAAATGAAAACTGTATCACAACAACCAACAACAGAAGCTAGGGAACATAAACAAAGGCAAACTAAATAGGCAACAACAGTGGGAAAAGAATTATAGGTATGGGGAACATTATGGGGGGAGGACAGAAGGGAGGGGGAAGGGGTGAAAGGGAGGGAGATGGTACAGGAATTA
Organism: Furipterus horrens; assembly: GCF_987537825.1. Classification (NCBI taxonomy): domain Eukaryota; kingdom Metazoa; phylum Chordata; class Mammalia; order Chiroptera; family Furipteridae; genus Furipterus; species Furipterus horrens. The sequence continues at coordinate 112,162,098 of NW_028327172.1, read as the reverse complement.
AGAAATATAGTAGGAGGGAGTGGAGTAGACAGGAAGATGCTGAGAAGAACTATATGCACAGCCAACAGGCATGGACTAGGGGCGGGGCAACTGGAGGGAGAGGGGTCACTGGATAGAGAGGAACAAAGAGAAAAGAAATTGGGACAACTATAACAGCATAATCAATAAAGCATGTTTAAAAAAACAAAAGAAAAATAAAATAAAAAAATAAAGTCTTAATAAAAATCAATTAATCAAACATACCAGAACATTTGGGATTCATGATATAAATATATGATGTACTCATGCATGCTCCTCTATAGAGACTGGAGCCCTTTCTTTGAGGAAAATAATATACATAAAGACTTAGTATTATAGTCAATAACATTGTGATTACACATTGTGTCAGGTGAGTCGGAGACTTATTGGGGGATCATTTTGTAAGATATAAAAGTGTACTATGCTGTACATCTGAAACTAATAGAATATTAAATGTCAACTGTAAATGAAAAAAAAAAATTTTAATTGAAAGGTAACATTAAATTTGACACTCTTTTCCGAAGTCATTTTATCCTAACTCCATCAGATAAGAATAAATACAGCCATTTTGCAGATGAGAAAAATAGAATATTGGTTAAGAAATCTACTTAAGAAACTTGTGAAGGTAAAGGTCTGGCAACCTGTAAGCCTCTTAAAGACATGATTATAAATCCAAAACTGCTTTTCTTTCCATTAAAACATCCTGTCTCGAGCCTCTAAGTATCAATCGCTTCAGTAAAAATTTCATAAATTTGACTGAATAGGTTTACTTTTATGATCTCTGGCTTTTAAAAACAGAAATTCACTGAAAGCCTACAGCAAGTACTCTTTTCTGTCACTTGCTAGCAAACACTGAGATAGGTTCAGATGCTCCCAGCTGACTGTAAAAATATGTTCCATAAAGAGAACTCCAGCTAACATTTTAATAGCAATGATGAAAGAAATTTAATAGCAAATACTAAAACTGAAGTCAAAATGAGGTTTGTTTGTTCCCCAAAATAAGATTTCTGGAAAAGAAATTCAACCTGTCCCCCATACACACAGAAGGAACTGGAGACTAGAGCAAAAATACATGCAGAAGTGATATTGCACAGATTAGCACATTCTTCTGCACTTGATAATGAAACCAAATGCTTTTCATTTAAAAGGTTAATACAATTGTGATTTAATTACAGTTGTTTTTATATGTTCATATGTAAGAGAAATGTATACATGAAAGACAGAGAAAATGAGCCCATATCTTTTCTATCAATTAAAAGGCCCCAAGGAAGCTAGCCTTCCTTACCTGATTCAAAAAAGCCTATTTCAGTTATTCCACATGTAGGCAGCAGTTCAATAAGATTAAATTATTTTCTCTGAGGGAGCAACATAATTTGTGCCTGGCACATCATAAACATTCCTGAATGAATTTTCACTTGCAAACAAATTAGAAATATAAATCCACCCATGAAAAGAAAGTCTGGTCTCTTAACTACAACTTTTATTCTTTTCAGAGAACGTATTGACAAATATATTTAATCTAAGTTATACATTTCAGAAAGTACATGTTTAACTGCGTGTTTGATAGCATGCATTTTGCCTACCTTCACTCACTGCTGTCAGAGAACATCAATAAACTGCTTAAAAACATCCACTGCCTTCCTACCCACTGCAACTCAGCCCCCTTACTCCTTGGCAAAGCATGCTTCACTACCTCCCCACCCCAGCCTCATCTCCCTACCTCTCCACAAGCCCAGGCACAGACTATAGTTTAGCAAATTTAGGCAGAAACCTTGACACCTATAGTTTTTAAAATATGTGTGGGGAGGGGCAGAAGATTCTGTTGTGTAGCATGAATATAGAATTTAAACCTCCCTTTTACAAATAATGAAATTAAAGCTCAGAAGTTGCTCAAGGTCACATGGCTGACTAATAAGAACCTCGGGTTACACAAAATCTTGAAATAAAGGCCCTGAGCCTCAGGGGGTTAGAGTATCATCCCAATATGTCAAGGTTGTAGGTTCAGTCCCCTGTCAGGGCTCATATAAGAATCAACCAATGAATGCATAAATACATGAAACAATAAATCAATGTCTGTCTCTCTCTCTCTGTGTCTCTGTCTCTCTCTCTCTCTCTCTCTCTCTCTCTCTCTTTCACTACCCCCATCTCCTCTCTCTCTCAAATCAATTAATAAAAGTTTTTTTTAATAAATAAGGCCCTGAGCTCCTCAAGAATAGGAACTATAAACCACGTCTCTCTGTGTTCCTTGTCCTTGACCTGTTTCTTTGTTTTTTAGCTTCTATCTGAATGAGAAGGATTATTTACCTCAAAAGTCCTACTTGGTCATTTAGTTTCAGGAAGAAATACTGGTTTTATGCTTAAATACCTGAGAACTTGCCATCAGAGACGGAAGGCACTGTGAATGTTTCTCCAGCCTTTGCTCTAGCACTAACTCTGACATGCCTTCCATATTCTTCCTACAAGTTTGTTTCTATAGGACCTTTCAGGATGAGTCTGGTGATGCTACTATAGAAAATACTACCTGGTGTGGACAAAGGTGCTCTAGTGGGATTTAAACAGAGAACTGCAAAGGGCCAGGTTTGAGGGGAGAAATAGGCTGTGACCAGGAAGGGGCTATGGACAGAGGTTTGCAGTCAGAAAGTCCTGGCTGGACCCTGTGCGTATGTGTCACTAGACATGTTACTTGTTCCTGCATGTAAAATGCTTGTCCCACAGGACTGTGAGAATTAAATGAATCTTAATATCAAATAAAGTACCTAACACATAATGGCAGTCCATAAATTGCAGCCAGTAGTAGTAATCCCAGGGGATTAAGTCTTCAATGTCATTGACAGGTCCTTGGAAACCAAGACTAAAAGCAAAATGACCCTTAATGAAACCTATTTTGCCACAGGTTAATTGATAGAAACAAGAGTTAAATTCCTATATCATATTTCTAATCACAAAACCATCACCAAACTTCTAAATAAAGACAAAACACAGTTCTAATATTAAACACTGGAGTAAATGTAAGCTACACATAGATTTAAGAAAGATGAATAAAAACAAGTAAGATCATTCTTTTCCAACCCACTGATTCCAGTTCAGGGTCAAGGGTGGCCAGAGTCTATGGTGACAGCTTTGGGCGCTCTCACACCCACATGCACTCAGGGGACAACGCTGAAATGCCATTCACCTCACACGTGCACATCTCTGAGATGTGGGAGGAAACTGGGGTTCCCAGAAAAAACCCATGAAGACGTGGGGAAAAACTGAAAACCCCACCCAGACAGTGTTCCAAGCTGGGAACTGATTGTTTTTTCCTAATCAATGTTGCACCAAAGCATCATTGTATCAAATGACATTGTTCAAGGACCTACTGTAGTATCATCTGAATTTGTGAGTATTAGAATACTGTTAGGGAAATTGGAATTCAGGGCTAAAGCTATGAATAGCCAGAAAGGGTACAGGTTAGAGGAGGCCTCTGTACAGGAATAAAATGAAATTGCAAAGACTGGTGCTAAAGAAGCCAAGACAAGCCAGAAAGTTGGATTTTACTACTACACCATCCTTGGCTACTTCTCCAGCTGGTCCTACCACACAATGGTATGTGACCTGGCTCCCAAATCCTGGCTGGCTAAAAAGCATATTGCTTCAGTTAACACATTTGTATTGAATACTGACTCTGATCCCAATCTTGAGGGGTCAGGGTTTACAAGTGAAGAAATGTTCCAACCCTCAAAGACTTTATAATCTAATACAGAAAAGATTAAAACATATGAAAGACAGTCACTAATTAGCTCAAAGAGGCAGGCAGGCAGGCATCTGGGAAGAATTGAGACTATTTTTTAAGATGGGCTTATTCCATACTAATACTCATAAGCAGTCTTGCACTGGCAAATCTCACTTTATCCAGTGAGTTAAAGATACCTTCATTATGACATAAGCATGTAAGTAGTGTTAAGGCAATCTAGTAGGTACAACTGAGATTTTCTTAACTAAAAAATCACTTGTTTAAAGAAGTAAATAAAATGGTTGTGTTTAGAATATCTTTCCAGACATATTCAATATACATACCATTAAATCTCTCAACTCTAACTAATAAATAATCAATCTAAATTTAGTCATAAGAACAGAAAGATGATGACTTCACATCTTTTCTATAATATCAGGTCTTTAACTTGAAGTCGTCCTTCTAAATATCATAATATAAGTTATGAGTTATAATCTCAAAATACAGAATTTGAAAGAAGCAGCATATTTTTTTAATGTTAGCCTTTTACTTGACTGGATAAAGTAATTTAGTGATTGAAGCTAAGAACTGTAACTCATAATTTATTCATTTTTCATAACTCTGGGCTATTCTTAACAACACGTACTACTGGTTAAATTCTTGCCACCAAAAATTTCATTTTATGCAGCTTTTTTCAGAATTGCTCCTGCACCTTCTGAGAGCTTTCCCCAGAGCCATTTCTCTCTATATTATATGCCTCACCCATAAACACTCACTTCAAACTAAGTGATATAAGAAAACAATGGGAAAATTGATAGAAGTTTAGAATTACAATTCCCTGATGAATTCAGGATCTGATATATTCTTAAAGATTTTGTTTATTTATAGAGATAGGGGAAAGGAGGGAGAAAGAAAGGGAGAGAAACATGAATCAGTTGCCTCTTGCATGCACCCCTACCAGGAACTGAACCCACAACTCAGGCATGTACTCCAACTGGGAATAAAACCAAACACCTTTTGCTCTGGGGAATGATGCCCAACCAACCGAGTCAGATGAGTCAGGGCAAGACATGATATTTTATAAACCACAAAATTTTCATTTTCACTGGGAACCTAAAAAATAAAAATATACATTTTTGTCTTCTTATATTGCTGAACAGGAAGCAACTAATCCCACTCAATAGAAGTAGTGATGGCAATAACAATCATAAAAATTAGAGCTTGTTGCTGCAAAGCAGTAAGACGTTATTAATTTTAAGAACTTATCTACGTATTAAAAATGCATTAAGATTCATAGAGATAAGTATACATATTTCAGGAAAAGTTGTAATTTCAAAGTTATTAGGATATTTTAACTACAGAAAACAGAGACACGGAAAGCAGATAGTTTGTCACTGCAAATCACAGCAATAAATTATTATTCAAAAAGAAAATTTCTTCCCTGCCCTGGTAGCTCAGTTAGAGCATTCTCCCATACACCAAAAGGTTGTGTGTTTGATTCCCAGTCGGGGCAAGTACAGAAGGCAACTGATCGATGTTTCTCTCTCACACTGATAATCTCCCTCTCTCTCTCTCTCTCCCTATCTCTCTCTCTCTCTCTCTCTCTCTCTCTCTCTCTCTCTCTCTATCTCTATCTCTCTGTCTCTCTCTCTCTCTTTCTCTGTCTCTCTTTCTCTCTCTCTCTCTCTCACTCTCTCTTTCTCTCTCTCTCTTTCTCTCTCTCTCTCTCTCTCTCTCTCTCTCTCTCTCTCTCTCTCTCTCTCTCTCATCAATAAATACATCCTTAGGGTGAGGATTTAAAAAAGAAGAAGAAGATGTCTGATGAGTCATAATATGTAAAGAAATTTTCACGTAGGCCTAAATACCTGGTAAAATTATTTATTTTTGCTTTACTATTATGCAGATTAGAAATAGATATATCTATTTTCTTACACATAAATAATCCATAGGTACCTAATCAAGAAATTTTTCACATCGTCATATTAATTAGATTCTTATTTTATGGTAAGAATAAGCATTTATATTTTTGATCTTCAAGGAAGAAGAATTCTTGTTTTTCTATTTAAAGGCTAGAAAATAAAACATACTGGAAAATCTGATAAAAGTTTCATAATAAATTCAACTGAAGATATGCTACATCTATTGACACAAACTGTAATTCAACATTGATTCTGTGAAGTTACATGAAAAAAGAGATAAAGAAAAACCTTTTAGCCAATGTGCTAAATGACACTCAATCTTGTTTCCTTGTTGTGCTATGAAAAGTTTCATACATGGGGCCCATGTCATTACTAGATCTGTTCACAGTTTCACAGCTCAGAGTTTGGTTTCATTTGTTAAGCATCAAGCTGCCCTATCACTTGTGTAGACCTGAAAAGGTTGTTGTGGTTCATAATATAAAACCCACTGAAGTGCACAGCTGTTGTTCATATTCTCAAAGAAGTCTGTTATAATAATGATGTCACGGAAAAAGGCTGAAATGTATTACATGTCCCAGACAGCCAAGCTATTCAATCTCTCCAGTCAATGCAGGTATACAGGTTGCACCAGAAACATTATGCTAGTATCACAATAAGACAAAAAGTTCGTTAAAATAAATCATGGAGGGAAGGTAATTAGGGCTTCCTAATGGTTGTGCCTTTAGGAAGCCTCACCTACCACTGGAACTACACAAAAAATACCATCTCACTGTCTGATACACTATTGTGAACCACAAAGCTTTTCAAAAATTACAGTGTAAGTCATTAGGCCCTTAATGGAAAGTATACAATTTCATCTAAACAAATAAAACTATTTCCCTTTACTTATCATATATATTTACATAGGAAGCACAATAAATTGAATCCTAGTCTTCAAAGAAATGCAAAGCAATTAATGTACTGAAAATGGCACAGAATGTTAAGTAGTTTCCCACTCTGGCAGAGATCAAAGAGGAGATGTAGAAGAAGGGCCTGATTTCCTTATTTTAGTGTTACTTTACAATGAACCACACAATCCATTTTCCAAGTGAGAGTTTTTTAAGTGATTTTAGAAAAGCATGAATATTAAAAAGTTTCCACTCTATATATTTGCCCCATTTTAAGAATATTGCAGTAGCTTAGACCATAGAAAAATTCCAAAATAGAGAACAGGAAATTTGAACATCAACTCTGTAAACTATAGCTATTAAAATTATTTGAATGTTTGCTATAAAAACAGGACAGATGCAAGACATTGAAAAAGTCCTCGATTCTAGTCCCAAATCTGCTACTAACTCTTCAATCTTGAAAGAATCATTTAAGGGCATGCAACTTTAGCTTCCTTAACTTTAAAATGAAGACCAGGCCAAATGACAAAAGGTGGAGTTGCACTTTTCCACAACAGTATTTCTCAGCCTACAGTCATTAGGTACAGGGGGGCCACACATCACAACGATGACGGCTCAACTATACTTGGCTCAATGCAAGGCACTCTGGAAGCACTGTACACACATTAATGCATTTAACCTTCAGACAAACCCATGTAGTAGGTACTGCTATTATCTTTATTTAGAGGTAAAGACATGGAGGAACAGATGAGTGAAGTTGCTTACCCAATATCACAAAAGTAGCAAATGGAAGAGTGACAATTCACATCTAGGCTAACTCCAGGGCCAGTTTTATCCACCATCTTGCTAGACTACATGTTCTAGCATAGTCTTTGGAATGGAGAGGTCTACCTGTTTTAATCTTCTAGTCAACAGAAAAAGTCAGAATTTAATAGCAGAAGGTTTAATGACTGAGGACATTGTGGCACCTGAGATCATAGCAGTTTTACAATAGAGTCCTGTATATAAGCGGAGAAAGTATTAACTATTTCCCTGGTTCCTGATCAGTTGTATTCTGTCCATAAAACATAAACAGATTTTCAGTGTTGCAAATAAGACCATTTTATCTGCATGGACATACTGTATGTTATGCCTGCAACTCTAATGCAACATTTATTAACACCTGCTTATATTTGGAGCTGTGCTCTGAGGCTAGAATTCAATCCAATAATGGTATGCCATAAAGTAACAGCAATAGTTAAATTTGATATCAGCTATAAGATGACATTTAAGCATGATATCTGTTACAAATAACTACAGTTTGAGAATGAGATCTTTTCACCATGATTATTTATAGCTGAAGTAAACTCTACTTATCACCTGGAGAAATGGCTTTGTTTAATTTACTGCCTATTGAGGCTGGGTTTTTTGTTTGTTTGTTTGATGGATTAATAATAAGTAAACAAAGAATAGTTTAATCTCAGTAGCGTGAAACATAAATATTCAGAAGTTCTAAAGTTTCTTTAATATCTTGACAAAAATGTGATATATTCATAAAATTTCTCATATGTAATTTTACAGATAAAAAGACCTTATAGATTTTTTACTTTTCATCGGAGAGGCAAAATATTAGAGAGCTTTCCCTCCACTTTAATAAGCCACCTAGCTCTAAAATTTCGGAGAATTCAAACTTAAATTGTGTCTTCAAGCAGCTGTGAAAATAAAATTATTCTGACTCCATTTAAATTCTTCCTTGCCACAACATAAATATACGTGCCAAAATATACAAGATTAAAGGAAAAATCCATTTATCAGCAGCAGAGCTACACACAAAACAATCCCACTCCTCCCACTTCTTTCTTCTTTGGAAGCAATAACAACATGCAGGTACACCTCCAATTAGACTCGCTTTTCTGTCTGCTGGTCTTATGCTCTGCCAAAAAAATCTGTGTAATCAGAGAACTCCTTTTACAATAAATAGCCACAATACAAGGTAAGTGTGGAAATAGATTCTAAATCATTTGAAACGTTTTGGGCACAGCTGGCAGAACACCTGTTGGAAATGGATGAGTGATACTTGAAACATAGAACAATAGAAAGCAAGGACTGTTCACACAACCTTCACTGCACACTTTTCAGCGTCAACAATTTTAAGTTTATTGAAAGACTTTGAGGAAAAAGCAACAAACTAGAATTAGGTTAGCATTTTGTTTTTCTTTTGAAAACGCAGAGCAACCCATAGAAAATAAGCTCTCCAAAATGAATAAGTTACCAATTCAACAATCTCACAGATATGTAAAAACGTTCTATAAAAATGCTAACTTTTCTTTCTTTTACTTGTTTATGTTGCCCATACCACCTGCTTTCATAGTAACTTTTATCTTTTTAATGTCTAAATATATTTTACAAATAAACATAGAAAATGTTAATTTTACCTTTAAAATTCTAAATACTACCTGTTTACTCTAAGCAAGTTACCAGTTTTTTTTTTCTCTTTTATCATCTATAGGAGAGTCAGGGTTTAAGTTTTACAACTAAAACATAAAAGGTACATAAAAAGAGAACCTAGTGGAATTTCATAAAATTTATCACCAAAGACAAAATAAAATATGATTTCATCATTAAAAGTTCCAAGAGTCGAATGAAGTATCTGACTTTCTACCTCTGATAATTCATTTCGAACCAATTAATAAGCATTTACTTCATCATTATAATGCATCTACAACATGTACCTCAAAATTCAAAGCAACTTTTTTTGAAAGGAGTTAGAGAAATTAGAAACAGAAATCAGTTAAAAGTCTTTGCCCAACACCAGTCATTCAAGAATGAAACCTGGAAGAGGACTGTAAAAGTAAAGAATGAACTTTAGGGGTAAATTCTGGAGATCAACAGAGAATAAAGTAGCAGAGCTTGGGAATATAGTCAATTCAGCATAAAGGAGAGGAAAATTCAGTGCAGTTACAGTGGTCTTAGTGCATAGTTGACAAGGTGATAAAACAAAAAACGCTGACCTGAATAATAATAAAATTATGACACCTATATGCATTGTACAATTCGGTAGATACTATTTCTTCACATGTTCAACAATTGTGATAAAGACAAAAAAGGATCTTTAAAAACAAAGCTCTCATGAGACTACAGAAATTTTTATCTGCAGAGACTATGGCACAGTGAAAATCCCAGAAGTGATATTGCAAAAGCCTGAATTTATAAGAAGTCAGATCCAGTGTCTAATTGTATCTTGAACAATTCTTGTTCTGTTATTTTACAAACATTTTATTTTTACATCACCATAACAAAACCACAAATGCATTAGCATTGTTGGCCCAGTTCCTAGACCAAAAAAAAAGGTGGGGAGGGAATAGTATCAGATTAATTTGTAAATAGTATCTGACTCAAGACAAACAATTCATGTTAAAGCATTGACCACATTAACTAAAATACTGCTGAAATTCGCCAGGTACTTTCATGAGTGCTGGCTTCCTTCAACTGTGGCAGAGGTGTCCTAAAATGACTTTTGCTTTAAAATGCCTCAAACCAAAACAAGACATTTTCCTAGGTAATATCTGGAAAAGTGATATCAACCTATGAAAATCATAAAGAACAATCACTAATCCTAAAAACTATAAAATAACAACTGAGATTTTTTTGTTACATATAATAAAATTGTATCAGTAATATGCCACCTCCACCTGATTGCTTCTATCAAGGATTATGAAAAAGCTATGGCTACATATTAAATGTTAGTTACCAGTTTCCTTTGGACCTGACTTTAAATAACAAAGTTCATGAATTTTACTAACTTGACAAATCAAGCACAAACTCATACCGCATTAATCTAGGAAAATTTCCAAATATGTAAGTACAATGGGCACTCAAGCCCACTTTCAAATTGCAACTTAAAAATTTTCATGACAACCCAATAATATCACAGACCACCATATTGTCAAGAACTATTAATTGTATGTTAAAGAGTTTAGTTATTACCCTAGTTTTGAACTCATAGTATTGGATTACTCCTTAATTATAGAAACTGTGAAATTAATTCTAGAGCAAAGGAGAAATGTGGGGAAATTTTAAATTGGTAGTTGTAGTTCTTTTTGGCTCACACACTGAATTCTCTTAAGAATCCATCACTTTAAGCATCTGGTTCCATCATCAATTTCCTTAATCATTTGTTGAAAGTTGGTGATTCCCAATTTAGGAAGTCAGAACCCTAGTTTTCTTTTTCTTTTTTTTTTTTTTTTTTACTTCTTAAATGGTACAGGGGACACAGTGATTAAAAGTTCAGATTATGGAATCAGATTGCCTGGGGTCTTGGGCAAAGCTCAAAAACCTCTCTTTGCCCTAGTTTCCCTTCCAAATAGGGTTGTCATAGAAATAGACTATTGTGAAAAGTATAATGTGCTTTTAGATTGGGTTTGGTATGTGGTAAGTGTAGCTATTTATCTAGTTATTTTCTGTCATGCTGCAGAATCCACAACATCTTGAAGCTACTACTATCTCCCTATGTTTGCAAAGCTTAAACATGCTCCAATCCTAAATTCCAGGGACCAAAAAGGAACTTTTAAAAGGAAAAAGGACTAATGGACATGGACAACAGTGTGGTGAATGTGGGAGGGAGGAGGGTATAAGGCAGGTAAGTTGTAATGAAAAAATACAATAAAAAATGTTTTAAAAATCTAAGCAATTCAGACTGAGATGGAGTATAAGTACTTCTTTCTATTTCTCCCATTACTACAGCTACAACCTCTGGACACCACGTACAAAACACACACAAGAGGACTACGGAAAGTACAAAGTAAATGACAGACTCAGGACCTCGGGAACTGATGGGAACAACAGGGTTGTAAGTTCTCTGAATTTTCCCTCTGCTTCATATATCCTAGACTGAGTCAGCACTCTCTTCAATACACTCTGGGAACTAATATGTAAATGAGAAAGGTATGTCTGCATATTGTGGACACAGATTTCAGGCTTTGCAGACTTAATCTCTTGTTCTGTTTGTGAACTTTCTATTCACTCCAACTGGTTTTTTCTTCTTTCACTCCCCATGCAACCATACCCAATTCAATTCAAACCCTTCTCACTGTTCAACTGAAAACTTATGATTCTGGCTCATTTTGTTTTTATTTCCGGTTTTCTTTTCATTTTCGTCGCAAGAGTGAACAATGTTCTAGTTATAATATCTTAAATCTCAATAAATACTATTTACAACTATTGTTTAAAGCCCAGCCAAAGAGAAGTCTTACCTTACTATCACTATAAGATTCTTCTACTTGTCAATCATCCCACTTTCTACTTGGGCATCTGCATATAGGACTTAATTATTCAGAATATAATTAATTATTCTTAATTATACAGGTTTCACTGTATATGGATTAATCTCTTTCCAACTTATACCCAGAATCAACCTCAACTTTCATTCATTGTACCAATTTTTCCTACTTGATTTTTGGCCATTTACAAATAAAAACAATCAATATTTGCCTATATGCTAAACCTGTCTAACCTATCTTAAGACTTACTAAAGTATACTTTCTCGCTATTCTATTAAATTCTTATCTAGTTCATGAAGCCCCTTTCATACTTAAACTTGATCTTTGCTCCTCCTCCACCAGCATATGTAGGTATGTGTGTACCTGTATGAGTGTATGTGTATCTACTAAACTTTTAAAATACAAATAAATCATTTGTATACTATGCTTTAGCTTGTGTTCCCTAATTATTTCATGTGTTTAAGTCTTATCCACCAAATAAAATCACAGCCTTATTGAGGAGAGGAACTAAATCATTTTATAATTTTCCTTCCACTGTAAATATCATGATGCTTAGCACAAAGTAGGTATTAATTTACTCATTCAACATATGGCAGTTGAATTCCTACTAGTCAATGTGTGGAGGGCTGGGGATAAAGAGGAAAATAGAAGGCAGTGTGTATCCATAAAGGGTTTCCTGAACACCGTAAGAGCCACATAAACACTTTAAGGTGTATGTGGAGAATCAAATCAGAGATGTATTCATGGCTTATGCAAAGAGAGAACAGAAGTACCTACCTCTGCCAAGGAAAGAATTACAGGGAAAAAAATGTTCTTTAAGTAGAATCCTGAAGGATAAATAAAACTTTCCCAAGTAAACTAGAGGTAGGAATGGCATTCAAGAAACAGGGGAGACTTCCATCCAATATGGAGGCCTACACTGACATGCTCTGTCTCCCTCCACAACTAAGAAGGAATACGATTACCACAAAACCAGAAATAACCAGAAGTTCCAGAAAATAAATGCAAGTCCAACGTATGAAGTTATAAAGAAGGGGTGCTCGTCCAGATGGGTGGGAGGGGCAAAGCCGGGGCGGAGAGGTCAACCTGTGCTGGTGGCAGCAATAGCAGCGACAGTGGTAGGATGGTGGTAAGCACAGACTCCCATATTTAAGGCGAGGTGAGAAGTGCCTGGGGAGCAGCCCCAGCTACAGACTAGACCCATCAGCTTGCGATTCCAATGCCAGGGAAGGCATACCCCCATTGCCTTGGACTGTGAGGCCCAGAGGGTGTGGGGAGGAGGAGGAGTGAATGGCAGGAGTCCATCTTGGACCCCCATCCCTACAGAAAACGCCTCAGCATGGTGAGAAGGGTCGCCCGGTTGTAACCAGTGCACGGGGCTCCACGCCCTATAGAGTAGGAAGTGTGACAGCCCCGTCCAGGAAGCAAAGGTAAACACAAAACTCTCAGGATGGCACAGATCATGATAAGAGATCCTAGTGACGCAGCTGACCAGACAGCAAATTTCTAATCTAACAAAGCAGCAGATAGGAAATCTTTCTGAGGCACAGTTCAGAGCTTTGGTTATAAAAATGCTTATAGACCTAACAGCAGATCTTAAACAAGACAGGGAAGGAATGAAGGCTAGTCCTGCTGAAATGAACAAAAACACATACGAAACTAGGGGTGAGGGAAAGAAAACCAGGGATCAAATCAACAAATCGGAACACAGGGAAGGAACAAACAGTCAACCAGTGCAGAAAGAGGGAACGAAAAGTGAGGAAAATGAGGAGAGGCTCAGAAAACTATGGACAGCTAGCTATAAGTGGGCCAACATCCAAATCATAGGGTTGCCAGAAGGTGAAGAAGAAGAACAAGAAATTGAAAAATTATGTGAAAAAATAATGAAGCAGAACTTCCCTAACTTGGGGAAAGGAATAGACTTACAGTTCCAGGAAGTACAGAGAGTTCCAAAAAAACTGGACCCAGGGAGAACCACACCAAGACACATTATAATCAAAATGTCAAAAATTAAGGATAAAGAGAGAATCTTAAAAGCAGCAAAACAGAAAAAGAGAATTACATACAAAGAGGTCCCAATAAGACTGTCAGCTGATTTCTCAAAAGAAACTCTGCAGGCAAGAAGGGACTGGCAAGAAATAGTCAAAGTAATGAAAAGCAAAAACCTACAACCACAGTTACTCTATACAGTGAAACTGTCGCTCAGAATAGAAGGGCAGAGAAAATGCTTCCAGGACAAAGTAAAACTGAAGGAGTGCATCAGATCCAAACCACTATTATATGAAACGTTAAAGGGACTTGTTTAGGAGAAACAGGATCAGAACTATGAACATTAAAATGAAAACTGTATCACAACAACCAACAACAGAAGCTAGGGAACCAGAACAAAGGCAAACTAAGTAGGCAATGAGAGTGGGAAAAGAATTATAGGTATGGGGAACATACTGGGGGTGGTCAGTAGGGGGGGAAGGGGGAAAGGGAGGGAGATGGTACGGGAATTAAGAGCATAGTAGGAGGGAGTGGAGTAGACAGGAAGATGTTGAGAAGAACTATGTGCACAACCAATGGGCATGGACTAAGAGAGGGGGAACAATTGGAGGGAGGAGGGTCACTGGGTAGAGGGGAACAAAGGGAAAATAAATTGAGGCACCTGTAACAACATAATCAATAAAGCATATTTTTTAAAAAAGAAAAAGAAACAGGGAACAGAAAGTACAAAGGAATAGAGCCATGAATGAATGAGCAAGCAGATGAACTGAGAAACTATAGAGAATTCATAGGCTACGAGCACAGGTACAGAAATGGTACTGACAAGATTAGAATGGCAGGCAAGGATCTGATGAAGCTGAAGGGCCCTACATACCACAGGACATAATCCTGGAGGCACCAAAGGTCTCTGAAGGTAGACAGTAAGATCAGACATACCCTCAGCTGACAAAATGGCAGACAGTTTGGAAAGGGGGAAAGTGAACAGATGTTCGGAAACTATACAGAACATAACTGAGAAATAATAAGGATCTGATCTAAGCGATATAGGAATGGAACCATGATAAGTGAAAGCATAGATGTGGATGAACACAATTAAAATGAGTGAGTAGAGAGAAGAGCCAAAGAAAGGGCTCTGAACAGCATCAGCATTTAACATAAATCTTTACTGAGAGTCAAAGCCAGTCTTAGTTCAAGAATAAATTAAATACTTTTTCTATCTTTAAAACTGCAGTTCCCAATGTATAAACAAGAAGAAACAGGTCAAGAATAATATTTTAAAGCCTAAACTGAAACTATGTTTATCTATCTACTGATCTTGGACTGTCTTTCAAACACTAAGTGTTCTAAGGTAATAGAATTCCATCTCTCCTGTTCACCCCCAATCTATCAAAGTGAAGGGCTGCAAACGTACCTGTTCATCAGGTTTTCTTTTGAAAATGGGTACAAATAAAATTCATTGAAGACACTAAATAAAGTCTACAAATCACTCTTTCCAAATGGCCTCTATGCCATTTGACATCTTGCCTTCACTAATATTGCCCCTTTCACCCTAATACCCACATAAATTCAAATGACTGTGTTAACACCTTAACTAACTTTTATGTGATCTGGTTAGACATATGGTGAATTGCCTCAATATAAGTTGACACACAAAATCATTTTATAGTTTTTCTCTAATTTCAGTGATTAAATTTCCATGAGGTATATTATCATGGCAAATCAAACTTGATTTAGAATACCAACCAGATAAATATGATGCAGATATTTGTGGCATATAATGCTCTTGATGATTCATACAAGGTACATCCACTTCAGATACAGTCACTCTCTTGACCACGCTGAAACCTGTAAAATAAAAGAAATAATAAATAACTACAAAAAATCCAATATGAGTCACATATTACATTTTAACAACAACAATAAAAAAATGCACACAAAACTAAATCTTTCACTCTGTTTTTGGTGGCAACATAACTTCAGAAAGGTAAAGCAATTTCTCCTGAAATCATGTGCCAATACTTATTTATTTTGTTCATCCTATCTAAATCCTCTGAGGATCTTCTGTGTGCATGTATCGTGCCTAAACTGAGAGGTATATGAAATCTCATATATGCCTTCAGGTGTAGTGACTGCCAATACCTGAATGAGAACAGCACCTACCCAAAGGCTGCCATGGCATCGTTTAGTTGTCAGCTCTAACACAGCCTCCCTGAAAGCTTTTTCCCAAATACTTTGACTAATGTAACATCTCACACACATTCCAGTCACTTCCTATCCCTTTACCTTGTTTCATTGTGCGCATATGAGCAACTTTATCTTGAGATGTTATCATTACTCTTTATGTTTACAGTAGTCCCCCCTTATCCACAAGGCATATGTTCCAAGACCCCACAGTAGATGCCATAGAATATATATAATATACTAAGATTTCTTTATACAAACATACCCATGATAATGTTTAATTTACAAATTAGGCACAGGCAAGAGGATAACAGCCATAACTAATATTAAATAGAACAATTGTAACAGTATGCTAGAATAAAAGTCATATGAATGCAGTCTCTCTTGGAAAACTGAGATGGCTACCTAATGATGACCGAGTGGGTATTGTATACAGTGTAGATATGCTGGACCAAAAAATGATTTACATTCCAGGAGGGATGCAGTGGACAGCAAGATATTCCATCACTATACTCAGAACAGCATACAATTTAAAATTATAAAT
The DNA here is from genome assembly GCF_987537825.1 of Furipterus horrens. NCBI lineage: Eukaryota > Metazoa > Chordata > Mammalia > Chiroptera > Furipteridae > Furipterus > Furipterus horrens. The sequence goes on along the minus strand of NW_028327172.1, from coordinate 112,145,590 downwards.
TATTTATTTCTAGTATCCTCCATTTAATAATTTTAGACTGCAGTTGGCTGCAGATCACTAAAATCCTGGAAAGCAAAACCTCAAACAAGGGATAACTACTGTGCTTTGTGTGACTTCCACTGTTGGACTACAAGCCTCAGTGGAGCTGGGACCCATCAGTCTTGTTGATTGCTTTCAAAGCAGTGCCTAAGGACTGGCTGCCATACACTCAACAGACATCTGGGGCTCTAAGAATGCTTCCAAATGCGCAAACTACCAAATTATTAAAACTGTTCTAAATAAAATCTGAACAGGGACGCACTTATTTGGTATCTCTGCGAGTTCACAAGATCCAGAACGATGCATAATCCACACACTGACAAGCTAATATGAATAGATTTATTCAATTCAGCTTCTGTCCAGTGCCATGAATTCAGTGGCAGTGAAATGTTAACTGCCCTTGAAGTATATTTAAACTGTCTCCAAAATGAAGAAGCAAGAAAAGGAATATAAGAGGAAATAAAACTAATCTTCTTACTGAAAGAAACATGAATACCACAGTCAGGAATTCATAATGCAAACATTTTTAAATGTCATTCAAGCTTCAAGTTCCCAATTTTTCCTAAGAGTCACTATGGTCATGAGAACATACTACACTGGAAAAGGTAATACAGAAACAGTAGTATTCTATATAATTAGGCTCCTCTGGAGGTCAGCTGCACATTTGGATCAAATAATGTGAGGGTTCTGTTTAGTACTGCTATAAAATGGAACAGAGGAAAACTGAAACAAAAAGGCACACAGAATCTTGCAGTATCGTACTTTCAAAACATGTGATGGAATAAAGTTCCATTTTCAAAATCTATTTTCTTAAAGATCCCAGTATTAATTGCATGTTGATGTCTAAAACACACAAAGTTGCATTGCTCTACTTTGAATACCAGAGTCTCAGTTCCTTAAGCATAGCCCATTGTACGGCACTCCCAGGTCAGGGGGGCAGTAGACAAATTAATTAGTCTGTGAAGTCTCAGTCGTATCCTGGCACTGATGTTTAGGTTAGCACCTTCAGCAACAAGTTTCTAATGCTTAACTATGCTGCCATTTGTTCCTCAGAGAAATTAGGAATGAAGGGAAAAAAAAGAAAACACAGCTGGGAAAAGTTCCCACTGACCTAAAGGCAGAAACATGCACGTGAGTCAGGAATGGATTGGTGTGTTCAGAAAAAGTAGAAAAACTCTAGTTGATTAGTTCTTGCTATTTTAAGCGATTAGGAGAAAAATAAATGGCTTCATATCTAAGGGAAATTTAAATAGCATTTAACACTCTACAAAATCAAACTTAAAAAAGATGATAATTTGCTATGACTTAGCACTAAAGAGAAACCAATGAGCTCATATGACAAATCTCTGAAGCACTTCGTGAGAAGATTAAACACTTTTGACTAAATATTTGTGGATGCTACAAATGACTGAAATGAACCAAATCGCCTGTTTGAAAAAACAGACATGTGAGAATGTGTGCTCATGCACATACTCGTACACACATGCCCACACACACCCACACAGAAGGGAAGAGGGGGGAGGGGAAGGAGGGGGAACTCTGGCTTATCTTTTATCTTATAGCCAATAGCTACTGCAGGGTGTTTCTCAATGAGCCACATACCATACATAGTTAAATAAAAGCAAAATTTGTTGATTTTCATACAAAACAACAGAATACCTACACATAAGGTAGGATTATTGTTTTTCTTCTCTTAAAGTTTTCCTCTACTTTTGTTCAGCATGGGTCATGATACAGCGAAATGTTTATATAGCATCAATGACCTAAGAGTGTAAGAGATTAGATAGGTTCTAAAAGCTGTTTTGTGCATAAGAGTTGGGTATTGAGATTATCTCAACAGTAATGAAAAATGAATAACTCAGTGTACAATGACACTATGTGTCATAACAAATATCTGTTACATATTAGGCAATCGCACTATGTTACAACCTTGTTACACCCACACTGAAGTGATGTTCAAGTCCAGGCCAAGTAACCTCCATCTAGAATGCTGGATTACTGAAAAGGCGACCACAGTAATTATATCTTACATTTTCTCCTGAATACCCTACTGTTTGGGCTCTGTAAAAGTTTAAGTTCATCTAATTTTCTCCAAACACAGTGCCATTAAATTGAGGATTATTAAAATTTTATTGCATTTACTGAACTTTTTCTTTAAGAAATAATCCAATATATTGAAATAGAAAAAATATCAGAGATAAAATGATAATAATCTAATATTACTTATAATAGCTAAAAACTGAAACAATGTAACTGTCCAACAATAAGGATATCAAGAAGTCATTAAACATCATGCTTTCAAAGAACATTTAATAGGACAGAAAATCCTTAGGTTATGGTAGGCACAAAATGAAGAATTGTTAAATGAACTCAAATACAGTTTACAAAACCATATGAATATTTAATTCAAAGTTTAATACAAAAATTCACATTATATAAAAATGTATTATATACATATTTTGTATGTAATATGCACACTCATACAAGAAAAAAAAAAAGACACCAAAGTATGTACAGAGGTTACCTTTAGGTTGTAGAACTAAACACAATTCACATTATAAGCACATATTGCTTTTACAATTAGAAATGAAGCAATTGCAGCTACTATAGTAGCTTGAGTCCAGTGATGCTCCTTGTGAGTCAGAACCTTCTGAGTGACATTCTCAACCACTTGCTCAGACCCCCAACTCTAACCAGGTCCAGCAAATGTGATAACCTCTAATACTGTCTTTGCCCCAGTTATGATTAATCCCTATTCTTAAACTGTTTTTCCTCTTAATATGTGCATTAATAAAAAGTCTACTTATCTGAGAGATATGTTGTACAAATACGCAGTATTTCTTGATCGATGACACTGGAATTTCTAGTCTGAGGCCAAAACAAGTGTGTGTGTGTATGTGTGTGTGTGTGTGTATCTATTTGACAAACTCATCTATTTATGATAAACTACCCTAAACCTTCTTCACATATGGCAATGGCTATTTTACCATCTTTGCTGCAAAGAATACCATCCTTCCAGTTGACAGTTACAATTTCCTTCCCAAAAATATAATTTTGAAAGTGAGTTTTTAAAACAGCATTTGAATCAATACTGCCAACTTTTTAAGTGTTTAAAAAGATACAGTTACTCCCCAGATTCTGCTTCTAAGATACAAATTATTTTTTAAGGAATGACACACATATAATTTTTCCAATGCTACAGGATGTAAAGAAAATCTGAACTTCCTTTTTCCTCATTGATATAGTTTTTATTTTTATCATTAATAATATTACAGATGTTGCCAACCACACATCTTTGCCCACCTCCTCCAGCACCCGCCCCCTCTTCCCTGAGGCCATCACCATACTGCTGGCTGTGTCTCTGGGTCATGCACACATGTTCTTTGGCTAATCCCTTCACCTTCTTTCATCCATTCTCTGGTCCTCCCCCGGGACAGCTGTCCATCTGTTCCATGTATCCATGCCTCTGTTTCTATAATGTTTGTCAGGTTTTTTTATTCATTAGATTCCACATGTGGTATTTGTCTTTCTCTATGATACAAATCATTTTATAGGCAAAGTCCATTCCAACCTATCTCTTATAGACAGTTTTTGTATCATCGCCTATGTCCCTTATAAGCATCTCTGTGTGTAGTTTTCTTTCCATCACTATGAAATTAAAACCAATAGCACTTTGTTGTGCTCTATTTGTGTGGTTACTATGGTAGTGATCTGGGTTTTATACCTAGGAAAACCCTGTTTGGGGTGGGAGAGAGAAGTATGGGACCAAAAGAATGAAATAAGTTAGGGCAATGGTCAGCACCTTTAAACTTCTACTTTTTCCCTTAGATCAGCCTTTGGCCAAAATCTATAAAACTCTAACCTGACCCTTCAGCTTCCTGGCATGGAAGTACTTAGCATTATGACGTGAACACCGTGACATTGGCAAAATCAGCAACCCTTTCCCTTGCTCTTAAGAATCATTAAATTCTGTTCCTTACCATCCCCCAAATTTCCACCTCTCACTCTCCCCAAACCTAGTCAGGCCCTGGTCCAAAGGTTCTAATGACCAGACCATGGAAATGCCATGTGGTGACTGAAAGTCTAGGACGGAAAACAGATTTTGAGACAGGACACCTTGATTGCCTGTCAAGTTCTCCCCAATGTCACTGTAGGTGACTCAGGGAAAGAGTAGTTAGTGAAAGAAAAGCTGTATATATTCTATCCTTGTGGGTTTCTCCTTTTCCAACAAGATGATTTTCTTGAATATTTGATCAAGTGAACCAAATTTTTCAAAGTATTTTAGATTGTTTTCCTTCGCCTCTTACATAATATCCTTAAAAAAAACAAACAAACAAACAAAAAAACCTCCAGTAGCTGATGTCAAAACAGCTAATCTGATTGAAGAGGGGAAGATACAAGGAGGTCCAGCAACAGCCTGCCCACCTCCCCCTCAGCTGCCTCACAGGCTCTTTAAACAGCCCTCAGAATTCTAGGGCCCCAGGGTCATGATTAGAAAACCAATTAAGGAGATCCTGCCCTGGGAATCAGAGTTAATATTCACAGCGTTGACTATTCTAAGCAATATAAAAGTCCATGGCACAAAGTCATTTACAACTTAAAAAATCAAAAAGGTTCGCTAATTTTTTCAACAAAATTTTGCTCCATTATTAAATGAGGACGATTACTGGTATATCACAATGGCATTTTTAAATCTGGGAGTTCATTTAACAGGCCCAAGTTCTTCAAAATACATTATGTCCTCTTAAATTATGTTGACAGAGTAAAAAGCCCTATGTTTCGTGTAATTAGTGAATTAAGTATAAAGGGTAGAGTCATAGGCCAGAATCATGTGAAGTCTTTTTTGGTAATAGAAATTGTTGTAGTAGATTCAGAAAAGAAAAATAAGCAATAATTCTTATGCCTCCTCGCTAGCCAAATAAATGTCCAGAAATTTAATATACCCTGCCTCACATGTGTTCAGTTCTCCTAAAACTGATGCCCCCAAAAAAGACAGGTAAAGTTTTAAAGAGTCAATGTAAGTGTTTTTCAAAGTACTCTGAATACCTTACGTGTTACAATAATGTCTCATTTCAAAGAAGCACAACTGAAAGTCTTAAACATCTCCATGTCATTTTATTATTATATATCTTCAAGAGACAGTCTCCTGAGATATTAGCATTTAATCACTTCCTACTTGAAAACATGAGTTTCAATAACTTATACCACACTCTGTGGCAATTTTTTGTTGATGACGTTTTAAAATTATTTGTACTTATAAATCTCACTAGGCAGTGAGCTGCTTCAGAATAGAATGTAGGTTTTATCAGCATTAAATATCACACTGAACTCTAGAGCTTACAGTATTAAAGAACTGCATTTTATCATTTGTAAAGGACACTGATACATAAAAGTACTTAAAAAGATAAAACATCTTATTGTAAAATAACTGGTATGAACCAAAGACTAAACGTTAAGGGCCGCGTTTTACTTGTCATTCTAAATCTGTTTTAATATCTAAGACAAAAAGTCAGCAGCCCCAGCCAGCTGTCTATTTCCACAGCATGACCAAATGGTATTGTCCTCAATTCTTACTATAAGACTTCCAGGAAAAAAATTCAAGACTTTGAGTCTTTTGCATGACATTAGGGGAAGAGGTGGAACCACCCAGTGTTTTCTGAGAAGAACCAATCAGAAATTAGATGAGATCTCAACTCTGAACTGTTTTTAGTTTACCAAGATTAAAATGTAACAGGGCTGCCATCATGCACTATAATACAGGTTTTTGCATATATCTCCAAACCTAATAAATTTATAAAAGAATTTCACATGTCAATGAGAATGATTTGCATATACTAAAATTAAAAAAACAAGCAAATACATTTAATCATAAGATGAGACATTTCCCTTCTAGAATGATGGGGGGGCACATATGAATTCCATTTTACTTAATTCCTATATTTTCTTTCCACAAACAGTTCATTCTTCTGATCACCCCAATTTCTGTTAATAAAATAACCAACATTCCAAAAACACACAGCCTCAACACTTCGGAGTTTTCCTTAGCACCAGTCTCCCTCATCCTCTATATCCAAATAATTGCCAAATACAACAGATTCCACATACTCAATGTGCCAGGAATTTGTCGCTTTCTTTCCACTTCTGCGATGCATTCAGGCCGTTTATTCTCTGAGCGACTTCCGAATGCATTCCAGTTCTTCCTAAGCAGTTTCAAGTGCTCTCCATTAAGTCCAGTTCCAAGTTACTGCTTTTCAAGCCTTGAGTGATTCCCCTCAGCCTAGCAAAGTACGTGAACACTCCTGGAAGTGGCATTTAAGACACAATTTCATGCCAGTTTTCTTCATGAACAGCCTATTTAAGGCTTAATAATCTGAAACTCCCAGTCTTTACATATGCATTTCTGCCAACTGAATGCTCTCCCCTCATCTCCACACCAAAAAGGTCCCTTAATGCTTCAATAATAATCTCAAATATTGGTTCTTTCATAATGATTTTATTTTCCCCTTCTGCCTCTGATCCTGTCCATCTATGAGCCTGTGTGCCCTGCATATTCCTACACGTCTTCAGCTTTGTCTCTGCCTTACTTTCTGCCACTAGTAACCCACTGGCTCTGTGAGGGCAGGAAATGTGCCACAGTTACTTCTCATCTCAAGGTACTTCATGATCTGAGCATGGTAACACTGCCAGAACTTGCTGAATTTAGTAGAAAATGTTAATGCATTAATGCAGGTTTGGAGGCAAATCAATTCATCAGGGACCCACAAGGAGTGAATGAACTGCTCTGTCCATTAGAGCCCTTACCGGCCCTGGGCTGTGAACCAAGCCTGCGATTCGTGCTGGCTGCGTCCAGACCCTCTGCGTTCCCAGTTATTGTCAGTAGAACTGAGGAACTTTAGATGAACAGATTACATACAAATCATTTTCAAGCAGAGAAAGTAAATATTAGGCCAATTTTGAAACAGGACATATCTTTTTTAAAGTAACTCCTATTATTCTAGCACAGGAAAAAGTACCCATTAGGTAAGTTTCAAAAGAAAATGAAATGCTTTAAACATGTTTTTGAAAAGCCAATGCGTAAGTTAACTTGAGGTCATCTGTTTTCTAAATTTTATCTACTAGATTTTCACCTATGAACACAATTAAAAGGTAGTATTTTAAACTATTTTTAAACTGCAGAAAGCAAATGTAGCCATCACACACGTACACACACGCAAACTATAAATCAATATAACACTATAGGATTCAATGAAAATAGTGACAGCTTTAAAAAATGCAACCCAATGTATAGCCAAATAACTCATGAAACTCAGCATGCATTGCTGACTTTGGACATGATCACCAAATTTAACAAGGTGTTCTTGAGAGAAACAAAATAAGACAGGTCCCTGGAGCATCCATTCAAAATGGCAGATGCATCTGAACTCTAGGGCAAACTCCTCTAGGCTAATATTATGGTTGGCCTTAAATTAAAATTGTAAAGTTCAAACATTTATAATTTAAGTAATACTTCAGAACATAGGAAAGCTCTTTGTTAAAATCTGGTTAGCAAGCATAACAGAAATAATAGAGCAATATAAGACCAAAATATGATCATGCAATTTTTCTTTATAGATAAGACCAAGAAGAGTTTGATACAAAATTTGCAAAATCTGTAAAATATCTGTTCATTTAAAAAATAAAAACATTAAATGTGCTGCAGTGTGATCTGGAAGAGCACATCTATTTCTCACAAATAATATTTCAGAATCATTCATCACTGAGTCACACATATTAAAGCTGTCATTTTCAAAAAGAAAAAAAAATTTATGCCTTGCAGGTAATCTTTGCTACATGAAGTTGGATTGCTGCAAATTACCATTCACTGAATTCTTATAAAGCCCTGATTGCTGACTGTCACCATTTGGCACAATCCAATAAAAGTTATTTCCCACCGACACCTCCCAACCACCACCATCACCAACCATTCAGCTTTAAAAATCTACTTGGTTCCTTGGCTTATCTTTTTAAATACATAGTTGAAGTCTTTATGGATTTCCAAAATCTCGTTATAATTTCCCCAGTACAATGTTCAAGTTTCAAGGCACTTCTGTGCTTTTCTTTACATGTGAATTTGACATGGACTTAGAATATCTTTGAGGTACTTGCTCTGATTTATTGTTCTAACACTGGATGAAAGATTTGTGCTGATCTGTGAAACTATTCTCAAATAATTATTTTAACTACTGACAATATTTAGGATATAGCTAGCTAAGGTTAGAAAGCCAGTATGTTATGTTTTTAAAAAGAGTGAAATTAATAGATTTACATTGGGACAGACTGCTTATCTTTGGCATCATTAATTTTAGTTAGCTTCCTTATATTTCTGGGATAAAAATGGAGAGAGTTTATCATAGATTCTAAAATTGAGTAAAAGTATATGACATTATTGCTGTTTTATGTATGGTATGGGAGAAATCCACATTCCTAGAGTCTCTCTAAATGGGTAGAGGGAGGTCAACAAATTTATGATTTAACAGACATGAGTTCTACTTCTTGGAAGCAGAGAGAAATAGTAATCCAACATATATTTTTGTATAGCCCTATACAAATTCTTCATTTAATAGGGGAGGAAATTAAGGTTTAAGCATACAGGAGATTTTACTTCTAGGAAAGTAAACTAAATTAGGAAGGTCCAGGCAAAAATACAAATGGCTTTGATATATCAGGCAAAATTCATTCAGTGACAATGACTTATTCAAACTAACTTATACATAAAGGAGATTTATTGGCTCTCATAACTTCAAAGTTAGGAAATAGTATGAGATTCAGGTAAGGCTTGATCCAATGATTCAATGAAATAACCAAAGACCCAGTTCCATTCCATTTCTCCACTATACCATTTTAGCTCATTATTCCAACTCAGGGCTAGCAAGTCCCAAAGGCTAACTAGTCCCTTTGCTCAAGTGCACCAAGAAAGAAAGCACTGTTGTTCTAAAATGTCAGCCAAAACCCTGTGATTCACTGTACTGAATTGGCTTAGGTCACACATACACCCTGCATGCTTCACTAGAGCCAGAGGGATGAAATACATTGATTGTCTTGATCTAAACTGTAGGAAGTGAAGTCAGGTTCCCCAAAGTTAGTCAATAAATACAAGGAGACCGTGAATTAGTCCACCCCAGCAATCAAGTCTGGGACATATTCTGATCCTATATCTGAAGACTTTTGCCTCTGCTCTTTTGTATAGTCTCCATTTTAAAAGATTTTGTAATGTTAAGAAAGCAAAATGTTAAGTGAAAATATATCTCTTTTTTCTCCCATTTATGAGTACAGTAAGTTTTGCCTATAAGAGCAAGAAGTCACTATATGAGAAAATATTTCAGCTGGTAGAATGATTTCAGTCATTCTAAAACTCTAATTTTACCTTGCTTGCCCCAGCAAAAGTGAAAACAAGTAACTAAAGTGCCCAAATAGGAGTAATACACATGTGTCAAGTACATGTTTTAAATGCCTAAGGGCAGGAAGGAAAAGGAAAAGTATTTTCAGAAGGAAGAGAAATTTCTTCCCAAAATTAAAGAGAATATCACAGTCCCCAACTCAACATATGCTAGTCAAGACATACATCCCAACATTGAATCCTGTAAAAATTGGAAACAACTGAGCATGGCAGGCAATGGGTAGTTTACTCATGTTATTTAGCTCCATGCTGTACATTTTCCTAATGCCCTTTCCACATGAAAGTCAGACTTTCAGAAGATCATGGTCAAGGAGATCTAGAACTGAAATTATCTTTGAGTTGAAAGATCATCTAATCTATTACATTCCAAATTGCCTACGGGTAGGGGCAAACCTCTAGAGCAAAGGAGGCTTCATAACCACTCCCTCCTCCCACCCTTACACCTCTAAGAACATGCCTGATTTTATTTATTCTATAAAATATAGCTTCTGAAGAAGACTTTATCTGAACAAAGAGCACTTTATCTGAAAGAAGAGCTAATCTAAACACTTTTATTTTCTTTTTTAAATGGAATACTATTATGGTAAAAATACAACATATCTACCCTCTTTGCAAATTTTAAGTGTACGATACAGTATTGTTGACAGCAGGCGCAACGTTGTGCAGCAGATCTCTAGAACTTCTTCGTTGTGATTAAATGAAACTTTATGCCTGTTGATTGGCAATTCCCCATTTCCCTCTTTTCCCAGCCTCTGGCAACCACCATTCCACCCTTTGATTCTATGAATTCAACTATTTTAGATATCTCATGTAATAATAAGATAGATCACGCAATATTTATTTTTCTCTGATTGACTTATTTCACTTATAGCATAATGTCTTCAAGACCCATACATAATACAGAACTTCCTTCTTTTTTTAAAGCTGAATGGTAGGCCATTGTATTACATAGCACTTTTTCTTTATCCATTCATCTGTCAATAAACATTTAGGTTTTTTCCACATCTTGGCTATTATGAACAGTTCTGCAATACACATGGGTATGCTAATATCTTCTTGAGATGCTGATTTCAATTTTTGGATAAATACCCAGAAGTGAGATGACTGCAGCATATGGTAGCTCTATATTTAATTTTTTGAACAGCCTCCATACTGTTTTCCATTGCGATTATAGCATTTTGCATTGCCACCAACAGTTTACAAGGGTCTCAGTTTCTCCACATCCATGCCAACACTTGTCTTTTTTTTTAAATAACAGCTATCATGGCAGGTGTGAAATGGTATCTCACTGTGGTTCGATTTGCTTTTCCCCAATGACTAGTGAGATTTATCATTTTTTAATATACCTCTTTAGCTCTTGGCGATTAGTATGTCTTCTTTGGAAAAATGTCTAATCAAGTTCTTAATCCATTTTTTAAATCAGGTTATTAGTTTATCTCCTACTGAGTTGCAGAAGTCTCTTATAGGTTCTGGAGATTAACCCTCATCAAATTAACTCTTTATCAGATATATGATTCTGTAGCTGCATTTTTAATCTGTTGTTTGTTTGCTGTGCAAAAGCTTTGTCATTGGATGAGTCCCACTTATCTTTGTTTTTTGGGTCATATCCATGAAATCACTGCCAATATTTTCTCTTATGTTTTCTTCCAAGAGTTATACAGCTACAGTTTAAGTTTTTAATCCATTTTAAGTCGATTTTCACTAATTTCTGTGTAAAATATAAAATAAGGGTCCGATTTCATTCTTTTGCATGTGATATCCCATTTTTTCAATACCTAATTTCATTATTTTTCAATCTGAGAAACTTAAGTCCAAAAAGCTTCAATCATTTTTCAGTATCCAGTATAAATGTCAGGACTGGACCCTGGACTCTGGAATTCATTCAACAATTATTATACATCTACTATTATACATACCTAGAGCAGACTCTGTAAGCCAGACACCAATCACAAAAAAAAAAAAAAAGAATCCAAATATCTAAACAATATCCTTCAATTTCAATATTTCCTTTCAAAAACATCAATTTCAGAGTACATAAGCTCGTTGCATTCATATCCCAACTCTGCTTACTTGCTCTGTAACTGAAAAATAGCTTCTTCACTCTCTTAACCCTCAATTTGCTCATCTGCAAAGGGAAATACATGTAACATAATGCTACCTCTAAAGGATTAAAAGAAATGAAAATATATGAAGTACATTTAGAACTGAGAATATATCAAGTATATGTTAACTGGAAGTATTAATTAAAAATAAATCAAAACATTAATATGTATTCTATTACTGAGGTGGAACAATTTTGTTTTGTTTCATTTTAAAACGTCACCATCATGTACATAAAAAAATGCCCAGAAGGATATTCAATAAATCAATTATAAAATAAAGTGTAAAGGAGGACTGATCATATGCAAAGATATCTTGCATGATTGTAAGCATTTCAGAGACCCACGCTGGAAAAGGAGTCACTGAAAGAGCACTTTTGATGTGAGTTCTATTGGGAGGTAGGAATCTAATAGCACAGAAGCAGTGCAAGCATTCTATGCATTTGGGCTCCTCAGAACTCAAAATAAAGGGAAACTATGAGTACAACTTAGAGAAGAAACATCATCAATAGTTAAAAGACTGCATAATTTGGGGTTTGAGTAATAATAAGTTTAAGTTCATAAAAGAACTTGCAAATATAGCTTAATATTTATCTTTAATATACTGTAGTAAGGTTGGTTTTATAGATCATACTATTAATAGTTGATCCTTATTCAAAATAAAGACATAGCAGGGGGTCATTGAGAGATAAAATCTAGTTTTAAAGAGTATTTCTTCACACAATAAATAATAGCAAACTGACCAACATTATTTTATATATGAAGATAATTATGATATATATTATAATTGAGATAAAAAGATCATGGAGTAACAATGGTAAGGAAATTTCCTCTCTGCTTTAGACTTTGCAATCTTGTGACCAAATTTGAAAGAACAAAAATAATAGTTGCATTACTAAATGGCTATTAACAGAGTATTGGTGCTACTTTTTGTAGTTTGCAGAACGAGTAGCTTGCAGAACCAAACTAATTTTGCACTTAATATTTTACTATGGTTTGTGCTATATGTTATATATTACTATTATATTAATAGTATAACAGAATAGCATGAGTATCACATACATAAGAAATATCCATGTTACACATACATATAAGAAATATGTTAAGAAAATAATTATAATTTTTTCATAAAAATTGCTAATCCAAGATTATTTATTTAAAATATGTAACTTTTTTCAAGGTGAGCATATTTAGATCACAAAAAAAGTGACTCTACTTAATTTTCTCCTCCACCAACTTCCAAAAAGATATTTCAAAATTCACAAAAATCTCAATGTCACTTAAATTTAATACTGTCAACCTGCAAGGAAACCGGCTGTACTTATCTTCCTACAAAAACGAGTATTTCTATTCTAAGGCTATTGAAGTATGGCTCTAATAATTCTGTTCACATGTCAACATTAACCAAACTAAAAGCACTCTTGGAGTTACACTGCACACCTCAAAAATACCTTGTTTCAGTCTCTAGCAGAAAGACAGGTTCAGAATGCCAAGCAGATTCTTGAGACAGAAAAATTGCCAGGACCTGATGAATGAGTAGGAATTTTAATTCTGCCACTATAATTCTTTAAAGTTTAGAAATTACTTATTTTTAGTGTGGATACATGCAGGTTAATGGGTAGTAGAGGGTAAAAACATATTCCTTTAACCTTTTCAGAGGAAAAAAAGATGATGAAGCACACAATCTTGAGCACATTATTCCAAGACTAAATGTTCACAGATAACTGTGATGAGTTATCTTCCCTTGAAAGAAGACATAAAAATACCTAGTTAGCTGTATTTTTTTTAACCACTTGGAAAACAAACTTTAAGACGAGTGCTCAGATTCACTATGGGGCTATTTGTGATTTTATTTTCTCCCCCAAATGTAATGAAGTGAGTATAGTCTGAAATAGGGGTCACTGTTTAAAATCAGTCAGCATATGGTATGTTTTGTGTTCTGCTTATGCTCCCTGGCAACAACAATCCAGCTAACCAGGACTTTTTAGTGCTCTTTCTGGGTATGTTTGACAAACTCCTCACTCCCACAGTCCTTTAACATGGGCTTCCCCAGTCAGGGCTACAGATCCCACACTGAGCCCGTAAACCAATTAGTGGGAGGCCTTGGCATTGCATTCAAAGACCTTTATAAAAAGTCAGTGTAGCCGGCTGTGTGAAATTTGATGTGTGGGGAGCCTCCATAAAACTCTTTAATGGAAACTAGGGGCTTCTTCTGGAAAAGGTTGAGAAGCTGGGCCCTAGCTGTATAATTAATGTAGTTATTTAAAAACACACAATAAGTATTTCAATAAAAATAATCAAAATGCAATAAAAAAAATCTGGGCAATAATTTACATATGTAAAGAAGTTGAAAAAACAGTTTCCTTGAGAATGGTGAGGTGGTTTTGATTGTTATTACATTTAGAAGAATTTGCCAGAATGTCTTTTAATATAGAAAACACAACTAACACCCTTTTTCTTCTTTTCTCAATGTACCTACCAAATCTGCCTTGGTTTTGTTTTTCTGATACCATTTATTTTTTTACTGAGACACAAAAGACATAAATAATTGTATTCATTTTATGTGTACAACATTCTAATTTGCTACAGTTCTAAATTGCAAAATGATTACCACAGTGAATTTAGGTAACATCCGTCACCACAGGTAGTTACAAACTTGTTTTTTCTTGTGATGAGAACTTCTAAGGTCTACTCTATCACCAATGTTCAAACACAAAGCACAGTATTGGTAACTACGGTCACCACGCTGTGCATTACACCCTCAGGACTCAGAGAACAGACTGGTGGTGGCCAGAGGCAGGGGGAGAAGGGAGGAGGGCGGGTGAAATGGGTGAAGGAGGTCAAAAGGCACAAACTTCTAGTCATAAGATAAATAAGTTCACTGCATATGTTTTTAAACCTCATATAAAATTGTGTTAAAAAAGTCCTCTGGAAATTCCTAACCCAAAGACAGTGAAAACTTGCAAAAACATACTTTCTCCACTAAATTTACATAAATGTTAATATTCATAAACAACTATATAATAAACACTTTATAGTAATAGAATAAAGAATATAATAGCAAAATAATGTCACTGCCCCCACTCTTATTCACCAGATTTTTCCAGAACAGAAAGGAGTGACTCAAAGTACCTCCTAATATAATTAGCACGATCTCAATCAGGGTCTTGGGGTGACATTTTTGGAAAACTAAAGTAACATATTTTTATTGGTAACCCAATTTCCATATCAAGAATGACTGAATCTTAGAGTTTACCCATAACATAGAAAGGTCTCAGCCTATCATAAAAGGGAAGCCACCAGGATACGGAAAGAAGAAGGCCAGTCCCTTATGGCCATGGGGCAGCATGGGAAGGAAAGACAGATGGAGAGCAAGGATATGAAATTTAAGTTACTTTACTAAACCAGATTGTCTGACCTGAACTTTTTATGAGAAAAATTAGTATTGAGGTGTCTCTGTCAAAACATCTAGTTAGATATAAGGCACCCAAAGACCCTCTGACTTAGGCTCACATCTCATGCATAACCTGGGAAGGTTGCAGGTCTCTAAAACAATGTTTATTAAACTGTGGTGAAGACTTAAGTCACAAATGGATTTCTCAGGTCACAAGTAGCATTTTAAAAAATACATTGGAATAACAAATAAAAATACCAGTTGTATCTCAAGTAGCAAGAGTAAGTTCTTGTTGGCCAAGTTTTTTTTTTCCATGCTACATTATTGTTTTTATTATAGTTCAAAGCAGAACAATAATTTTCCTAGGAGAAGACCAATTATCAGGTCATTTCCATAGCCCATGTGACATAAGAATATTAATGCAGCTTAGAAGAGGATGGTGACAGGTCCACCTCAGGCAGTGTTTCTGAGTATCCATGGTTTAGACAGGCCTTGCAAAGGATTCAGAACTTCCTGCAGGTCCTACTGAGAGGTATACACATGCTGAGAGGTTTGGTTGGCTGGCAGAGACCTGGGGTCAGGATCAAGGGAGGTGAATATCTGGGATCACATGTTTCAGTGGTACATGCCTACATGTGGACCCAAAAGATGAAAAAAGAACAAGTCACCCCTCAACAGACACATGTCTGGGCTCATATCAAACCAAGTTTTCAATAGCAGAGAACTCACAGTGAAGAGGAGATCCTGTGATGAGTACAGATGCTATCTTACAGAATAACAACACAAGGAGGATTAAGAGAAAATATAAAATTAAATATTAACACCAAACAGAATCTGTTAACCGGAAATGGCTAAAAATATGATTAACTAGCAAAGTTATATATTTTCTCTTTTCTCTAAATAATTTTTTATTTTTCAATTACAGTTCACTACAATACTATGTTAGTTTCAGGTGTACAACCCAGTGATTAGATACTTCTGTAATTTATGAAGTGATCACCCCGATAAATCTAGTACGTACATGACACTATGTAGAGTAACTACAATATTATTGTCTATATTCCCTATGCTGCACTGTGACTATTCTGTAACTACCAATGTATATTTCTTAATCCTGTCACCTTTTTCACCCACCCCTTTAACCCTCCTCCCATCTGGCAACTATTAAAATGTCCTCTGTATCTATGAGTCTGTTTCTATTCTGCTTGTGCATTTATTTTGATTTTTAGACTCCACACATAAGTGAAATAATATGGCATTTGTCTTTTTCTGTTGACTTAATTCACTCAGCATAATACTCTCTAGGTCCATCCACATTGCTGCTGATGGCAAGTTTTCATTCTTTTTTTAATGACTGAGTCACAGTCCTTTGTATGTATGTACCACTTCTTTATCCATTCATCTGTTCATGGACATTTAGGTTGCTTCCATTTCTTAGTTATTATAAATAATGCTGCAGTAAACATATGGATTTATATATCTTTTTGCTTTAGTGTCCTGGGTATCTTTGAATAAATATCCAAAATTGAAATTACTGAGTTCTTCTTTGTCTCTTGTTATAGTCTTTGTTTTACAGTCTATTTTTATCTGGTATAAGTATTGCTACCCCAGCTTTTTTTAAATTTCCATTTTCGTGGAATATCTTTTTCCATCACTTTACTTTCAATCTGTGTTTGTCTTTTGATCTGATGTGAGTCTCTAGAACACAGCATATGCAAGGATCTTTTCTTCTTATGCATTCAGCCACCCTATGTGTTTTGATTAGAGCATTTAATCTATTTACACTTAACTAAAAGGTATGTAATTATTGCCATTTTATTATTCACATGTTTTTCTTCTTCTTCTTCTTAAAGATGACCCTTTAACATTTTTTGTAATACTAGTTAGGTGATTATGAACTCCATCAACTTTTTCTGGTCTGAAAAGCTCTCTATGTGCCCTTCAATTCTAAATAATAGCTTTACTGAGAAGAGTAATCGTGGTTGTAGGTCCTTGCTTTTCATTACTTTGAGTATCTCATGCCAATTACTTCTAACCTGCAAATTCCTGTTCAGAAATCAGCAGCCTTATGAGAGCTCCCTTGTAGGTAACTGCTTTCCTCTTGCTGTTTTTAAGATTCTTTATCTTTAACCTTTGCTATTTTAATTATGATGTGTCTTGATGTGGGCTTTTTTGGGTTCATTTTGTTTGGGACTCTGCACTTCGTGGTCTTGTGTGTCTATTTCCTTCATCAGGTTAGGGGAGTTCTCACCATTATTTTTTCAAATAGGTTTTTAAATCCTTTATCTCTCTCTCTCTCCTTCCAACACCCCCTTGATGTGAATGTTGGTACATCTGAACTTGTCCCAGAGGCTCCTTACACTCTCACTTTTCTGGATTCTTACTTCTTTTTGCTATTCTGATTTGGTGTTTCCCACTTCCTTACCTTCCAAATTGCTGATTTGATTCTCTGTTTCATCTTCTCTACTGTTGATTCCCTGTAATGTGTTCTTTATTTCAGTTATTGTATTCTTCATTTCTGACTATTTTTTATATTTTCTACCTCTATTATCTATGGCCTCACAAAGTTATATTTTTAATAGCCAGGTACTCAGCAAAGAGTGAGCTAATGAGGAAGTTTAAATCCATTATAAATACAAGTTGCATTTCTTTTTAATAATGATGAATAAAACTACTCTCTTGCTATATCTACCATTTAAGATGAGGCTAACCATGAAAATAAGCAATTTAATTTCTTATTAATGTGTTATGATATATGTATATTTGTAAAATTTTAATAAAATTACTCAACACTTAAGTCTGAGTAAAATTAGAGTAGTATGTTTCATTCTAGAATAATTTAATTGGAAAAAACCATTTGTTGTTATTTGTGGCACTCTTGATAAGATGATTGAGTGTAATTGTACATATACACAGACAAGTGGTAACTATTAAGTAATAAAAATAATAATTAAATCACAACTAAAAATTGGTATTTTCATTTATACTATCAATTATATCATTTCCTTATATTAATATTTTCATTACATTAAGTGTCTTGATATTAAAAATATTTAAAGAAAAGATGTAACATCTGCCAAACTGAACAATTATATTCAAATTATTTTTAATATAACTTTAGAATATTTTACAACTTAACCTTAAGTAGAAAGGTCAATTTATGTGTGATTTTTGTAGGATGGGGGAGGGGTGAGAAATGGTACATAGTGATTCAAAATAGTTGTGATAACTATCTATTTCCCTGAAGGTATTAAAACTTCAATGGGTTTTTCAGAATAACATTCAAATAACTCATGTTCTTTCCAGGTTGTGGTTTTAGTTAATTATAAAAACGGAAGGAAAAAATGTAAGGGCAGCCAAAAACAGTAATGCTAATATGAAAAATGAATGAACAAATACTCAGTTTTATAGATTTCAAAGCATGGACATGTGATTTATTTTACAATAATACCTTCAAAGTGACAGATGCAATATTCAAGGCATTCTTTTGGTACCTGCCAAGGTTGAAAAGTTCACATAAATTTTTAATATAATGGAGTAAATCATCTTTCATCATTCTCAAATGAGGTTCTACAGCAAACCTTCAATTTTTTCAATGATCAAAACCTCCCGAAAATATATTATGTGATCATTTGCTTTATTATGTAACATACCAAGTGAGTTTCATAAAATATATGTATTACTAGTTAAATATATATGCACATTATAAGACACATTTAATGCCTTAAAATTCTAAAAAGAGAGTTTTAGGCTGTCTTTTAGTCAAAATAGGATTAAACATGTTTTCACTTTAATTAATTTGTATGGTCTCTTTTCCATTAATCTGCATGACCACCTTCTCTGTTTTGGTCATCAATTTCCATAGACAGATCCTGAATATCATCATGACCCCCACAAATGTTCTATCTCAAAATTCACTTAATTCAAATATTTTTAAGGAACCATCACTTTCTCTCCTCTAAGCCTAATCCTTCGATTGTATAATTGTATCCACTAAGACCATTCATTCTTTGACTTCACTGAACTTCAAGTTCCTGAACTCCTCAGTTCTCTCAGAATCCATTGTCCTTCTTCATTTATATGCTTACTCCCCATTAAGCACTAGAGTTCCTCACCCAGTTCTGGGTCTTCTTGTCTCAATTAATGCTCTCATTCTAAATGAGCATATTCTCGCTCATATCTTTGTGGAAAATACACGTTAACTTCTGATTCTTATTAATTTTATAACATCAGTTGAATTTTAGACTGGGGTTTTTATAAGTAATAGAGGATAAAATGGGTGAAAGAAAATGATGCAGCATCTGAAAGAAGACTCAGGCATTTCCATTGCAAAGCCTATGATGAGCACTGATGTCAGATCCTGAGATTGCTCTGAAAGCTGCTCCTCTTAGAGACAGGGAGACTATGCTAAACCATAGACTACAATACTCTGTCACATGGGTTATCTGTTTCCATGTACTATAATCAAAATGTTTACTTAAATACAGAGAAAATACCCCACTGAACTCTCAAACAAATTGAAAAGGAAGAGGAGGAGGAGGAGAAAGAGGAGGAGGATCTACACCTGCACAGGAAGACATTTGGTTAATTTTAATAAGTTGAGGAGAGGTAGATGTCCTAAGAGGGCATACTGGAATCACCTGCAAACCTTTCTCAAACTATGTACTACTTCCAAACGACCTTACTCCCCCTAGAAGTTCTAATACATTACGGTTGCAGAGGCAGCTGATTGTACACCAAAGATTTGTGGTCATCTTCCATAGTGTTTTGTTGTTGTTGAGAAACAGTGGTCCAGCAGGTGACCAAGCTCCCCGTCCTTTATTGCATTTAGATGGCGTCCTGTGGCTGATTCTCAACAATGGATCATGTGCAGAGGTTGTGTATGTCACCTCAGGGCTTAGGGGTAGATAAAAAACCGATGGGCCTTCTGCACATTCTCTCTTCTCTAATATAACACTTGTCTTGGGATATCCAAGGCAACTTTGGAAGCTACATGTTGATGAGAGTGGAGCATCTGTCAGTCTAGATCCCTGTGCAACTAAATGGAGCCAAGCCCATTTACTCCCTACCACCAAGCCTCCGCCCACCTCATACCCCGTAACTAGTCAAAACTGTTACTCTGAACGTTGCTTAGGTAAGTAATTAGTATCTAGTGTATTAATCTATCTGTATTAAGAGATTTATCTGCTACAGAAACTAGACTGACCTTAGCAAATCTACTACTTTCTTTGAGCCTATCCCACACCACTGCCCAAGTTGGAAAGTCATTGCCCTGGTGCACCACCACCACTAATGAGAGTGCATTACACAGAAGTACCAGAACAAAAAGGAGATTGAAAATAGTATGATTATCTAATACTTTTCAAATTTCCTAACTTAGTTAATCTTAGTTATCAGGGCTTAATATCACATATCTCAGTGATATTATCTCTTCAAAATAATTTGGCAAGTATCATGACGTCAGTAAAATTTCCTAAATTTCCACAGAGTACACAAAAGAGTGCAGCTACCAGACAAGTCCTAAAAACAGAACCACCATGTTCTGTAAACTCAAACAAAACCAAGTTGTTTATGTTCTTAAATACACCATGATTTTTTTTAATGCATGACATCTGATAAGTCCTTGCTCTTTCCTCTGTTTCTATCAGCCAACAAGAGTTCCTTATGTTTCAAAACACAGCTCAGGTGTCACCTCCTCTTAGCACACTTCTCTCCATCCTCATTCCTAGATAGAGTTAATCACTGCCATTTCTGCCCCTTTCACACTACACTGTAGTTGAATGGCTTACACACCAATTCTCTGTTCCAGATTTACTGGACATTCATCTCTATCTCCTTAGAGTCTGACAACAAGTCAGTTAAATATACACTCAAAACAACATTGATGACTGCATAATTTTCTCAGCTCATCCAACAGTACAGAGACAGAAAACTAGACTAGTCTGTTTTGAATACATTAGTGTCTATCAATACCCAAAACAAAGTCAATGAGGTGAAAAGCAGAGTATAGTATATGCAGTTGACATGAAGCACTGGATGGTCAGTTTCGTTCAATAAGTCCTCTTTTTTATCAATAAGAATGTTCAAACTGAATTATCTGAAATATTTAATACTTATAGTTTAAATTCAAAGTATAGTAGATATAAGCAATTATATCTAAAAAGCACATATTTACAAATTATATTGGACACCTAAACTTACATATAAAATTACTTGGCTTGACTGAGTCTCATTTTTTGCCATTGGTCTCTATTGGCAAGAAAGAATTCAAAAGACTTGAATTTTCTTCAGCGACTACATCTGGAGTCCCAAAGTAAGCTCAAAGCATTACTATCACCTCAGATACTTGATGTGTGTGTGTGTGTGTGTGCGTTTTTAATTTTGAGAAAAATACTGCAGAGAATAATATAAACAATGCATGCTTTGAAGTGAAATCACATCTAATAAAGCCAGAAGGTTCTCAAAGGGAAGAAGAGCGTATGTCCTATTATCTAGGGCCCCTTAGTTGCCGTAAATCTACCTCAATCTACTCTCAGGCAGAGTCTAAAGTAATACCATCATCTTTAGTGTGTATGTCACCAAAAGTTCCAGTGCTAGGCCAGAGAGCAGAAGTGTGCAAAGATGCCTTTTAAGAGTCTTAAAAATGACAGGAAAGCTTCAAATGCAGTTTCCTGTGAGAGTGTTAGTGAATGAGAATGCCACTCTGGGACCCAGCTCAGAAACTCTTTATTGCAGACACACAAGTGACTTAGAGGCAAACATGAAAAGCAATTAACATTACAGGGATCGCATGCAACCACAGACCTCTAGAGGCACAATAGGCCCCACCATCTCCAGCCACTCAGCCGTGCACAGGCTTCTGAGTGGGTTGGTTCAGAACCGACCTTGAAGGTGCACAAAGGCCAGCTGACCTACCATAGTGTACCTTTTGCAACACCTCACAAGTCATTCCAGTGAGACGGAGAAACAATAAGAAGGAGAAATAAAATGTAAGATCAGGAAGAGGGAGAAGGAGGAATAAAATGGAGAGAAAGTTTTCAGGGAAGAACCTTTACAAGTTTACAAAGCGAGAAGATATGATGGCAGTTATCAACAAAATTCCCTTACTTTGCGTGAGGTACTTTTCTAGGCACCTTGCATTTATTATTAAATATTTTAATCTTTATAACAATTTCCTGAGATGGGCATTATTATATCTCCATTTTATACATAAGGAAGCTTAAACACAGAGCAATGAAGTACCTTGACCGAGGCCAGCCCCATCAGTAGCTGAGTCTGTCAGTTGCCCTCCAGATCTTGTGCTCTGGCTCGTCATGGGCACTGCCTCTCGTGTCCGGTACTCAGCATAGATAAATCTGGAGGACAGTGACTTAGTGTACTCCAAAAATGGATATCCACCCAGAACACTGGAACTAGGGTCTTTTGCAGAAATAATGAAGATGAAATCATATTGGATTAGGGTGGGCCCTAAGTCCAGGGATTTGTCCCCTTGTAAGAGAAGATGACACACAGACACAGAGAAGGAGGCCATCAACTTCTAATGAAAGAATGCCAAGGACTGCCAGAAGCCAGCAAAAGCTAGGAAAGGCAAGAAGAATTCTTTTCTAGAACCTTCCAAGGGAACGCAGCTCTGCCAATGCCTTGATTTCAGACTTCTGGCCGCCAGAGCACTGAGAAAATTATTTTTTGTTGTTTTAGCCACCCAGTTTGTCGTAGTGTCTTAGAGCAGCCCTAGAAAACTAATACAAAGAGTAAGATCATGAGGAGTAGATAAGAACTGTAATCACGGAGGAATTAATAAAGCAAAGAATATGGGTTTTTCATAATTCCTTTAAAGAGATGAGGGCCGACATGAATGCATTAATGAGGCACCATTGGATTCAATGAAAGGTCCTGTCTTCAGCTGCAGATATCCATCAGTCTACCCTTCACTCATGACTGAGCTTCTGGAACTACTACTTATAAAAGGATTGAAGATGAAGACAAAATCTGGGGATCACTGACATATAGATAGTATGAAAAACTTTGAAAAAGGATAAACTTATTACAGATAATGGTGTATAAAAATAAGGGAAGTTGATCTGAACAGAACCTCAAGAAGCTCTACCATTTAGAGGTTTAAGATGAGAAGCAAGCAAAACAAACTAAGAAAATGAGAGTTTAAAGATAGACAGAAGAGAAGAGTATCCCAGGGGACAAAAGATGAATTTTTTAGGAGATTCATTCAATCCAACAATGATTGTTAAATGAAAAAACAAATGACCAAAAAGCCAAATTCAACTGTAGTATATAAAATATCAGATATATACACTAAGTAATATGCTAACTTTACCCTTATCAAATTCTGAAATTCCAATATACTTTTAAATCTAATTCAGTATAAAAAATGCAATACTGATAATAAAAATTCTTGTCTCCTGTTCAAGAATCATAGTTCTTCTTGTCTCCTGTTCAAGGTTAACAGGTGAAATCTCCCCTCTTTCTTTGAAATCCATCTTCCCTGATGACATTTTACTTTTTAATTTGTAAAGATGCCAGCCTTGTGTGCATTCCCATTAATTCTACTACTAGGTAGAAAAAGTAGTAAGTCATTCAGCAAACACTAGGAAGCCATCTGGATGTTCAGCAATGGGGACACAAAGGTTTCCCAGGCTATAAGACACCATCCCTTCCCTGAATGAATTTACAGGCTAATGGGGGACACATACAAGTAAGCTATAAATAATGAGAAGAATTTATATATAGTGTGTCACAAGATGACAGCAATAGGCTACGGATTCTAGAGAACTATATAGAATTGGCCTTTAATTCTACTGAGAGGTTCCCTGAAATGACATAGTATTTCCTGATTTATGTCTTAATAGATGAGTTAGGTAAAAAAGGAATGGAGAAGAGAGCAGTATTGGAGGAGGAAGGCTGAGCATATGTTTGTGGCCTGCGTATTGAATCCTGGGTGCTTGTAGCACGTAATAGGCACCCAAATAAATATTTCCTGAATGAGTGATTTAATGCTGAATGACTGTTTCCTATTAATAAAGCATGATTCCCCTTCACCCATCATAGGCAATGCCATTCTGAATTAGGAACCACAAATGATGCCTTCATCTCGTTTGAGTATTGCCAGTGATGTATTTTCAGAGTTCATGGTATAGTCATGTGGTAGAGTCAACTCGTCACCACAGAGGTAAGTCACAATGTACTGAGCTTCTCCAAAATGCACACACCCAGCTACCGCAGCTGAAATTTAAAGCAGTAGGTCTAGGAGAGGGCGCCAGCATGTGCATTCTGAAAAACCTCCCCAGGGGACCAACTGTATTACACAGCCCAGCTCCCAATCCGATGGGTGGGTGATAGCTCACATGATGCCGGAAGGTACTCAAACATGAAGCAGGTGTGAATACCTGCCATACTCTGAGATATCTACCTAGGTATGGGTGGGATTATACAGGCAGGGATTATAATCCAGAAGTTGTTCTGCAAAACCCAAAAACTGACTAAATATAAAACAAAAGGCCTGTTTGTATTGAAGATTTCAAATGTGAGCTCTCTCCAAAAAATTGCAAATAAAAGACAGATGATTGCCCTCAAGTGTTTAATTCAGCATTGACAGATCAGGCCTGGTAATGTAAACTGAAAAGATGTGTCTTTTCTGGATGAACAATCAGGAAGACTACTAGTGAGTCATGAAATGTTTTTGCTTTTGGCTGTCGCCCCTCCAGATGAGTATTTATGTGATTTTCACCTGTATAAAACTCAAATATTTGGTCTGAAATGCCTTGGTATTTGAACTGGGCTTTTTGACATAACAAAAGTAGCAAATATCAAGCACAACCACACAAAAAAGATTTTAGTATTAATTTTGTCTACAGAGCCGTCAAGGCATTTACCTATTTGGGTTCCCAGATCAGCTGGACCTGACTGAAAACTGGTGGATTTACCAAAATACCTACAGAAACAAACTAACAATCTGAAGGGTCATTCAGCTTTAGCATCAGGAAAAAGCAGTTACTGGAGATAATGGGAATTATATCCTAATATGAAGAGAAAAATCTTGGCTAAGCAGAAACGAAGATTTTCTTTGACAAGAACAAAGCTTATCTGTGAAATACTTCTTTCAAATCACCAAAATTACTTTGTTAATTTTATTAGCCTCTAACTATTCCTTTGTAGCTTAATAGTGTTCCAGAAGAAAATCACTTTCTGCTATTAGTGAAAACCCAGAATGAGGAGTAAAAAAATAGATTAATTCTACAATTTAAATTGTAAAATGCATCATTATTCCCTCAGTAAATGTAAAAATTCCAAATTTTCCATCATGATAGAAAAGTAAATTCAAAGGATAATCAGAGAGGCAGGCGCATGGCCCTGCCATGCACACACCGGCTGTGATGAATTCGGTCCCAGGGCAGCTGTGGCAGCCAGAGGGAGGGAGGCACTCACCCCAGGGGTACAGAGCTCTCAGCACCACCTGCCAGGGGTGCAAAGAAGTACAGAACATGCAGCATGATCACACCGACTACCTTTTGGTGCACATACAATGGAGTTCGTTAAAGGGGAAATCGGAGGAAGGCTATGTAACAATAAGATCCAAAAATCAAGAGGCCTGATCTCCATAAAATCCAAGTCAACAGAAAATATAGAATAATTAATTTTCACCGATTAATCTGTACATATAGTATTTGTAGTTATTAATAGTTGTTTTCAAACTATAATCTGATTCTAAGAGTTATAGTGTTTAACCCATTAACTCCCTCTGTGTTAGTAATCAGTTCCTTCACTACAGAAGCAACAGTAAATAGCAATATAATCTATATATTCTGAATATAACTAAAATTGGGAAACAAAAAAATGAAACAATTTGCTATTTAATAAATAAAAATAAGAAAATTCATTTAAGTTAGCGCATGCTATTAGGTCAGGTGAGAAATTCATGACTCTCATTAGCACCTTAAACTAAAGGGAAAATGTCTCCATCTTTGGACAACATTTGCAAAGGAATTCACAGATAGTACACGAGTTAAGTGAAGAAATCTATTTTTAAATAATTTACCCAAAACAATTCTCATGATGTCTGCCAAAACTAGGGATTATTTAAAGATTCCAAGACTCTAAAAGCTTAGGGTTATTAAAAATAGAATGCTCAGAATTGAGGGCAGCTTATTTCCTATAAAATACTGCTTTTATTTTCTTGTACCATTTGAAGTAAATACATGGAATTTTGAGGGGCGGTGAACAAAAACGTGTAATAGAGAAATGCAATAACCCAGGCCTGCTTTTCTTGATATTTGCCAGGTTGTAGGGTAAGAGCAAAGCAATGCTAAAAAGTGAGTAGGTTAAGAATTAAGTTTCACAGTCTATCTTAAAACCTCAGAGAACTTATCTCCATGCTTGCTAATAGAGAAAGTAGTGTTTTACATTACTGTCACATCTTTCATTTTAGAAGCAAAATAATACTTCACCACTGATCACAATTTTATAATTTTTGATTTCTCTTACTAGTAATTCTCAAATCACTTGGGGTAGCTGACTTGAAACCGGCACAGCTAGTTACTGCAAAGGCAATGCAGTAAATAATATTTAGCAATTACCAGAGCAAGGAATGAGCAACCTGAGCTAATATGACATTCTGATTTCCTTTTGCTACCATAGTAATATGCATTGTTTACCACTTTTTAGAATAGAATAAAATTAACATTAAATCTAACCAAGGATGCAAGCAAAGTGCCTAAAAGGTACTAATTTTTATTATAGAACTGCACATCTATAAATCAAATGGCCAAATACATACTGAAATGTTGCCATGTCCTGGAATGCATTTTGAAGTAAGTCACTGATGTCAGCTTGCTACCTAATTAAATTATGTATGACATGGTATTTAAAGTATAAAGAACTATATAAAGTATTATTACACAGAATGAACATCTGACATATTTTAATTTCCTTAATATAAGGATTCTATATTTCAGTAAGGTATAAGTAGCAGGTTATTGTCTATTAAAATTTATTTTTACAAAAGAAAAGGTAAATGTGTATATACTCATATTTATTCGCTTTAGCAAGTGATTTGTTTTCTAGCCTTCTGCCATAAAAAAGCTCCACACACTGGGTGGTTTAAACAACAGAATGTCATTTTCTCACATTTCTAGAGGCTAGACGCTCAGATCCACATGTTGGCAGAGTTGGTCTCTTCGAGGCCTCTCCTTAGGCTGCAGGTGCCCACCACCCTCTCTCTGTACCTGCACACATAGCTCTTCCGTGCTGTGTGCTAATCCCCTCTTCTTAAGAAGACATCGGTCATAATGAATTGAGGCCCACCCCAAAGACCCCATTTTAGCTTAATCACTCCCTTTAAAGACCCTGTCTCCAAAAACAGTCATATTCTGAGTTACTGGTTGTTAGGACTTAAACACATGATATTCGGAAGACATAACTTGGCCCATTAACTCTAAGAATGTGCTTGCTTTATAAAATTCACAATTAAATTATGCTAAAAATATTGGATCTCCATTACATTATAAATGATTCCATTTTCAAAAAAAGTAAGCAATATATAACTTCACAGGAGTATAACTTTTTAAGGAAATAATAACCTGATTCTTTCAAAAAAATTGAGGCTGTTTACATTGTTTAAACTATATGGAACATGATGAACTAGAACAGCAAGAATAAAAGCAAACAGAAATTGGAAATCATCTGACACCACAGAGATACATGTATATACAGACTCATTCTAAGGTGTCCAATTGGACACCAAAAATAATCTGATTTCATCAGAAACTGAGGTATAAAAAGGGCAGGGGTAAGGGTGGAAGTAAGTAGGTTCTTATCTTTCAAAGAAAGGTAGCTTACAAGTTTTTCCAGAGAGGAACTTTGCCTTGATAGTAAGTTCTGGGAAGCAAGTAAAGAATGGAGTAATCTTGAAGCTCCTCAGAATGTCTTTTACCATAACATCACTTGGCATGTAAGATACACCAGGCATGTTACGTGCATAAACAGACTATAAAAAAGCATTCACAGCTGGAGATTCATTATTTATCCTTTATTCATTAATTCAACAAATATTACGGAACCCTACTGTTCCCAGGGGATAAATTCTCTAGCAGTAAGCCAGACCAATATCCCATACCTCACAGAGCTCCAGTTCTAGTGAATATACACGGAGAATGTATCACAGAAACTGAAGCGAGCAGTTTGCAGAATTCCTTCACTGAAATGAAGCTGAGAGCAGCAGAGGTCAGCAAATAAAAATGTTAAGATTTAAACAGTTTATCTATTCTTCAAAATCTTTAATTACAGTGAATGTATTCAAAGAGATATGATAATTCTAACTAATTTAATAATCTATAACTCAAAGATTAAAGGATTTGACTTTTAAAGATTGGAGTATATTTTAAGTCATTTAATATTTCAGAGAAAGATAAAAGTTCAGGAAAAAATATATAACACCCCTGTGTTTACTAACCACATTTACCAAATATTAACCTTTGCCCTTTTTTGCTTCAGGACCTTCATTTTTTGTCAAAAACAGAATTCATCAATTGTAGCTAAAATACCATCACCAAGTACCACTCAGTACCACCATCCCTTCCCATTTGCCCTTCTATGAAGATAACCTATCCTCAGAATATTGTCTCCATTCAGGATTTATGTTTTAATACATAGAAACACCTAGACATAATAGATACTACTATATTTTGTGGGTCAAAATTTTACATAAATAGAATTAAACTATATTGCTTGCAGTTTTCTTTCTATCTTCCCATTGGTACAGGTAGATCTAACTCATTGATTCCAACTGCATAGACTATTTACAGGATAAATAAACCTCAATTTGCTGTTTGTTCCCGAATAGGATAGTCAAGTTGTTTACTTTACATACACACAAACACACACACACTCACATGTAGTTTGTGCAAAGTGTATCTAGAACAAACAAGAAAATAAAATCAAAGCATTTGGATTACCCTCTTAACCATTCCATATTTTAAATGAAGCAGAGTATAGCAGAGATTAGACACCTACATTTATATCATAGTCATGCATACATCTATATCATCTACGAAGATATAGATACATACATATATCAGTGGTGCACTGCACACTCTAGCATGTGTTCTTGTGCACATGCAGGAGAGTCCCTTCCTCCCACTCAACACATAGCCAATGAAGTGCTGAGTCAGAGGATAAACACATTTTCAACTTCACCAAGAGCTGTCAGATTGCTTTCCAAAGTTACAGAAAATAATTCCTCTCTTGCCGATGTTGGGGATATTAGATATAGGTTGGTTTGTGGGGTTGTTTTTTGCCAATTTGATGGGTATAAAGTGGCATTTTATTGCTGTTTTAGTATATGTTTCCTAAATTACATGCAACTTTTTGAGTTGACTGAGTCCACAATTTCAAGAGAGTGAGAAGCTGATCCAGAATAGAGAGGAAAATCTCTGTCATATTAAATACAGCTTATCACTTCAGAGCATTCTGTACCTGCCCCACCCATTTATCTGCCAGGAATAATAAACTGCCACACAGTGCTTCCACTCCTCCCAAGACCTAAGCACAAAGGTCTAATAGTACATTAGGCACTCCCTCTCTACTAATGAGAGAGATCTAAGAATAATTTATTACAAGACTTGTACATTATGTTACAGACTATAAACAAAAAAAATCACAAAATAATGCATATCCTTACATGTGAACCAATCTGATATTTTCTATTTTATTTTAATCTATTTATCACTGCTGGTGGAAACCCATTAAATTGACATCATAACCCCATTAATGGGTAACCACACTCCATATGATAACCACTGGATCTTTTCTATATCCCATTTACCTAGAAAGAAGAGAATATCTTGTGAGTTTCAACCTCAAAGTATCCTAACTGGCCTTCTGCTCAAGGGGTTCCAGGACCTCAGCCCATTAGTGTTATAAGATCTCATTCTATTTTTCACATGGATGTGCACAGGACAGGATCATGAGAGGTTTTCACTCTTGGGATGTTATTAAGGACTACTTTATTGTGGGGTTTTGCTGTTTTATTTTGCTTTATCTTTTGGTAAATTTTCTTTCAGTTTCCTTAGACGTGGACCAGGAGCATATATTGAATATGCCTACAAGCACATTCTACTTTTTAAGTATTTTGAGTTCCAAGATTTGCCATAACAAAATAACTAAATCATTTTCCTGCCCATAGGAAGTGATCAAGTAACTTATTACTTGCTATTCTTACCATTCAAATACACACATATTCTTTACTGTCCCAACTATGACCCCAAATAATACCATAAACATTTGCATGCTTGGGAAAAAAAAACTGGGTTTAGGATTTTGGGTTTATTTAAAACCACTTTTTTTGTTGTTGTTGTTAACTTTTTCTCACAACTCTGCTCTTTTTTTTAACACACTTGCATTTTTATTTACCTGATCCTCAGCACTGAAAAATCTAAATATTTGTATATACATATGAAAACTTAAATTGTGCCTTTATAATTTTGAATTATAAATAAAAGACCTAACATGTTGATTAACATATAAAATGTTTTTAAAACCTATCACTGCTATGCTCAGTATAATTTTCTGGCTATTTAGCTTTTCTTTCCATTTTACTGGATGCAATATTAAAAATGCACCATCCAGCCAACTGACGTCTGAAGTTCATGTTATACACAAAGCCAGTACTGAAGCAGAATTGGGGACCTAGTGCATTACAATGTGGTGTCTTTCTAAAAGCATACATGCACTCAGCATGAAATGTTATGATTGGATAAGTTACAGGTTTCCAAATTTTAAAAAAAAACAAAACTCTGTTTTCATTCCAATCTTGTTTACACAAAGGTTCTGAAGATTAGAACTGGCAGGTTATTTCTAACCCTTGTCTTTTCTCCCACTTTCCCTGAGCTCCTCTCTCACACTGGGAGCCCAGAAGTGACAACCTGCTATTTGCAAGAACTGTACAGTAGCAATTGGAATAGCAATCTCTGTGCCTGGTACAAGACTGTCAGAAATATATACCTGAAACTATAACTGTTCAGTGTGTGGGTGAACAGGGAAACATAGTTGACATCAAACATATTTATAGGAAGAAAAAAATGCCCAACTGAATTCCAGTAGAAACATTCCCATTTCAAAAAAGATTTTAATATCTTCCTTAACTTTGACAGTGACTATTATTAACTTTCTCAGTAATTTTTTCATGAATTAGGAAATTTCACATTTCAAATAAAAAGGTTGTTAAAAACCAATTATAAAACATCAACTCTCCTTTTGTTATATCTTAATAATATAAATATATCATATTTAATAGCAGGTCATATAATACTAGTAAGAGATACTATGAATTAGAGCTCTTCACATCTTTATATTCATATACACCTTTCATATTCAATTATATTATTTCCCAGTAGTGTTAGTTATTTTGCTGTAAATAATATAGAAGATTTAAAGAAACTAAATCATACTTCAATTATTAAATCAATTATTCATCTTAGTAATATATTATTGTAAGGGCATGAATGGTGGCCCCCAAAGATATTAGGTCCTATTACCTAGAACCTGCAAATGTTACCTTATATGACAAGATCTTTGCAGGTATGATCAAGGACTTTGTGATGGGGAGATTATCCTGGATCACCCACACAGACTTTAAATGCAACACAAGTATCCTTATGAGAAAGAGGGTGAGGGAGAGTTCATACATCCAGAAAAGGAGAAGGTAATGTGACCAAGGAGCAGAAACTGGAGTGATATGGCTAAAATCAAGGGATGTCAGCAACCACCAGAAGCTGGAAGAAATCCATAATGATTCTTCCAGCTGACACCTTGATTTAGCCTTAGTGAAACTGGTTTCAGAGATCTGACCTCATAAACTGTGAAAGAATACATTTCTGTTGTTTTAAGCCACTAAACATGCTCATTCATTGCAGCAGCCTTTAGGAAACTAATACAAAGATAATTGCTATTATCTCAGGATCATATATTGAAATCTCAAATTAAATTAATGAATTTGTGGATGAGGGTCTCACATTTGCAAGACCCTCTTCAAGTGTGCTGGGGAGTGTCCAGGAAGGGTTTTTGCAAGAGTGAGGCCTAGAAACATGAAGAATGTTTGAAGCTTGAAAAGCCAAAACAATGCCCAGTACAGGGAGCAAATTTAAACTGTAATTAAAACTTTCCAGAATAGCCCAGCATTGTTGCTCAGTTGGCTGGGCATTGTCACGTAAAGTAAAAGGTCGCCTCTTCAACATCTGGTCTGGACACATGCCTGAGTTGCAGGTTCGGTCCCTGGTCAGGGCACATAAGAGAGGCAACCAATCAGTTTCTCTTTCTCTCTCCCTTCTCCTTTCTCTAAAAATAATAAAATCTTAAAAATAAAAAAAAAACTTTCAGAATATAATTTCTTAGTAATTATCAGGAGCATGAAAGCACTCTTAACCCCAAATTCAGTATTTCTACAGCTAAGAACGAGAATTAACAACACATGCCAAAATAAGATTAAATTTTATAGATGAAGATGGTCCTAGTAGCACTTACCTATAATATTAAGAACTAGAAACAATCTAAACATCCAAGTATAGATCAAGAGTTAAGTAAACCATAGTATTTTTCCTTGATTGAATATCTTATACACCCATCAAAAACAATGTTTAAAAAGACTCTGGAGGAAAGAACATATGATATGATATGATATGTAAAAAGCACCATGAAGAATTTATACATTATTGCTTTTAATTCTTATTTAAAAGACTGGAAAGAAATATACAGGGTTGTATCTTACTTTTACCTTCTTTCAGGTTTTTTTAGGTTTTACTAAAATACACCAGATACTTTGAGGGCGGGAGGGGAGACAGTTACCCAAAAAGGGGCACTTGGCAGGTACAAATGCTACAATTTCTTGGTGATTAGAAGACATAAAGATAACACATTATGATGCAAAATTCCCAAATGCCTTCAAATGTATCACATCATCTACAAGGACTCTGAATCTCCATGGTCATGCAGGAATAGATACTGCTATCACTGATTTACATTGGAAGCAGAAAAAGTTCTGGAGTGCACTCAAGGTCATCCTACAGAAGCAGGAAGAGCTGGGACAAAGCCACATCATGTCATTTCAGACTGGGGACTGAATCCCCTGTCTTCATAATGATGGTGCATCACAGAGCCAGGTACAGCCAACAGGAAAGGATAGCTCTTCTTTTCTTTCTTTCTTTCCTTTTTTTTTTTTTTTTTTTTTGAGATTGCTTTTTGTTGTTGTTGTTATTCTATTACATTTATCCCAATTTTCCCCCTTTCCCTCCTCTTCCCAGCTGACCCTCCACTCCCACAGTCAATCCTCACACTGTTATCCATGTCCATGGGTCATTCATATGTGCTCTTTAACTAGTCCCTTTCCCTTCTTTCCACCATTACCCACCTCCTTCCTGCCCTCTGATTGATGTCCATCTGTTCCATGTTTCCATGCCTCTAGTTCTATTTTGCTTGTTAGTTTATTTTGTTCATTAGATTCCTCTAACAGATGAGATCATATGGTATCTCTTCTCATCAGAAAGCTTTAGGAAAACAAAGGCTGAGAACTTGAACCCATTCTGACTGGATGATATCTGAGTATGGAAATCCTATTAGGTAAAATATCCCAGGTTTCCCTGTAACCCTTTCAGATTCATGAGTAAGCCAAGGAATCAATACACCAGACTGTCGTAAATATTGCCTACTATATATAATCACAAATACATAGGAGACTACCAATTTTTCAATTTGGTACTACCTCTTGATTTCACTCATTTTGATTAAGGATACCTATTGTTTTATTTATTGGCCTAAGCCTCTCCACACAATAGGGTCTTGGTTTTTAACTTAATCAGTTTATAACATATTCTAATAATCTGAAAGTCAACAATTTTGGAAAATATTTGCTCATCGCTGTAATTTCACCTATTGGGACAAATGAAAAAAATGACTGCTGTAAAACTCTAGAAATTTTGAGACTTCTGGCCAAGATGGAGGCCTAGACAGACACACTGGGTCTCCCACCACAACTAAGAAGGAATACAACTACTTCAAAACCAGAGATAACCAGAAGTGACAGAAAATCGAGCTGCATGGAAGTCCAAAAAACAAAAATATAAATAAGAAATACTCATCCAGACAGGCAGGAGGGGCGGAGCCGGGGCAGAGAGAATGAGGTGTGGTGGTGGCAGCAGCGGCAGGCTGGCAGAAAGTGCAGTTACACGTTTTAAAAAGTCGAAAGGGACACCTGGGGAGCACACCCAGCTCCTCACCAGACCCTGTAGCTCACAGTCCCAGTCCCAGAGAAAATCAAGCCTCATTGCTTCTGACTGTGCAGTCCAGTGGGGGATGGGGTGGAGGAAGAAACTGCCGGTCTCTTAGCAGAGTCCACTTGTTTAAAGGACCTCCATGGTCCTAGAACGTCCACAGACCCACCAACTCTGGGAATGATGGCCAGGGCAACAGCTAGAGAGGCACCAGTCCTATACGGAATTGGGAGAAGTACCTGGAAAAGGGGCGAGTGCTGAGCAAGTGGCATTGTTCCCTCTAAGACTCCTCCCCAACACACAGTGCCATATCATAGTGAAACAAGTCACCCTGTACTGATAAATACCTAAGGCTCTGCCCCTTACAACATAACAGGTGTGACAGCTCTGCCTGAGACATAGAGGCAAACAAACGCAGAAGCCTGTCAAGATGAGGAGACAGAGAAGTATGGCCCAAAAGAGGGAACAGATCAAGGTTCCAGTGGGAGAACTAAGCAACGAGGAGATAGTCAAGCTAACAGATGCAGAGTTCAAAACATTGGTGATAAAGATGCTCACAGACTTGACAGATTTGCTTAAATACAGCAAACACATAAGGGAAGAAGTGAAGGCTATGCCAAATGAAAAAAACAAAAATCCACACAAAACCAATGGTGAAGGGAAGGAAACTGGGGTTCAAATCAATGATTTGGGACATAGAAAGAAAAAAACAGTCAACCTGTACAGAATGAGGGAACAAGAATTGAAAAAAATTAGGAAAGGCTTAGGAACATCTGGGACAACTTTAAATGTGCCAACATACAAATCATAGGGGTGCCAGAAGGAGAAGAGGAAAAGCAAGAAATTGAAAACTTATGTGACAAAATAATGGAGGAAAACATCCCAAAGTTGGCCAAGGAAATAGACATACAAGTCCAGGAAGCACAGAGAGTCCCAAACAAGCTAAACCCAAAGAGGACCATACCAAGACACATCATAATTAAAATGCCAAAGGTGAAAGATAAAGAGAGAATCTTAAAAGCAACAAGAGAAAAGCTGAGAGTTACCTACAAAGGGGTGCCTATAAGACTATCAGCCGATTTCTCAAAAGAAACTTTGCAGGCAGGAAGGGACTGGCAAGCAGTATTCAATGTGATGAAAAGCAACCTACAACCAAGATTACTCTATCCAGCAAAGCTATCATTTAGAATGGAAGAGCAGTTGAAGCTCTTCCCAGACAAGGTAAAGCTAAAGGAGTTCATCGTCACCAAGCCATGATTATATGAAATGTCAAAGGGACTTACTTAAGAAAAAGAAGACCAAAACTATGAACACTAAAATGACAACAAACTCACAACTATCAATAACTGAATCTAAAAAATAAAAACAAAATCCAACTAAGCAAACCAGAATAGGAACAGAGTCATAGGTATGGGGATCATTTGGAGGGTTATCACCTGGGGGGGGGGGGAGAAATGGGGAAATGGTGCAGGGATTAAGAATCATAATTGGTTGGTACAAAATAGACAGGGGGATGTTAAGAATAATATAGGAAAGGGTGAAGCCAAAGAACTTATATGCATGACCCATGGACATGAACTAAGGGGTGTGGGATTGCTGGAGGGAAGCAGGGTACTGGATAGAGGGGAGCAAAGGAGAAAAAATGGAACTACTGTAACAACATAATCAATAAAATATACTTTAAAAAAACTCTAGAAATTTAACGTTACCTAAAAAAAATACACATTGTGGTTTGTTTTTGTTTTGTTTTTTCCAAAATGTTATATTCTCATTTAGATTTAGGTTATAGAGTCAATTTATGGGCATTTTACATTGGTAAATACACCCTAGAGAGCTCTATCATTTTTTATTTTTGAACTTGATAAGTTCTCAAAGAAATATCAAAGGAATTGTATTCATAATTAATTGGTGGGGGAAAAGATCATGCTCAAATTAGAGCTAATTTTATGCTTTCATATTTAATGCAGCAAGTTCAGAATGTCAGATCAATCAAATAAAACCAACTATGAAATGTCGATTTAAAAACTCTATTCCCAATCTTTTTTCTGTACTGGAACAAATGTTTTGATCATCAAGCCTAGATTTAACAGTCAAAAATGTTGTATTCATAGGCTATGTATACATGCACAGACATATATATCACTAATTTGAAAAGTTACATGAATTTCAACACAAGATGATAAATATTTTTCAAATATCTATGAAAAAGATAGTATTCATTTTATCCTTTGTGTTAATGCCAGTTTTATTTTTTCTATAAATCCTCAAAGAACATTTAACCAGAACTATACATTAAATGAAAAATAAATATCTACAAGTAGAAAGTCTTTGCTGCTGTCCTTGCTAAAAGTTTCATCTAGAAAGAAATATAGGTGAGAGCAGCCACAAAAATACAGAGAGAAAGGAAAATATATTTATGTCACCAATAGAATTCAACTCAAATGCCAACTGGAAGCTCTCTTGAGAAATGCTTCCAAATTAACACAGGTAGGTTAGTTTCCTTCCCTCTTATAATTGATATACTTGTATCACATTTTAGCATTAAATAAGTCATACAGTGTAATCACATTTGCCTCTTTTCCATATGATGGATTCCAATAACTGAACACTAAAGAAACAACAGTTTAGGAAAAATTCCAATAAAAAACGTAAGTGATACATAGAGCATATTTTTGATACCCTTCAAAAAAAGACAAATGTCACACACCTTATAAACACAGCATATTTCTTAATGATTACTTTGAGGTGCAATGTTTAAATGTAACCAATGGATTATATGTATATACCTGCAAGCTGCCTCTAAGATATCAAAATAAGGTACTTTTCCTTGATTGAACTGCATGACGGACCAACTCTAGAAAGAACCTGAATATATCATTTAACATCACAGCTGAAGTGCAGCAAACTAAGCCTTCTTCATAGATTAATTTTTAGAGTTAATGGATTTTTGTCTAAAGTCACCCTATTTTGTTAAAAACGGAAAAATAAAGATAAAACATTTCAGTTTTTCATAGATTATAAATCACAGGAAAATTGAAGGTTGCTGCATAAACAGTTCACTGACTGCATCTGTTGTATATGACACAATGATCTCTCATGTAGAGCGTTTATTCTATTCACCTCTTTGCTGCCATCTTCGAATAAACATGTCTTGAAGCACCATTAATCTAAGCAATGAGGGCTATTTTTCTTTCAAGAACAAACACATTTTCAACTTTGGACCAGCTATACAGCTGTAAAACCAAGAGGAAAAAGAGAATTTTGTGATACTTGTTTACACTGAAAATTGAACATGATACTACCAAGCCTCTCCAATAAGAAGTTACATCGAAAAACTTCGGACATCGATTAACTATTTTTCTCTTCAACTGTTAGTTTTCTATGTCATTGTACTTCCAGAATAACTGTTCTGCCTAATGCTCAGAGAACCAAGAGGAGGAAATTAGCAGTTTCATCACAGATTTAATGTGATTTTTATATCCAATAGTGATCAAAGGACTGATTTATTTATATAGCCAGTTAAAGAAGTATGCTAAGACATAAAAGAGCGAATAAGAAAAAGAACTAGCAGCCTCTCTTAGTGTTCAGTGCCTAAGATTACCCAGTTTAAAAAAATACAAGTTTACATTCTTCAAATAATTCCAAAGTAAGCAAAATCAAATCAACAACTTTACAATTAGAAAAATTATCAAAAGCTAAGTCAAAGAAAATGCATGTCCTGTTTTATAAATATCTTTTAAACTGTTCTTTTGGGGGCAATAAGCACAATAAAGTGTTCTCAAAAGGAAATCCTTAAAGAACCAATCCTTTAAAATACAGAAAGGGACAAATGTGATCCAAGATCAGGTATAACAACTCTGCCTTGAGACTATGTGGAAATTTCTACATAAATGGTAATAAAGGCTCTCTCTCTCTCTCTCTCTCTCTCTCTCCCTCTCTCCCTCTCTCCCTCTCCCTCTCTGTCTCTCCCTCTCCTTCTGTCTTTCTTTCCCTTTCTTTCTCGCTTTCTCTCCCCCGCCTCCCCCCCACCCCGCTTTCTGTCTCCCTCCCTCCTATTTCTTTTATACAGGCCACAATGGCTATGTTTGCTGAGGGAAAATAGGTGAGAAAAACAGGTATAGATGCTTACTGTTTTAAAAAAACATGGTCTGTGCCAATACACTGGAGAAACTGTTCAAGTACCGTTGATTCACGTGGAAATGTAACCCCTGAAATGTTGCCAAGGTCACACAGACCCAGGGTGATCTCTGACACACAATGGGTACCATTTGGGCAATTGCAAAGAGAACTTGGTAGTGGGTTATTTTTACATTATGTATCTCATTGCAAGCACTCTGGGAAAAGAAAATGCAAGTTGGTTGTGCTTTTACAGTATTTCATTTCATTATTCTTCTTGTGGGGTTACTAAAATATTAGCAGTGCCCTGCTTATGAGATATATGTGATCCTTTTCAAGGTGGGAGTTAGTGCAGTTTTTAAGTGAAATATGAGAGCAACATTACAATTTCCAAATTCACTTTCAATAACTACATTAACATGACAAGGTTCTCAAGAACTGCCAAAGACAGCAACACTGGACTGTTTACCTAGAGTAGCACATTTCACTGTGGGCCTCCAGTTCTGTACACCAGCCCAATTTATGCTGTTATCCGTCTCTGACTACGCCTCACAGCAGCCGGTTCTCTCCATCATTCTCACCTTTCCTCAGGTTAATACCTTCCATTTACATTTTGCCTCCTACTGGTGGTTCTCAGATGGCCATTTTATAGGAATGGAAAGGTACCAGGAAATCTTGCATGAAGTCACGAGACTCCAACTGTAGAAGAGTGAGTGAACCTAATTCCTGAGCATTGAATAAAGAACATTTCTTTCTCACCGATTAGAGGAAATCAATTTCAATTTCTGTCCATATGAGAAAGACTCGACTGCTCTTTATTAGCTTGGGCCTTACGTGTTTCCCAAATTTGTGAAATTAAGAACAAAAAAGGAAAAGAAAAGTCATATCTTATACAAAAACACGTGCATGTATTTCCTCTTGGGAAGCCCACACACAACACAGGGAAGAGTCCACTTCACACAAATTTACTATTCAAATATTTAAAAGGCAGTGGGGTGAAGCCTCATTAAGAAGGATCAAAATGGCCCATTACTAAAGACAGAGTGGGTCTGTCCTCAAATTGACTATAAACACTGAAGTTCAGAGTCTAGAGCCAAAGGAGAATGTTAGGTTTGT
Organism: Furipterus horrens; assembly: GCF_987537825.1. NCBI lineage: Eukaryota > Metazoa > Chordata > Mammalia > Chiroptera > Furipteridae > Furipterus > Furipterus horrens. The sequence goes on along the minus strand of NW_028327172.1, from coordinate 112,106,119 downwards.
AAGTTTCCTCACTGAGGTGAAAATATTTTTTCAGTTTTTGGGCATTATGACTCATTTCTTATTTTTTATATTATCGTGTCTTAGATTATGTAGGAAAATATTTTACTATTTATTATTATAGAGAAATTTTTTGTTTTAAACAAATGTCACATTGTTTTATTTTCCTTTTCTAATATAAATTAGTAACTACGTTAAGAAGAAATTGTTCTTATAATCATTAATAACAGTTATAATTTATTGTACTCCATAGTGTTAAATTCTTTGTAATCTTCATTAAAACTTTGTAGAACTGATATTCCGACTTGAAGAAACTGAGGCTCAGAATGTAAAATTACTTACTCTGGACTCCAATGCTCATTCGATAATATTTCCTTAAGAAGTAGTATACTTATCCCATTAACAGAATGCATCAAAATATGCAAACATTCATTTAGGACCTTACCTAATATTTAAAAGCCTTTCAACAATGTATCTTTAGTAATTAACCTATTCAAAAGGTGACACATATATGAAATCTGAGAAAAAAAGTCTGAAATACTTCTCTGTCTCATCCTGAAAAAGTACCTGCAGATCTTGTAAGGTCCAGTTCAGGTATCCTTACCGCGCAGATTGATATAATTACTTCTTTATTAGGTTATAGAATTACTTATTTAACTATTAACTGTGGCTAAAAGTTAGTTTTGTTCTATTTTTTTGTTTGTTTGTTTGTTTGTTTGTTTGTTTGGTCCTCAGCTCCCAGCACAATATCTAGGGCATGTTCAACAAATCTTTGTGCTCAAGAAATGCTTGTTAAAAGAATACATGTGCAAATCAAACAGCTCAGCTATGAGATCAGATAAAATCTCATCTCATATAATTAGGAATACAAGTCAAACCTTGTATTAAAGCTTCCCAGACTTCAACACCTATATGAGTCATGTAAAACTTATTAAAATGCAGACTCAGATCCAATAGATCTGGACTGGGGCCTGAGATTCTGCATTTCCAGTAATCACTCTCAAGGGATGGCTTTGCTGCTGGCTCTCAGACCACCCTTTGGAGAGCAAGGACTTAAACTACTGGGGTAGCACATACTGACTTAGTGAATGGTTAGGAAAGCCATATGTTCTTCTTAAATGTTAACCTCTATTTAGACCTGGCACCAAACCTCAAGTGATTAAACTTAATAACTTAAGGGCAATTACGTGTTTATGTGTATTTCCCTAGATGAGACATAAGCTTTTTTGAACAGGACTATTCTTAATGAAATTTGTATTTTCAGTAACAAGGGACAGGACAGTACTGGGTATGGAGAAAGAACTGAATTTAGTGTTAGTTAAGTAAGTACAAAATTAAGTACTGCGGGGTAAATGCTATCACTGATTTGTTTCTCTGTCACAGAGCTCGGCATGGTGCCTCGAACACAGGAGAACCTCCGCAAATCAATGCTGAATGAATAAACGAACAAGCAAAGAAACCATTCCTTTGCTGTAAATCATCAGGGTTTGTTTTGTTTTGTTTTTTTCATCCTGATCAATACTAATTTCTGGCATGTGATAAAAATTCAAACTGATCTGGTAAGTTTTAAATATGAAAGAATTTACAATGTTATAGGGATGATACAAATGATCTCTGTGTCATTCTATTTTTAAATCTTGGTTTTTTTTTTTTAATGGTTCAGACACTTTCAATCCAACATTTCCTTTTAGCTCTGCCAGGATTGAAATTTGTGGCCACTGCTGTTTTGTTTTAAGCTCAGGATTACTTCCACTTCAAAAACCGCTGGTATCAAAAAGATTTGGTGTTAACCATGTGATGGAAACCACTACAATCATTGTCTCCCCATTTACTTTAAGTGTAAGGATACTGACTTTACATGCATGCAAAAATTACTAATCCAAGAAGATATGAATAAAACTTTACATTTATTTCTTAAATGTGCCTTTTTGACATTTTTGTTATTTCTTTTTGTTACACAGATAAATGTTTCTCATAATAGTCAAGAGAAGATGTAACCATTTCATTGAACCAAGTTTTACTGTTTTTTCCCTATATATTTCAGTAAATTAGGATGTATGATTGATACACACACACACACACACACACACACACTGTGGGAAAGTGCCAGAGTGTTTTACTTGTTAATATACCAAACAAGTGAGGAATATAAATACCCCAATATAGCTTTGAGGAAATTCACACAGTAAAACTTTATAAAAACGTCAGAGAAGGATAAAAAAATGTTCATTTTTTATTTTTAATTTATTCAATTACTACTTTTAAATTAAATTTTCAAATGAAGAAAGTTTTAGGACATACACTAGGCTTAAAGATGTATTATTTGCCTTATCCTTTAAATACTTCAGGTATGGACTAAATTATGCAACCCCCCCCCACACACACACACACAATTCATATATTCACATGTTAAGGCCCTAAATCTCTATGTGATGGTTTTGGAGATGAAGCCTTTGGGAGGTAATTAGGTTCAGATGACATCATGGGGTGGGGGGCGGGCTATCCCTGCACCCCCTGCCACTGGCCCTACACACCCATCACCACACCCACCCCCACCCCAAATGAGAATACAGTGAAAAATCAGCCATCTTCAAGCCAGCAAGAGAGCCCTCGCCAGAACCGCCATGTGGCATCCTGATCTCAGGTTTCCGCCTCTGGTATCATGAGAAAACAAATTTCTGTTGTTTCAGCCCCCACCACTGTGGTATTTCATTATGGCAGCCTGAGCTAACACAATCTATCTGGTCACTCTTTATATGTTTACGTAAGAATTATTCTAGGTTATAATTCTGTAATTTAAACTGCCATAAATGTGTTTTTTTATGATATAGTAAGAGTTTTAGATGTGAAGTTGGAGTTAGTAAATAAATATCCATTCCTGAATTGCCAATTGTTCGTAAACATGAGAGACAGCACTAACTCTGCACTTACTCTAACAAGTAACCCAGAAACATGCAATGGGTGAGGGGTTACCTCATTAGCAATATGCGCAGACATGCAGACATTCCCCTACACAAAACCTCTTTCAGCAGCATCAGAAAGAGAATGCTTTTTGCATGTGTCACTTCTCAGGTCCAAGCCTCTAGCACGCTTCTTGTTATATGCAATTAGCTCCATGCCAAGATTTAGTACATTTCATAATAAATCCCTTGACCGCATTAACTGTAGGCTTGGCAAAGATGGAAAGACTCTATTCACGACGGCAGAAAACAAGCCACAGGACTTACCCCACAGCAAAACTCACTTGCTGGGTGCCAGCACACTACAAATTTCAGCAGCCTGCCCTGCCCTCCCTTCACCTTCCCCCTCTATTTGGGGTGGAGGAGGGGGCAGAAAAATACAACCTGCCATGTGATTGTGATTAAAGAGTATATAAGAGTGAAAAAGCTGCAGAGAAATTTGGTTTGTTTATTTCTTCTTCCTCCTCCTCCTAAATCTTGTTACTAGCTTGTTCCCTAGACTAACCCTCCAAACCCACCCACCCCACGAAACCTTAAAATCACTTCACAGATGAGACCCAGAGTTTACCCTCATTTAAACAGTAACCATCTGTTGCTTACAGGAAGGCTGAGGCTGCTTCTCAGGTTTCCCTTTGGGGAACGCGAAGGCCGCAGGACGTGAGGGTTGCTCTGCACGGGAAGCCTCCCTTGCAGGACCACGGCATCAATGAACAGAACTGGGCGGAGGCTGGGGGCTAATAAGCATTGCCTCTGTCCGTATCATTTCTGTCAGTGACCCTTTTTTGTACTGAAAGAGCCAGAGTTTTAGCACCTCTGAGGAGAATGTGAATGAGCTTTGGAGCTGCACAAACCTGAATTTCAGTCTTCGCTTATTTGCATTTCACTTAATTTGAGCTTCATTGTCCTTATCTGGGAAATGGAGATAATACAGCTGTCAAACATGGTTATACATGTTTGGCTCAGAAAATGTCAATGTCTGTCATGTCTATGATATGTGATAAATCTAGTATACTTTGACATGTTATTATTGGAAAAACTTTAACCACAAACAAATTATGATAAAAATAGAAAAGGCAAGGTATAAAATATCTTTACTAAAACTCCACTAAGTTCCCTTTGGATAACACATTAGAAATATCACCGCTGTACTATTTACAATAAAATTAACATGGGGGTCTCTCTTAGATCCTGCATGATATTTCTGGTACTGGCATACTAAAAGAACTTTGTCATACATTTCTTTCTCATTTTTTGAGTCTCCAATATACATTTAAAATAAGAAAAATAAGACTCCTGAAGGCTATATTTTATTTTTAAAAAAACTGCTTTTATTTCAGTTTAGTATTGTACCCTATAAAGTTTAAAGCATTTTAATACTGCCCTGACCAGTGTGGCTCAATTGGTTGGGCCTCATTCCGCAAAGGGAAATGTGGCCGTTTTGATTCCTTGTGAGGACTCATGCCTGGGTTGCGGGTTCGGTCCCCGGTTGGGGTGCGTACAACAGGCAACCGATTAGTGTTTCTCTTTCACATCAATGTTTCTCTCCCTCTTTTTTTCCTTCCCTTCCCCTCTCTCTAAAAAATAATTTTAAAAAGTTTAAATATTTTTTAATTTTTAATAAAGAAAAAGAAACTGGTAATAACATTTTTAGTGTACAAAACAACATACTAAGTGGTTTCCTTAGAGATCTATCATTAATAACTTTTCAAACAATAAAATCCAATAAAACAATTCAAACCTATATAAACAACCTTTAACAAAATTTGAAATTAGGTCATTTGAACCAAGCTACCACTTAATATCTCTGCTTTTTTCTCCTTTTCTGTAATATGATTAATAATAGCACCTACCTCATACAATTTTTTTAAATTATACACATATAGAAGATATAAATCAGTGGTTCTCAACCTTCCTAATGCCGCGACCCTTTAATACAGTTCCTCGTGTTGTGGTGACCCACAACCATAAAATTATTTTCGTTGCTACCTCATAACTGTAATTTTGCTACTGTTATGAATCTTAATGTAAATATCTGATATGTAGGATGTATTTTCATTGTTACAAATTGAACATAACTAAAGCATAGTGACTAATCACAAAAACAATATGTAATTTTATACATGTTTTCCGATGGTCTTAGGCAACCCCTGTGAAAGGGTCAATCGACCCCCAAAGAGGTCACGACCCACAGGTTGAGAACCGCTAGTATAAATGAAAGAGAAGGAGGAAAGAAAGGAGCTAAGGAGAGATAGGGAAATGGGAGAAAAGGAACAAAAAGAGTATAGACCCACCTGGGTGACAGAATTAATGGAAAAAATTTTTTTTTCTTTTTGTAATTTGTACTTTCTAATTGGGCTAAAACAAGTCTTTCTCAGGAAATTTGAAAAGTTAAAGTTACTTTTTACCCATAAAAACAAAACTTTAGTGGCCATCTCACCTCTATCCCAAACTGAGTAAAGGAAGGGATCCTCGAACAGGAAGCAGCTCAGAAAAGACCCGTTTAGAAGAAAGTTCTTATCTACCAAGTGGAGTTACAAGCTCTTCTTTTACTTAAAGAATTGTTATGAAGAATAAATAATAAAAAGATATAAAAGAACTTGTAAACTGAAAAAGCAAGATCAATAAAAATCATGAGTTGGGTTTTAATAGAACTGAATGCCTACTATGTGGAGCCTATGAAACAGGATTTCCTTTACCTCGGCCACAAGGTGCAGGAGAAAAACAATACAAGGTTTGGAGGGCTCTGCTTATATGAAGATCCAGCTTCTCACAAGCAGCAAAACTGCAGAAATATTCAATTAGATGCTGGGCGTTTTCCCACAGTACTTGCTCAATTACGCCACTGTACTAATGACTATAATTGCCCACGTCTGCTGGGAGTGATCTTTTCATCTCCGAACACAAAATGTTTGGCACATAGCAGGAAAAATAGAAAGTTGACTAAATTGAGTATTAGGACGAGCCAATTAAAATTTTTATTCGATTCTAGTATTTTTCTGAAACTCAACAACACTGTAACCTTGACAGCAATGAAGATTCATACCCCTACCATTCTACAAACTTCGCGCATCCACTCCTGGTCTTCTCTCTGTAAACTGGTCATTTCTATTCCTTTCACAGTTCCTGATATACTTTGGTTTTGTTAGCAAATTCTACTTTTTATGCATTGTGGTCATAAAGTGCTATTTGCCATATTTCTACTTTCTGAAAGCAACTGCCATTTTCTTTGTGACTAATATATGATCAATTTTTGTGAATATGTGATAGGCACATGAGATTTATGTGTAGTCTTTACTGTCAGGGTATAGAGTGAATGGATAGATAGATAGATAGATAGATAGATAGATAGATAGATAGATATAAATATAGATATCCATAAGGTCCACACTGCTGATTATGTTATTAAATCTTTTATCTACTCAGTAATCTTTTGTCCACTTGATCTGTCCTATGCTAAGTGCCATGTATCAAAGTCATGAGAGTTTCTGTCTTCTTGCTTATCCTGTAGTTTTGTTTCATAAAGACTGTTGCAGGGTTATATGGAACATGCATACTCATAAGAATTATAGCCTCAGTGCAGAGTGTGGCTTTTAGAATTAAAGTGTCATCCTTTGTTACACTTAGAGCTTTGAGACTTGAATTCTAATTTGTCTGATATCAGGACCCCTGCCCTCTTTCTTAATATACATTTGTCCATCCCTTTACAATAGTTTTGGCCTCTTTAAATGGCCTTGTTTCAGGTGTACCTCTAATAGAATTTTATATAACTGGATTTTATTTGGGGTGCCAAAATGAAAATCTTTTTAATTACATGAGTTAACCCCATTCACATTTATTGTTATGGCTGATACATTTAGTTTGAATTGTACCATAATTTTAGGTAATTATGTATAATTTATTACATTTCATATGTGCTGTTTGCTGTGTTAAAAGATTTGAGATAGTATTTAGGAAGGACTAAATTTTTCTTACTTACATTCACTTTAATAATAATAAATTATTCTATTGTTGCCTTGCTTTGTTTGTATGTTGATGTTGAAAAATCTGATTCTAGTCTAATTATTTTGCCTTTGTACATTACTTGTTCTTTTTGCCTATTAGCGTTGACGATTGTATCATTATCTTTGAAACAGGCTAAATCTCAGAGTTGATTTTTTTGAGGTTAATTTTCCCTTGAAAGCACTTTCGATGTGCAGATATTCAAGTTCTTTTTCTATTTCTGGAAGTTTTCTTGTATTGTAGCTTTAAATATTATGTTATTCTATATATTGTTTTCTTTTTCTTCTTCAGGGAGTCAAATAATGCAAGTATTAGTCCTTCATTGCCTGTCCTCCACTTTCACTACATTCTCTCTGATCTGTTTTGTTGCTATATATCATTTGTATTCTCTTGATAGTTTTTCATTTGAGTCTATTCTCCCTTGGCTGCCTTGTAATTTATCTTTATTTTTTAGATAATTTTGCCTTTCCTTCTATTTATTTTCTGAGTTCAATACTTAATACTATTTTTCATTTTTCCTTGTTTTTTTTTTTCCAATTTGTTTTTAGTTTTTAAAAATCCAGTTAAAGGTGGGTTCTTAAAAATGCTTGCTGAGAACATTGCATTCTGTTTGGAGTATAGTTTGTGTGTTTGTTTGGTTTTCTCCTCTGCTTGGTTGTTTTTTCAGGGCTGTTGATTTGTGTGAAATTTTATTTCCTGATTTTCCTCAATAGTTCTGTATAGATTTTATTTTCCTCCTATTCATTTTGTGTTATTGGAACATTTTTGGATCTCTCCTTTGTGTGTCTGGCAAAGTGCAGATGCTTTTCGCTGGTTTGTTTGGTCACTTGTCTACTGATTTGATTTGGTGGTGGGGAAAGTGCTGTGAGTCCTAAAGAATCACAGTGGTTCTCTTTGGTTTTATAGAAACCAAGATTTCACCCCTTTCCTTCTTGTTCCCTTCACCACCCAATGCCAAGGAGCCCTCCTTCCATCCTTTTTACCTTTTACCTTTTTCCCCTCCCCCAAAAGCTATGCGTTTGTAAAACTGTCCCATTGAATCATTGGTCTGATCCTTTAAATACCACAGACTTTAAAATTCTTTTCCTGAAATCTTGCTCTGATTGCTCAGTTTCCTTTTTATTGTTTTCAGACCTGAGCTGTATTTAGTACTTGTGGTGGTCTCTCCAAGTCTCCCTTGTGGACCCTAAGCACAGCACCCCCCTGAGAATGTCCAGGAGCTTCCCTCAGTCTGTGTCTGCACCACAACCTCTGCCCATGAGGAATGGGTATGTGCAGGGACTGGAGGGTACACAGTTATTCACAGTTTCACATCCTCTGTCTTCAAGTAATGTAGAGTGTGTACTTTTGCATAGAAATGGAGTAGATGTGAATTTCTTCCATGTCATTTGGAGGCTACTTAATACACTATCTTCAACTGTCTTCAGCTATCTGGAAGGTCTACGGTCATTTTTTTTTTAAAGTTTCCATGACTTTGAAAAGGGTGTGTATTCAACAATTTTGTTGTGCAGTAAGTACGTTGTATCAAATGTACAGTTTGTGTGACTCCACTCTTCCAAATGCTTACTGATTTGGGACCTGCTTGTTCAAGTGATGACAAACAGCATTACATCCAGATCTCCTACTGAAAAGGTCCACTTGTCATCTTCTACTTGTAACTCAGTTAAGTTTAGTTTTATATTTTAAAAAAACTTAAGCCATGCCTTTAAATACAAACAAGAAGTGTTGTATCTTTCAGAATATTTGAATTTTTTACCAAAATGTAGTGAGCTTGTTTTATCTGTAATAATGCTTTTTTCATCTTAAAGTGTTATTTCTTCTTATGTTATATTTAATCAAGCTTTTTTTTTTTTTAATTATTTGGAGATTTTTTTTTTTCACTTTTTGGGTTCAACCACTTTTTAACTTCTATTTTCGACATGGTATTTGTAAACATCATACAGCTGGATCTTTTTCCAGTATCATGAAACAGTCTATATTTGGTTAAAAGTGAAGTGCATTTACATTTATTGTGGTTGATGATATATTTGGACTTACTTGTATCATCTCATTTTTCTTACTTATGCTAAGCTTCCTTCTAGAGGGAAATTTTTGGTCCCAGTCCATCCCTTCACTGAGAAAACCACTGAGCTGGGTCACTGGGACTGCAGGCCCAGAGCTCTCTCATTCTTCTGGATTCATGTTTTCTTATTCTTGGCCAGCTCAGCAATGCATTTAAGAATTATATTTAACATTAGGTTGTGCTTTTCATATTATACGTTTTTTAAATCCTGAAATATTTTTCAAATATTTATTCTGCATAAATGTCAGAAATGGAAATTTAGTGACCTTTTTCTATATAAATTTAACATTTTTTTTTTTAAAGCACAGGACAATGAGACTTTTGGTAAAATGTCTTTTGTACAAGTTTTTTCTCCATTAGCTTTCAAGGGCTCCAGTAAGAAAACAAAGATACTCTGTTCCCTTTGTATGATTTTTAAAACAAATCTGTATAGGAAAATGTTCACATTCTATCATTCTATGCAAATGCTTAGGAATAGGCAGATGCAATTGTCAGATCTTTCTAAATATCAATAATGACTGTCTAAATAAAGATGCAACATGTTCAATAAACTCATTTTTGTTGAGACTTCTTTCCAGTGACTAACTGGAAAAGGCAGGGGTGGGTGGCAGAGATAGAAGAGGGTAACCGGGAGATAAATGGTAATAAAAGGAGACTTGACTTGGGGTGGTGAACATAATACAATATGCAGATGATTCATTATACAATTGTATACCTGAAACCTATATAATCGTATTCACTAATATCACTTCAAAAAATTCAATAAAATAGGCACTGATATCTATGTTATCTCTTAGCTATTGCTACAAAAATAATCTACCCTAAAATTCAGTGGCTCTAAAAATTACTCATTGCTCATGAGTTATAGGTCAGCTGGAATGTTCTTCAGGTACCAAATGAGCTAACTCAAGTCTGTGAGCTCAGTGCCGGTTGGGTAGCTAGTTCTGCTCATCCCAACAGGGCTCTCTTACATGTTTCAGGGCCAACTGTCTGATGGCTAGTCTAGAATGACTAGCTCTGAATGTAAAGCTAGACTGTGGTCACCTTGGCTGGTCCTCTCCCACCGGGCTTGCCTGTCCTTGATCTCACGGCAGTGGCAGGGTTCCGGAAAAGAAAAGAAGCAAGCAAGGTTTGCTTGCTTCTAAGGCTTAGGATGCGGACAGACACACCATCACTTCTGCCATATTCTACTGGCTAAAGTAAATCCAAGGCCAGCCAGATTCAAGAGGTGGGGAAATGGACTCCACTTCTTAACGGGGAGAAATGTAAAGTCACATTGCAGAGGATATAGATACAAGTAGAAGGGAAGAACTGGGGCCACTTCTGCAACCAATAAGCCACAATTTGTAACTATGAAATTCAGTTTGCAGTTGATATTTCATGAGATGTTATCTTATTAGTGTCTAAAAAGTCTGTAATACCTATCTATAATATCCAAATAAGGTTATATAAATATTCTCATACCTCCCTTCAGAGGTCATAACTCTCATCTGATTTGAGCGGATCCTCCAATTAGCTGACTTGGGGTTAGTTGTTTGTTTGGTTTTGTTTTTGCTTTTTATTATGAGGCTAGAAAAGTAAGCAGCAATAGTTAAGATTCTTGGGCACTGGAAATCTATTAAAGCCTTTTAAATGAGGGAGATACATCATTAATTTTAGATCCCTGGAGGATCATTTAGCTTCAGTGTTGAAAGTAAATTAACATAGAGTGAGAAAAAATCTTTCAGTAGATTATAAGTAATAGCAGTACAGTATTCCCTCACTTATCGCAGGTATTACATTCTAGACCCCCAGCGATAGGTGAAAATCTGTGAAGTAGAAACCTTACATTTTATTTTAATATTTATATATTTTTAAGGCTTTATAAACCCTTCCCACACACTTATAAACCATTCCCAGTCCCTTATTAACCTTTCCCACTCCCTTATTAATCTATCCACACTTTTATAAACACTACTTATGTTCTTAAACATATTCTACACTCTTAAACCTATGTGACTTTAACAACATATGTATACAGTACCACAAAATCCTACAATATAGCGAAAAATCCGCGATTATTAAATATCATATTTTTTAAAATCCCGCAATACAGTGAGGCCACAATAAGTGAACCATGATATACCGTAGTTTAGACAAAAGATAGTAAGTACCCTAGACCAGGGTACTGACAAAAGAGATGCACAGGAGTAGGCAGATTTGGGGGATAATTAGTGGGTAGAACTGACTATACTGTTAAATGTGTTATCAACATACCTAGTATGTGCCAATTATTCTGGTAAATTCTAGGGATTCAACAGTCCATCTTCTCATGGAATTTCCAGCTCAATAAGGAACAGAGATGTGAATTTAAAAAATAACATGCTCCTCAAAGTATGTCTAAAAAATCATTTGCTTTATCCTATAACAGCTTAATTGTAAATATACCTAATTCATTGACTTATCTTTAGTCCTACAAAGGGAGTCGAACAGGCTTCACAGATATCGGCTCTCACCCATATTTGCCAAGCTACCAGCGAACTTTCTACAATGTGAATCTAAATATTTTAGCAGAGCAACTACTTTCTAGTTTGTCATAATTCTTACTATGCCCTGTTGTCCTGCCCCCAACCCACTCTATCCCCATCAACCCCAAGTCATTCAAGCTTCAACCTGTGAATTAGAAAAACAGTCTAACACTTGGAAAAAAATCATGACAATGAAGCAAAAATAATTTGTAAAGAAAAAAAGGTTAAATAGACATCCTATATTCTATACCTAAAAATTATTTATTATATTTAGACAATAATAAATAATTTTCCATCCAGAAACCATTCTTTAAGTATATCATAAAATGTTTATAAAATGTATTAATATGTTATAGGTAATATGTTATGTTATAAAATATATTCCTGGATAAAAATGAAATTACTATTAAGTTGCTTGATGTTTTACATAAACAACTCAAATACTTTATGAAAATATAGAAAAGGTATAAACAACAAATATATGAGCATGTATATTGGTAATGAATATAAAAACCTTGGAGAATGAGCTATCACAGTGACATTTGATTAGTAGCTGAGATAGCGAGTCTATAATAAGGCCATCCAGAATGTCAACATCATGGAATGCAAACACTCTCCTATTCCATTTTGAGTTTTGAACACAGACTCCTGGGATACTCTGATGAAGTTATGGGCCAAAAAGTGTACATACAGAAAAATTCGGCATGTAGCATCAGAGTTCACAGACACTCTGTCCAAAAAAGCTACTTCAGATTCACAATCACCTTATAAAAGAAAGAACTCTGGACTAGAATCCATCTGACAGTTGCCTCATCAGTGCAAGAGGAAAGGTGAACTGGAACTGTTACTTTCTCAGGCCTAGTTTTCAATGTTTCTATGAGATGCCACCTAGAAGAGCAATCAGTAGAAAGAACCTGCACTGAGAACGGGTAGTGTCTAACAAACTAAGGTAACAAAAGGAGCAGAAAACAAGAGAGGAGAAGGAAGTAGAAAAGGAGGAACAAGAAGAGGAAGAGGAGGAGGAGGAGGAGGAAGAGGAGAAGAGCCCACTGTGTCTTGTAAATTTGCCTGGTGCCAATTCTGCTTCTACATATAAGCAACCCTGAAGGTGAGGAGCTATCCATTCAATTTGCAATGCCAATCAAATCAGAGCAGTGATATAACTTTTTAAATTTACTAATTCCTGCATTTGTAATTATGATATCTGATGAATGCTCCCTCTGAAAACTGATCTATTTTACGTGGGGTGACATTGGTTAATAGGATCATATAGGTTTCACGGATACACTGTCATGACACTAGACCGGTACATTGCACCGCTGCCCACCACCTAAAGTAAAAACATCTTTCCTTACCATATGTTAGGCCCCAGCCACCCCCACATTGTTATGTCAGGATTGAATAAGTTTGATAACCCTGTTTGAAAGCTAGATACTGTTATCTTTTTAAAGTACTGTGCATCAGATTGACCTAAATTCAAATGTCCGCTCTACCAATCCTGGCCAGGTTATCTGCACCAGGTAAATAAAATCCTTGCTTCTGATTTTCCTCATCTGTAAAAGGAATCGATTATAATAACCTCATCTCCTTTAAAGGAATATATTATAATAACCTCCTCTCCTTTAAAGGAGTAGATTATAATAATCTCTCCTTGATAAGATGAAATGAAACAATGCATGCTGAACGATTATATAGTACCTGGCAAACAGAAGGCTATTTTAATAAACAACAACAATGGAAGGAAAAGGCAACATGCCAGATAACCAGTTAAATTTTCATCCCCTAAGCTAAACTCTGATGAGGAGAATATTGTCTCTCATTTCCAAGATAAGGCATAACTATGTGTGTTCCACCTGACAGCATTTATCTGGTGATAGAATAGTCTTGTCTCCTGGAATAGGAAAGACACAAAAACTATCACATTTCCTTCTGCATGCTACGAAGAAAATCTTCCTCTATGGAAAGAAACACAAAAACTAAACAATCCACAGAAAGATGATCTACTCCCCAGTCCTTAAATGGAGAAAGAATAGTAAAAGATAGCAACATATGAGCCTTTTTCATACCAGTAATTCCCAACTTGGTTATCCATTAGGTTCACAAGGCAGTTTTTTAAAAAGTATTTGGTCCCGAGTCTGGAAGCCAAAATTCAGAATCACAGCCTTTTAGAGAAGGGCTTGAGCATTTTTCAAAGCCTCACAAATTCGGTCAGGTGCACAGCCAGACTTAGAACACTGACCTACCCTTAAGAGTCATTTCACTTATAAACTACTCCAGGATACCTAAGCCTGTTCTACAAAGATTATTTTTGGAGATGGAAGGGACCACAGCCTTCCACTAAGGTGAAATCGATGGCCTGATTTTATCAGTGAAGAAACAGAGGTTAGAGAGGTTAATTTTTGCACAAGCCTAGAACTTGATCCCAGCTCCTTTTATTGACAAATTCTTATGTTGCATCTTTTTCACACACAAGCTTTTGGAGCAAAAAAAAAAAAAAAAACAAACAAAAGCATGGATTTTTATCTTTAAAAGCTGATTAAAATATCATTTTAATTTCTTGTTTTGAGGACAAATTAGCTGTTCTGTCTTGAATCTATACAGACAATCATGATTTAGAAAGTTCTCCCTGAAATTCTGCTAGGTCTTGAATGAGAACCATTCATGTATACAGTGTTCAGCTGCTTTAAAGAAGGGCTCTCCTGCTGGGAAAAGTCTACTTTTTAGTAAGTTACAAACATACACATATACTTCCAAAGCATCTTACATATTTTTTAAAAATACTAGTAAAATTGAAAGAATTTTTCTGTTGTTTTGGCTTTTTATATAAGGATGTTCCATAAAAATTATTTTGTTGGTGTGATAATCACTTCTCTTAGACACTAGATGAAAGTCACAAATAATAAATCTATAATTATGTAAATTATATGTAGGAACTCTGAATAATGTATATGATTGGTATAACTACAGCATTTTCAATGAACGAAGATTTTTAAACACATCATGCTTTGTATTAAAAGGTCATTGCTCATCATCTAGTTAAGTCTTATCATACACACTGATTTAATGACATACCAAGCTATGTCTAGACAAAATATTTTCCTAAGATATTGTTCTAATTCTATGCAAATAGAAAAAAAATGTAAAAGATCTTCTGGAGCAATCATCATAAAAAGAAATCACTGAACATTAGAAAAAAATATGAATCACATTAAAATAGTAAATGAATTAAGTATCCTCCACAATGCTTTTCATTAATATCTTAATCACTTTGAGGGCCCTTGTCTGTTCTGGTCTACCAGTAAGTGTGCGTTAGTGACACAGAACACAAGACTTGGAGTCATACAACTCATTCAAATACCAGTCCTACCATTTATTTATCAGGTTATCTCTTAGCTTTGTCATCTGCAAAACAAGCTACTAGCAGGAACTACTTGCGAAGATTGCTATGAGAGTGAATGATAGAATAGGTCCAGAAATTTGGTACATGGTCCATCCATTAACCACTATTCCAGGAAAATTGGTCTTTTTTTTTTTTTTTGGCTTTCTAAATCTGGAAACTAGAAGAAATTATAAGATGAAATTCATTAGACCTGAATATCCAATGTGAAATGTCTATATGTCAATAAATGCATTAAAATTGAAGGTAAGCAACAAACTGAAAATACTTGACATCATAACTGAATAATCAATAACCTGAAATTACATAAGAATCTCAAACAAATTAGTAATAAGCTAAAACTGTAATAAATTGGCAAACACAAAGAAAAAAACACAGAAAGTGAAGTACAAATGTCTACCTGAAGTAAAAAAAAATGTAGAAACTCAGAAGAGATCAAAGAATAATATATTAGAACAATGGAATGCAAGTCTCCCCCTATCTACTGAAGATTATCATCATAATAATAATTCTCGGTGAAACCAGTCCCCTCATATATTCCCAAAACAAATATAAATTAAACATCATTTTGGAAAGAAATTTTGCAATATGTTTCAAGAGCCTTAAAAAATTTTCCACTTCTTGATTTAGTTATTCCACTCTCAGGAATATATCGTGGAGATATAACCTGAAACATTACAATGGAAGATTCTTCAGCCATTAAAATTGTGTTTTAGAAGACCATTCAACAATGAAGGCAGTATAATTCCAATTTAAATACAGATTTACAGAGAGACAGAAATGAAAGAATATAAAAATGCTAACAGAGGTAGTAGAGTTCCTTTTACCTCTGCTATCTCTACAACAAGCATGGATTATTTACTATAATAAAAATATTTTAAGTGTCTGATTAAATATTATATTTGCAGACAAGTACATATATGAAATGAAATTCAATATATTTGACAGTTGATATCTCTGTAAAAATATATGCATTTCAGTTTCTACCTTCCTTTTTCTCACTGTTTCATAAATATAGTTAAGATTTCAGCTATATGCCCCATTGTTCTGGTATATCTTCACAAAACCAGACACAGTTAGAAGCCTTGCATACTGAGGGTTGAGGTCAACACTAATCCTTGTGACTTGATTTATCCTAAATCTTATTCCTAGGGAAAGGAATCTGTAGGCACCCTCTCTCCCAGCAGAATGAAGAGGGCCTGCTTCACAGACTGGGGTTCCCCCTACTTGTCTGATTTATTCTGGTTCACTGACTAGCAAGAAATCCCAGCACTGAAGCCAATCCTTGATCCCATCAACAACTTCGAGCATGACTCATAAATGAATGAAATCTTTTCCAAACTCCTCACCCTGGCACGTCAGCTCCAATCCCAGGCCCCAGACGCTATCCTTTGGAAACAGACAGCAGCCAGGTCAAGACTTATTGTTTCTGGCTTCCTCTCCCACCATGTCTCCCCATGAGGAAAATTCCATGATTCTGATACCCAAGTCAATGTCGAGTTTTCAGTATAACGGCATAATGTAATTGTTCTGGACTTTACCAAGTTGAAAATTTAACCTCAAAATCCTTAACCCAGGGGGAGAAAAATTAAGTCATATTGATAGCTCAAAAAGCAGTAATAATAATATTTCTAAGTTGTATTATTTCTTCATTCTTAAAATTATGCTGTTGTGTTTTAAAATAGTTATTTTAAAGCAAGCAAAGAAATATTTTGTAACTATGGAACAAGTAACTTTCTGAAAATTTTACTAATTATGTTTAGTAATGATACAGAAAATCTGACAGACTTCACTGTAGTAAATTAAAGCTAAACACATTAAGAAGTGTAACTTATGCTTGCTACTGCTCATATGTTATTAGAAAAGATAGAGGAAAAATAAAGCAAATCTTTTCATCATTATTATGAACCAGCTCACCCTGCAATTTTCACATAGAACAACTGTCAATCAACTCTTGCATGACCTCATCTTTTCTTATTTTCTTCTTATAGAACATGAACTGGCTCAACCTCACTGAATCACTTGGTGAAAAAGTATTCTCCTTTCAAGTTGCATTAATATTTCCCCTATTCTTCAATGACCAAAAGCAAATTAGGCACCTAAATTGACATAAATTCTCTGACATCCAGATGTTTAAGAGCTATTCATTCACATTCATTGCTCTTTTTCTTCATTGACACTTTCTCATGTGGAAGAGGTGTTCGCTCACCCTAGGTGCAGTCGGTTGTCAATCAAGAGATTCAGTTTTGAAAGTTTCTATAGCCTTCTTATTTTCTCTCTGCACTAGGTATATAATTCAGGTGGCCGCTACCAAGTGCATAGCATGACCTTTCTTTACAGAAAGAGCATTAAAAAGGGTGAATGATTTCAGTGATTTTTTGGAAAACTATAAAAATAGAACAATTAAACAATCACTGGTATCCAAAAGCCTTTCAATAGAACTATGATGCAGTACACGTTTGAAAATGATATAGCTCCTCTGCACAGGTTTTCAGATCTCCCTGGTCTCCTACATACTCTGCTCAGAAGATTTTCTGACCATTCCCTGTCTCTGAAACCTGTCATGCTGTGAAAATAAACTTCTTTATTCCAAAAGGTATTTAATTCATGCTCCTAAATATTTCATTTTCAAAGAAATATGCAGTGATTTCCTTTCACAGAATTTGCAATTAATCTTGTAATATTGAGCAAATATTCCAGGAAACATAAAATAATGAAGCAACTATTTTCCAGAACAATTTTTAAAAAGAAAGCTAGAAAATACAATGAATCACTAACAAAAAGGTGAAAATTATGTTCCCTTATATTTAATCTTATTCTTGCCTTTCATTTTAATAATTTAAATCTTTAAAAACATGGAGAGATGAGTGGAGGTTAAATGAGGGGAGAGTCAATACACTGATATTTCCACAGAAATAATTTTTATGTATTTGTTTTTTACTGAAAACAAACAAATTAGGTGGTCAAAAATTAAGAGATATTTGTGAAATACAGAACTTTACCCAAAGGCAGGATCTGGCCAAGGATGTGAGTGTGCAGCTGAAGCTCTCCATGGTATGTGATAGCCTAGGATCTGCTATTGGGTAATTGTCAAGTGATATTACAGGTTTTCAGTACAGTATTAGCAATAAAGATTATGAGGCTGTGATTTCATCCCAGCTCCACCACTTACTAGCCGGGTAATCTTGGGTAGGTTTTTAAACCTTCCAAAGCTCAGTTTTATCATCTATAAAATGGGAAAATATTAACAGATTAGTCCCCAATGAGTTCTTGAAAGAATACATTGAATACATATGAAATAGCTGTAACATTGTCTGAACATTACAGCTCACTAGAAAAAGTGGCTCCACATCAGGACAAACTGGTCAGAAAACTGCCTCCAAAAGTACAGTTACCAAGGACCACACAATGTCTTCACTGGTGGCCCTCTGAGGTGCGTGTACCTGTTTCACATTTGCCCCAGTAATGAGTGCAGCCAACTAGAACTATCAGCCAGAAAGTAAAATGGATTGGATATGCCTGAAAACAGCATAACTTTGTAATTTAGTTTGTATTAACCTGAAAAATGCTATCATTATGATATCAGCAATATTTTGGAATAGATTATTACAAAGTGTGTAAATGCTTGATGAACAGACTAAGTGTGTAAGCTAACATTTCAAATTAAAGGTACAAGTTACTTTCTCATCATATAACATATTTACATCCACTTTGTCATGTCGATTGACACCAGTTTCCTTATCTTATGTGTTTTTACTGATAATTAAAGGAACAATTGCACATTCTATTCATTGTATAAAATATATTACCTTTCTGTTGACTTCAGGCATACCATAAAGTCAAAATGTCAAAAAGCAAAAATGATGCCTCGTAAACATCCTATTCTTTAATAATTACTATGACCTTAATTTTATCAACAAAGCATTAAGAAAGAGTAAGTTGAATTCCGCCTGTCAACAAAGGGGGGAAAACTGAGTTAATATTAGTTTTAAACTATTGGCCTGAGAAAAGTATGGTGATATTTTACCAAGTCAAATGCATAATCAATGTAATAAATAATTAAATTTTTGAAAGTATTATTTGTACTATAGTATCTCAAAGCTCTTTTGAGCTCCTAGCTTATAAATAAGAAAAAATATAGTACACTCCATATAACAGAATTACAGACAGCCTATGAAGTTTCACCGACATCTTACCAGGGGAAAGAAAATAGCAAATATTAAATCTAAGTAGGACTGTAGTTGGAGGATGCTATTTAAAGCAAAAATTTTACTTAAAAGAATAGGCACAAATTTTGAGAGTAAATAAACTAGATTTTCATTTATAATATTTTCTGACCAGCTTTATTTCCTAAAAAATAGAAAGCAAGAAAAATAATCAAATTTTCATAGTCCTGTGTTAGTATTCACATCACCAATATCCCATTCTTGTAAAATTTGTATAAACCATCATTAGGTATGACTATGTTCTTTTCAGTTAAAACACATAAGTAAGAGGGGCATAAAATAAGGAAGAGGACTAAAAGCAAAATGCCTGTGTGGTCAGATAAAGTTGATAATTAGATTATAACTGTATCAGATAAAGTAAGCAAACAAATTAACATATGAATTATACTAACAAAGTGACTTGACTGCAAGATTTTGTGTAATAAAATCCCCACTAATTCAAAGCAAAATAAAATACATTTCATGTATAGTTAATTCAAAGTTCCCATAAAATTTTGCTAAAACACAACTGTATTTAACCTCAAATCAAGAGAGACCTTGATTTGGATTCACAAAAGAACATTTTCATAGTTTAAAAAGCAAAATTGTATGGGATTATATGCCAAGTATGAAATTAGTTGATTTACTTCTTACTGATCTTGTGTTTTAAAGTTATTGTAAGTTTAAAATGGCACAATTAACATAAACCACATCACTCTACAGAGAGCATCAAACTGAAATGCTTACATAGAGTGGGCAGTCTTGCCTGAAACACCTACATGAGACCAGTGTACCTAGGAACACAGTCTTGGTACACAGTAGATATTTGATAAGTAACTAGGAATTAATGAATTGATAAACATATCTCATCCTGGCCTTAAATGGGCTTGAACTTCCTCTAGGCTTCAATCCCCTCATCTGTAAAAAGTCACAGTGTTTTGAAAATGCCTAACACTCAACGATAAAATTTAGCTTCAGTATGATTAATGAAGTGGATTAGATAATTTTCAAGATCATTATATTAAAATTTTGTTTGCTCACTGAACAAATAAATATCGAGTGCCTACTATATGACAGAAATTTTGATTCTGAATAGATAACCCAATATTACAACTTTCAAAAACAATGTTTTTCTCCTTTCTCCCCATAATAAACTCTTCGTGAAGAACGGGACACACAGGACTGCTGGGAGATACAACACTACATGGTAACTGGTAAAAGCCTTCAGTCAAGCACAAGTACCTAAATCACATGATGCTGGGAGGCTGTTCCTCCCCTCCAAAAAAAAAAAAGGATTTTTAAAAATTAATTTTGACCATGGGAAACAAGCAACTTTCTCTGAAATTGAGAGGAGTAAGAGAAACACGGCTTAGATCAGGGCTCCCAATATCTTCCACACATTTTTCTATAAACTTCAACTCATGAAAGCCTGGAGATGAAATTTTGGTTTCTAACAGTAAAATCGAAAGGAAAGCAGTGCTGATAAAATGAAACTGTTAGGCCGAGGACTGCTTGGTTGATCCCAGGAATCTTTTTAGGCTGGACAACCAGCTGGGGCGACAGTTCTCACTGCGGGTGTAGAGTCTCCAGAGATGCTCCGTGCCTTACTCCCAAGAGATCATTTGCCTTGACTCTCTGGGAGCGGAATGCTCAATGCCCAATAGCAGATACTAGCACAAAAAGACATCTCCAGAGAATTGCTATAGACATTTCTATGACAATATCATAAAGAATATATCTACGAGGAAACAATGTTGATTCAGTTTCAGGAATTTTAAACCACTTTACATCACTGATAATCTGGGTTTGATATCAGCTAGTGATGAGGAGCACCACAGGTACCCAATTTGAAGAAAAGTAAACATCAGTTGATCATTCATTAACTTACCTGTCTGTGTTGAATTATTTTAAAAAATGAAACATTTTCCTTAAGGCACGGAATTCACAGACAGCAAAAAACTATTAAATATTCACATTTTCTTTCATCCACCAGGGCTTTAATAAATGTTGAAGACATATCCTTCGTAGAGGAAAGCTTTTGAATGTGCTATAATCTCACTTTAAAAATCTAGATCTTCACTGATTTTTTTTTCTTTTAATTCACCAAAGGAAAGCCTGGTTGAAATAGGTTAATGATATTAATTCATACCATACCAGAATACTTTTTATCCTCTTACCTCGAGGAGTCTTAATTTATATCCTCAGAGATAAAGATTATATATTTTCTTATTATGACAACTCTTCAGACATTGTAGTTTCTTTTACTTGCTTATTTTGTAGTGAAAATTAATTTTCACTATGCAGCTGCATTCCTTTCATTCCAACACAGATAGAATATGGATTGTGTATAATTGAACTATCTTGGAAGATCAGCCAGCTGAACACTTTTATAATGAATACTTACTTGGCCCTTTATCAAAGAATCCAGTTCACACAAATTCATTGCAAAGGGGGCTTAGAGCAGTAACTGAATTAATATTTTCTAAATAACTATTGTATGCCAGATACTGCAACAAGTCCAGATGACACAAACATGAATAAGCTATAAATAATGCTAGTTTTTTAAAGGCAATACCCCCAAATAGCCAAAACAATTCTGAAAAGAAAAAGGAAAAGCAACAGTAATTTTTTTAAGTGTGACATGGGCATAAAGACAGACATATAGATCAATGGGGGGGAATAAAGAGCTTAGAAATAAACCCTTGCATGTGTGGTCAAATGTACTTCCACAAAGGTTCCAAGACCCCTCAAGTGGGGAAAAGACAGTTCCTTCAGCAAATGGTGTTGGGAAAACTGAATATCCACATTTGAAAAATGATGGATGAAGTTGGCCCCTTGCCTTAAACAAAAAATAAACTCAAAATGGATTAAAGACCTAAATTTAAGACTTAGACTAAAATCCTAAGAGGAAACATAAGGAAAAAGCTTCATGACATTGGATTTGGCAATGAGTTCTTGGATATGGTACCAAAAGCAGAGGCAACAAAAGCAAACATAAACACACAGGACTGCACCAAACTCCAAAACCTTCTGCACAGTGAAGGACACAAGCAACAGAACAGAAAGGTAAACTATGGAATGGGATAGAATATCTGCAAATTATATAGCTGGTAAGGGTTTTATGTGCAGAGTATATAAAGAACTCCTATGTATCAACAACAAAAAATGACCTAATTTAAAAGTGAACAAAGGACCTGAATAGACATTTCTCCAAAGATTATGTACAAATGTACAATAAGCACATGAAAAGATGTTCAACATCACTAATCTTTAGGGAAATGCAAGTCAAAACTGCAAGGATATATCATCTCATACCCATTAGGATGGCTACTATTTTTTAAAAAAAGAAAGAAAGAAGGAAAATAACAAGTGCTGGAGAGGACATGGAGAAACTAGAACCTCAGTATACACTGTTGATGGGAATATAAAATGGTGCAGCTACTGTGGAAAATAGTATGGCAGGTCTTCCAAAATTATAAATATATCTATCATCTAATCCAGCAATCCCATTTCTAGACATATTGAAAAGAATTAAAAGCAGGATCTCAGAGAAATATTTGCACATCTGTGTTAGAACTATTCACAATAGCCAAGAAGTGAAAGCAACTCAAATGCCATAGGCAGATGAATGGGTAAACAAAATGTGCGAAGTACATAAAAAGAGTATTATTTAACCTCTAAAAAGAAGGAAATACTGTCACATGCTACAATGTGGTTGAAACTTAGGGATATTATGCAAATTGATATAAGCCAGTCACAAAAAGGCGATATGATTCCACTTATATGAGGTATCTATACAGGTCAAACTCATGGAAGCAGAAAGTGGAATGGTGGCTGCCAGAGGCTGGGGAGAAGGAGAAAAATGGGGAGTTGTTTAATGAAGACAGAGGTTAGTTTTGCAAAATAAAAAGTTGTCACAATCTGTAGCAGAAAAATGTAAATATACTTAATATTACTGAACTGTACACTTAAAATGATTAAGATGGTAAATTGTATGTTATGGTTTCATTTTTGAAATTTTTTTTAATTTTATTTTTCCATTACAGTTTACATTCAATATTATTTTGTATTAATTCCAGCTGTACACAGTGGTTAGACAATCATACATTTTACATAGTGCTCCCCAATATGTCAAGTACCTACAATAATATTGACTATATTCTCTATGCTATACTTTACATTCCCATGACTATTTTTTAACTACCAGTTAGTAGTTCTTAATTTCTTTATGTAACAATTTTTTTAAGGCAATAAGGCATAGGTAATACATGAATAAGGTTACACAGAGTCAGGATTCATATGCTTGAAGTATGGGTAAGATTTAATAAAGCAGAGAAGGAGTGAAAAGACTGGGTAGATGAGCCAACCTACACAAAAATATCTGAAAGACAAAAGCAAAAAATCAGGCAAATAGGCAAATAAGAGAACAGCAGTGAAGATAAAAGTAGAAATGTAGACTGAGGGTCATTTGGCAAGGTGGTCAGTCCTCAAGCGAGTCTCTAAGATGACGAACCAGACAGACCATAGAGGTAAGAGAATGGCGTTAGGAACACCAGTTACAAGGCTGCCTAAAGCTGACCCAAAAAGTCTGGCTTAAGGCAATCATAAATGAAGACATACCCTACAAAACCAGTAAAGCCAGTATAGACTTCTATTTGAATTGTATAAAATTGATATTTCTTCACTTCAAACTTCTTATAAGCAGAGATTATCTTATGTCCTTCAGTTTTATGCTCACAGAAAGCATTTATAAGTAACTGGGCAACCAATGATTATCTTCAATTGCTGAATGTTTACATGGGGCTGTTCTAAACACTTGAAATTGTTAATAGAAGATAAGTCTTAACTATAACAAAAACCAGCAGATTCATCAGTTTTTTAATAAAAGACAAAGAAGAAATTTCTATATTTCCCATTCAAAAAGTAAGGTTAACAATTTCACATGCTTCCACTTAATTCAAAAAATAGAATCTCAAAATTCTTACTTCAAACAAATACTTGAATCCTTCAATAATAGGTGATATTAATATAGACTTTTTATACCATATTGCTTCTGAAATTAAAAAACAATATTTAAAAAATTCTTAAACTTTCAGAGTCTATTTAAGCTACAGTAAAGACTTGAGGGCTTTGTCTCCAAATATTTACATTTAGTTTTGCTTAAATTATCATTTTTGAATTCCCAAACCATATTCTAGAACTTTGCCTTCAAAGCTATTAGAGGTTAAAAGATTTTTTAAACTGCCCTTGTGAGGTCACCGAGGCTGCCGGGGGCCAGTAAGAGAAAGCAGACCTCACTGCCTAGATGTCAATTACCCAGCCCCTGGGCACAGGCTCACAGAGTGCCACAGCTTAAAATCATTATAAAGATAGCATTAAGACAATTAAACAAATTACTGGGAATCGAGAGTACTTAAAATCTATTCCTAAACTGGATAAAAAAAAGGTACCAGAGGACAACCTCAGAAATTGAGGGAAATTACAGAAAAGTGTTACAACATGAGTAAGCATTCATTTGCCTCTTGCAACTTAAAATTTTTCAAGCATTCTAAAATCAAACCTTGGGGTATTTCAGCAATGTATTCTAAGTAAATAAGCCCTTCAAGCATCTCAGCAAACAAAACACTCAAAATAGCTTTGTATATAGGTAGTAAACTAAGTTGTTTAAAATTTTTTGACTATTCAGTATCCCTACTGAAGCAATTAATCCTTTTCTCCCCGTGTATCCCTTGTATTACTTTTTATTTTAATATTTATTTTTATTGTATTTTTCCATTACCATTTATCCACCTTGTATTATTTTTTAAAGTAGTGAAATGTTAAAGAGCCTGTTCTCCAGCTTAAAATTATAAGTAATATAAAAATAATTATATTCTGAAGTCCAAAAAATCATAAAGAAGAGTCTGAGGAAAAAAAATATTGATTTTTTTTTTTTTTTCAGAACAAAAATCCACGGATACAAAGTGGTGGGTGGGAATCATAGATTTTCTTCCCTCTTAAAAAAGGTTTTAGAAATAAGCCGTAAATACTTCATAAATCAAGAAATATAACATTGGCAAAATATGAACAATCATGAAAGTGTAAAATATTTACATATAAAATTATGAAGTAAAAGTAGAGCTTAAAAATAGCAGGAGGGATTAACAACAGTTCCAAGTTCCAAATATGTTCATATTTTACTATATTAAGATTAACAGCTTCCTTTACAAAGGATGTATACAATAGCTTCACAATAAGCAGATGGTACTTTACGAGGAGCAGAATGCAGAGTAGTGAAGAACCAGGTCTTGGAGTCAGATAATCCCTGGGTGTGAATTCCACTTCCACGATTACTGATTGTGTGACCATCATAGCAAACTGCTCAACTTCCCTAAGCTTTGGTTTCCTCATCTGCAAACCATGCTCAAGAATGCCTAACTCACATTTTCTATAAAAATTAAATAAAATAATGCATATGCAGCATTTAACATAACTCACAAAAAAAATCATCATTATTTAAAAGTGAATATCTGAAACTTATAGTAAACAAGAGCCTATTTGAGAACTCATATTATTCAGCTGCTTGACTAAGGCTATTTCCACTGCTGCACAATTGTTCATCAAGAGCATACTGTAAGACACCTTCCAGCACTGATGTGGGAAGTCACAAACTTTATGTTAAACTTTGTATCATCTCTGTTTTAGAGAAAAAGCTTCAAGAGTGGAGTCAGAATCCAATGCAAAACTTTTAGTATTGCCAGGGTAATTATCAATCACTGTGCTAACAAAGGATAATTTTTGCACAAAAAAATAGCAATTCCACAAATAGTGAAAAGGCCTCAATGTAACAAAAAAAAATTAATTTACTCTTTACATAGTCGAAAAAAAGTTGAACTAAATGATAAAACATTAAATCATTTCTTTTTCTTCCCAGTTCTCCACTGTTTAAGTTATAATGAAAAAGGCACAATGACTGAGAAGAAATAAAAGCTAAGGATGCTATTAATCCAAAATATGCATGGGTAACTTGTATTTGACAGTACCTATTATAGCAGTAATTCCATAATCATCATATAGTAAATAGCATACCAACTTTGTAAAGTTCCCTCTCACAAATGGTAAAACTGCAACCCTTTTTTTTTTGTTGTTGTTGTTGTTGTTGAAATGGTTCAAAAAATCTTGGCTACAAATTCAGAGAAGGGGAAGTCAATATACTGAGAGCAAGACAGTCTACAGACGCAGTGATGAAGAACAAGTGTGTGACTGTGATGGCCCATGAGAGCCAAAAACCTATTCTTCAGGACTGCGTTCCAAGTTTAGTGGAAGAAAATTACAAAAACAAGCCCAAATACGGCATTAAATTCACACTGCAGAGACCCACATAACATGAATTTTTATTCAACAGTTTAAAAGAAAAATTTAGTTAAGACTGGTCATAATTTATAAAAATAGAATTTTACAAGGCTGTCTAGGACAACAAAATTAATTTCTTTTCCTTAAAATCTAAATTTCTCTACAACTTCTTTCATTAGCAATGTAACTTTTTAAACATATAGGCTACATACACTTTCAACTCCATTATCCATTTAACTTGCTAAATATCACCTTGAAAGTAATACTAATGGTTTACTCAATATGGAAGATATTTGTTATGTTTACACGAATATTGACCAGACCTCAAAGCAAAAAGTGGTCCACTGTTCTTTATAAGCACTCATCCTCATACTTTCAGAAAAAAATAAAGGCCAAACATAAGCCATTTTATACAAACTAGTATTTTTAAAGAAATGTTTACATGATCTCAAGAAAAGTAAATTAAAATGTTACTAGTTAGGAAAAGTATTCATACTTAGAAACACAGTCATATTTTGTAATCAATAAGAGTATTTCAAAACCAAGATGTTTTTAACCTGCACAATATATGGAACGCACCTGTAACTTCAGTCAAATCTAAAAGAAAAAATATTACCATATAGCCCATTTACGAAGCTGAATATTGAAGATTCATGCTACCTGAATAGTATAAATTTAGACAAAGTAACTCAGATTAAAGAGCTGGCCATATATACTTAAAAGTCTACATTTGATCACTTAAGAAGGGCCTCAAAGGAAAAAGGAAAGGGTACTTCAGCGTATGATCTGGAAGAAATTTTAGCATCACAGGAAAAATTTGACTTTCTTCTGGTACTTGGTAATATAAAGGAAAAAGGTTTGAAGGGGAAAAAAGTGTAAAATTGTTTTCATACAATATATGAATAATGATTCTAGACTTTAAAAGAAAGGCTATGGAGGTTTTATCTTTTATATGATGAAAAGAGTAAAATGAAATTCACAAGTTATCTAGCAAGTGGCAAAACAAATTATCATCCCTCCTTTATATGTATGGGTAAGAGAGTAAGACTTTAGACAAATCACAACTTTCTTATTTAAAAAAATAAAGGTTTTCAGAAATTTAAGACACAGTCTTTGATTTTTTTTTAGCTCTAACATTTAACTTTTAAATGACTCCATGAAGGCTCATGCTACTATGTAAATAAGCAATGCTAACAAGAAATTAGAGCTAAGGAAGAAATTAAAGGGCAACATTCAATCCATCATGTCTAGTCTACCAAACCTGGAATGCCTAAGATGAAATATATTTCTAAATAAATTAAAGTGACTATTTGAACATAAACACTCATCATCTTCTTATGCAATTCTTTTGATGACTAAGTCAAATTCATTTGCATAAGTTTAAACATTTTTGTGTCCCAAGAATATTCTCACCCTGCTTCTTTTCATGGCATTAAGCATTGGCTTTTGTCTTTTCTCTGCCCAGCATGACCTTTCCCACCAATACAATAGTTAAAGCCATGCTTAACCTTCAACACTGGAAACAAATGATACTTCTTGGCCCTTTTCAAGGAAATATAATCCCATTAATCTCCCTATGCCCAAAACCAATGACAGTGGGAGCCCTCTTTTTTACTAAATAAGGAAGTAAATTATTATCTTAATATGCAGCTAAAATCAATCAATCTTCAAAAATACCATAATTATATTTAAATCATAAACATTGAGCAATGTGTCAATTGCTTTTTGAAGGTTCTGAAAAATTCTGTTTTCCCAAGGATTCACAAACAAGTATTTTCAATTTACTCCAGAAAAAAAAAAGAAATGCATGTTTTCTGATACAACTCTAAAATGTTTTCTTTGGGTTAAAATAAATTAAAAGTAATAAAACATAGATAGCCAAAGCTAGAGAGGTAGGCAAGGAGACTAAACTAAGGCCATTGCAGCTAAAAATTCAGATGGCATCGAATCAAGGCCCTAAGATACAGGAATAAAGAAAAGAGGAAGACTCAAAATCAGTATACTAGAGACATCAAGAATTAGAGTTGTTCCTAGATTTGTGGTTTCGGTGTTTGTGAATCTGGTGATATCACTAATAGGGATCTCACTTAAAGGTAATAACATAGAAGAACTATACTTTACAAGATTGATCAGAAATTCAAACTCAGACATACCAAGTTTGAGGTATCTATGGAACACACAACAAGACTGTAGTCTTTTACCTAGAACCAAGACTTAAGGTGAAAGACCTGCTATATTTTCGGTGTCTCTCCAGAGAAAAGTCAATCAAGCTAGAGTGAGAGACAACGTAGTTTCTAGAACCTAAAGAAAATAGATATTTAAGAGCCAGTACAAGAACCTAGAGAAGGAGAAATCAAAAATAAGATGAAGGGCAGTAAGATAATACAAGTGAAAATGTCATTCATTTAACAAATACTTATTTGCTCAGTATGTGGCACCACTGGATACAGGGGATATGCCAAGGCCTGAAACAAGCATTTATGAGATCTGGCAAATCAATGGTCATTAGTGGCATGATAAAAGCAATGATAAAAGCAGCTCCAGACAATGAGATAAACCACGAATGGGTGGTCAGGAACACAGACAACTTCTTTCCAGAGGGAGACTTAGAGCAGCAGGCAGCAATTAGAGGCTGACATTGGGTCAGAGAAGAGTTTTGAAAGGGAAAGAGTTGGCAAAG
This sequence comes from Furipterus horrens, assembly GCF_987537825.1. Classification (NCBI taxonomy): domain Eukaryota; kingdom Metazoa; phylum Chordata; class Mammalia; order Chiroptera; family Furipteridae; genus Furipterus; species Furipterus horrens. Next base: position 112,076,980 of record NW_028327172.1, on the reverse strand, counting down.
GAGTTGGCAGAGAAGAAAAAGAGGGAGAGGAGATAGAAAATGACTGAATAAGCATATTGTTTCAGACAGGGGCGAATCCTTACAGTCAGAAAGAAGGGAAGGCTGTACGAATATGTGGGAATAATACAGGTGGATGCCGGTCGAGGCATAAAGCTGGTGGACATCTCTCACAACCTGTATTTTCTTGATCAGAGAAAAGAAAGAGTCGTCCTCTGAAATGCTACAGATGTTGATATAGAGAGTGCGAGAAGATGGGTGATGCCATAACCCCTCTGGGGAATGGCTGAAGGAGCTGACTGGAGACAAAAACAAGCTTTACAAATGAATAATTGAAAAACATGAGGCTTCCATAATAGAGATGGTGAATTTCATCTTGAAAGCAATGGAACTGTTGATTTTAAGTAGGAAATAGTATGAACAGATTTGTTATAAACTATGTAATATACTCTTAATTAATTTTAATAAATAAAAATAACTAAATCTACATTTATTTTTCTGAATTAATCTACACTATATTCATGAACCTTAAAATTCTATAAGAGTATATCATTTGTAAAATAGAAACCAAACCACCATATACCACTAAGCTATTAAAAATACTTCTACGTGTTATATACAACATAAAACAAAAAACTAAACTACATGGCTCAGAAATAGTAGCTAACAAACATTTCCTTCCTATGGGATTCAGGTCATCCTAATACCCAGAATGACTTTTCAGTCTTCTCTCTGACTCTACTCTTCCCTGCCAAAATCTTCTAAATAGTACCTTGGTGCTGATTTTTTAATAATTGAAGGCTTTTCAATGCTGGTTTTTATTCTGACATCCTCCCACCTGCTGTCAGGAGATGCACAATGGGAAGCAGGTTGAAATCAAATCTGCACTGTACCCCAGACAGGGTCTTCTAGAGCCTGGATTCCTATGGTAAGCCCTCAAACCACTTCTACTATTTCTTTACAATATTGTTATTATAACACATACTCCTTGAATTTTGCCCACACAAAATGTTGATACCTGAAAACATAGCCTGACCTACCATCTTTTTTACTTTTGTTTTTATAAATACCAATATGATATCAACTAAAATCTACACTAATTAAGGGAACAATTTAAATATGCAACACCTCATGTAGATCTGAATCTATCTTCCATGACCTCTAACCTCATTACCATACACTGCCTACTCATGTATTGTATCTCATTCTGCCTGAAACCACACATTATTGTGTAGTCATTAAATATATATAACTTGTAATGGGCAAGTATAAAACATATGCCAACATTAAAAGATGTTGTATGATTATTTAGATATGTTTTCAGGAATGCACTACAGAACAACTCTGAAATGTGTAGATGAATCAAAAAGATAGCTGCCTCTTTCACTTGTATAATTAACACTATTTCTGAAATAAGTTTGAGTCTGGTTCTCATCACAAATGATTCAAGTAAATAAAACACAGCCACATTGTCGCCTAGAACTTGAGAAAAATCATATCATAAAATGTTTATCCACAGGAAAAGTCCATTTTAAAATACATTATGTCAAAATGAAACATTAAAGGAAAATACACAACCCAAATTAGAAACCAAATAGCAATTGCAAAATAAATACAGAGTGCTACTAATTTCTTCACCTTTCAGTTTGAATAGCCTGGAGATCTTAGACAGATTTTTAGTGGAAATGCAAATCCTCGAGCTGCTATTCACCACACCATGTTGCTAAGGACAGTGAACTTTATTGTCCAGCTTTACTTAATATGGGGATTACCATCAACCAACATCCTCCAGAACCAGATACAGCCTGCTAAGCTATATAGAAACACCATTTCTATTAAACACAAAACTCTAAAATCTTTCATTGAAAAGAATGTTTTGAATTTCTGATTAAATTTGGAATCTTCCAAGTCATCCTGTCTTTAAAAAAAAAATTTATTTATTTTTAGAGAGGAGGTAAGGGAAGGAGAAAGAGAGGGAGAGAGAAACATGAATGTCTGGTTGCCTCTCACACGTCCCCAACTGGGGACCTGGCCCACAACCCAGGCATGTGTCATGACTGGGAATCGAACCAGTGACCCTTTGGTTCACAGGTCAGTGCTCAATGCACTGAACCACAGCAGCCAGGGCCTGCCTTTTTTTTTTTTTAAGACTTTTTGGTCAAGATTATGTAGTAGTAGACAGGTAACTATATATGGCACATTATAAACACTATATAAACTTAGCAACTACTATTATTATTTCCACTAAAATGTATTATTTCCTCATAACCAAAGTCTAATAAGCAGTAAATACAAACTACTCATGCACCTGGATGAAATTCAGCCTTATGATGATTCAATTTTATTCAAACAACAGAGACTATAAATGTGAGATAACCTTTGATTAGTCCTAGCCTAACAGTAAGTGTGCAACTGAAACTGTAAATAGCATAAGTCTGTTCTGACCTATAGCATTATATATTATTTCTAAATTTCTCTTTTGGAAAACAGATTAGCAGCCAGCACAATTTCATAATCAACATATGTTTATGGGGGAACTATTTTTGCTCCGTGCTGTAATAAAGAATAGGAATGCCAAAAAGCAAGATTCTGTATCTACACACCAAGTTTGCAATCTCTTCTGGTAATATGTGTTGTGTGATTTCAGGGGCCAACAGACTCTACTTTGATATTTAAAATGGGTAGGATAAAAGGATTGCTACTGCCCCTTTACTTTGATAGGAAAACAAGAATACGATAAAAGGTTTAACGGAGACCCTCCTGATTCTAAAGACAGATAGAACTCAGGTAACTGAGCAGTGGTGACAGTGGCCTAGGGGTGCTCAGGGCATGCCAAAGGGAGACTTCAAACTCAGTCACAGTGAAATACAAGCATCAAACTAGGTCAGAAAATCTCCTTGATGAAGCAGGTAACATCAAAGATAAAGGAATTTAGATATGTACCACACAGTGTCCTAAGTCCCTTACATGTATCATCACATTTAACCTTTCAACAGCCCTGAGAGTTAAGTGATACTGTTGGCCCAATTTTTACAGATCAGGAAATTGATGCACAGAGGAATTAAGTAAGTAATTTATCCTAGATCACCCAGCTAGGAAGCAGCAGGACAGGATTCTGAATCCAGTTTAGCCACAGCGTCCTTTCCCTTCATCACTGCACTATAAGATACTGCTCAAGACAAAAGTGAAAAATATATACACATACATGAAGGAATAAAGAATAGAATGAGATGAAATAGAATGAAATGGGAATCTGGGCAAAAAAGAGATACATACACAGACATGAAAGTGAACTTTTAGGTGAGCTTACTCTAAAAACTTGTTAAGATTGGCACCAGAAATGCCTAAAATCAAGATGACTCGGGTCTGCAAAACTCCAAGCTAGCTGGTAACTATTGTAAACAGATTTTACTATATTGTGATCCCAATAGTTATTAAGAGGAAAGAAGCGCAAACTCCTAGAAAAACTGAATAAAATGAGCATCTAAAAGTACCAAACATCTTTTTTTAAAAAAGGAATATGTGTCTCTGCAGAGACAAACAGAAGTTTAAGAAAATAGATACAAACAATTTAATTCGTATATTGAATCCTTATGCGCCATTTTTTTGAATTTCCTTGATAGATATTTTAGGAAACCTATTGTGTGAAAACTGCTGTTTAAGACCTAGGAATTAAAAAATAAACAGGAAGTGGCCCTTGTCCTCAAGAGCTGCCCTTTGTGAGATTATATTTCTCTCAGTTCATAACATCTGATGACTATTTTGGAAACAGTATTTGCTCAGCATCTTAATGATGTTTCTGAGTCTCTAAATGCTTCTAAATACACAATTTTTGCTCTTCAAGTCTGTGGCCTGTGCCATCTAATTCTCGAACCTTACTTTATTTCTCCAAAGGGGAACAAATGTTCCCTCGGTTTTACCCGTATATGAAATAAAGAGCCTCGCTAATTCTTTCAACCTTCAATTACTCCCTGCATCAGAAGTACTTCACCCAGTTTAGGAAGTATTAGGGAACCATTTGTGAAAGGAGAATGGGGGCAGAAAAGTTAGTTTCTTATTCCAGTTAGGAAGTTTCACCAAAGAGCGAGAAATTCCAGAAACAAAAACAAACAAACAAACAAACAAAAAAACAAGTTCTAATTAGTTACAGATGAAGATCCCCAAAACCACACTGGTCACAATGCAAATCATGAAATGAACTCCTGGAGACCAGGAAGAGGAGGATTTTTCATCGGATAAAATGGAAATGAATTACTTTTGAAATCCTAACCACACTACCCTTTATTTCATTTACATGCTACTAAGGAATTGGCTTAAATGGGCCAAAGTAAACCAGAACTGTTTTTATTTGTTATTTTCACAGGTTTTTCAATTATTATTATTATTATTATTATTATTGCATATTACCTCTTTTTTAAAAAAGCCTTGTCCCTGAAGCCTGCTGCTCTTTTAAGGTTCATCATCTTTATGCCACCTGGTTTGGGATTTGGCTGCAAAACTGCCACACTACCCTGATCAAAGTGCTCACGAAATCAAGAAGGCAAGAGCTGGCCATATGAGGATTCCAGTACTTTGAATGTTCTAAAAATAAATGTGCACAAGGTCTTCTGAAATTGTCTTACCTAGTTAATTAATGTGGGAGGAGAAGTGCTTTCTACCCTGTATACGCTGCCGTACAGAAAACAGACGGCTTACGGTCATCTCGGTATTAAAGCTTCTCTCATGACAGTGTGCTACTGTCTTCAGCTTAAATCACACACACACACACACACACACACACACACACACACACAATAACTTGAATAATTGAAAAGATGAAAAGATGGATTTTTAAAGAATTATTAACTAGAACATACATTTCTTTCAACTTCCCTGTAAAACTTAAAGTGAATACTGGCCTCTGTAACATCGTGTAACATCTTGAAGCTTAATTCTTTCACCTCCCCATTTAACTTGCTCTAGACAGTCTGATGGGACCACAATTCAAATTCTTCAAAAAGGCAAGGATCTAAATCACTTCCAGATTTGCCTTTTAGTCTAAAATTCTTGCATTAATATAATAATATGATATGGCAATAGTAAACGATATTGACATGCTTATCTATTAGCATACCTGTGAAAAGAAAGGTAGTCATTTCTAAAAGAAAAAGAAAGACGAGAAATAGAACAATAACATGAACAAAAATTCTTTTGGACTTACTCTCACCTGTGAATAATTAGAAGATTTTAAGTTCATTTGGAAAGGGTGGAAAAGACTGAAGAGATAGGCTTACAGTGCCTTTCACTTTGATGTATTGCAAGTAAGGAAAATGGGGAAGAAGTCAGAGAGCTTACACACACACAGCACGCACATGTGCGAGCACCAGCGCGCGCACACGCATCCTGCACCATCAATGGCAAACCTTCCTGTCCCAATTTTCATGGTTGGGGTTAATAACAAATAAGATAAGGGTCGTATTCAGGAATATGATTAGAATAAAATAATGAAATATAACATAAGTCTGTTTACTCTGGTTTGACTCAGGCTAACTCCCAGTTTTTGGTCTATTGGAACTCATCACTCACAGAGTGAAGGAGGAATTGACTGTGTGTCACTAAAGATTTGGTCACAATCTCTCTCTCCACATTTTAAAATAAATACCTAATCCAAAATTCTATAATGGCAAAAAAATCACAAAATTCCATATAAATGAGGGGTTCATTTTATATCCTCTAATGACTACAAAGTTTTACAGTGGAAATTCCCCAAACTTAATTTTAAAAAGTACATTTGTTGCATTTACTTATTAAAAAAGGAATTATATTGTTATTGAAGAAATTCTTATTAAAGAAAATTTAAGAGTTACATATAAGTACAAAACAATTCCACTGTTCAGAGATAATTTTTAATTATTTAATATTGGTATATTTCATTTCATTTCATTTCATTTTTTAAATTTAATATTGTTTCCCAAACTGGTATTTAGGGAACATTTTTCTGGGAAATGATAATGTTAATATCTGTTCCATTAAAAACAGTGTTCTGTGGTATAAAATGGTATAAAACATTTTAAGCAAAGTTAGCAGATGTCTTTATTGCAGGATTTCTCAGAGCCTATAAAGTGCCAACATTTATTATGACTTTTCAAGTCATAAACGTCTTAGGAAGCAAATCATAAATTTGGGTAGCAAGCAGCTTCCCAAATTTACTTCCTACTTAATATATTTTTCTTGTTCATCTGTCAGCCTCCAGTTTAGGAAACACTGCAACTATATTATATGGGAAGGGCATTCCAATATCATTAAATAATTTCAAAACCATAATGGCATAGCTATAAATTATTACTATATTTTAAGTCTCATAGATTACTAAATTTTTCCAGTTTCTGTTATCTTTATATATGTTTTATTACAAATGCATTAAAAGTGTTAACCTTTTTAAGAAAATGCATCATAATTTTCTGAGTACACATCTTTTACATCCTTGGTTAGGTTTATTCCTAAGTATTATTTTTGAAGCAATTGTGAATGGGATTGTTTTCTTAATTTCCCTTTCTGTTAGTTCATTATTAGCAGTCATTTGTATTTATCTTTCTTAGACTGAATTTCAGTTCTCTCTCTTCACATTTATTATCTTTCATTTCATTGTTTTCATTTGATTCTTCTCTGAAGCCTAAGAGAGCTTCTCAGATTTGCTCAGATTAGTATTGCAAAACATTAATCCTTCCTTCTTGCCCCCTCTACAGACTAAATCCCAGTCTCAGTTTTAGTGCTCCTTGCGATATTTCCTTCCCTTTCCTAAAACCTGAGTTTGTTTACTCCTTACAGTTCTCTGCTGCAGTTTCACAGATACCACACCTTCTGTTATGCTCAACTGTTTTCTAAATGTTCTCCTAAATACTTGCCAAAATGTGCTTTTCTTTTGCATCTTCAGGATGGTAGATAGGACTTGATCCTGAAGGACAACAGTACAATATATGTTAATAGTGCCCACACTGTTGAGTTGTTCTATTTCCTCTTCCTATGATGATGGTGGTGTCCACCATCAACACGGGGCTTGCCTTGGATCACTGTGTTCTTGGATGGTTATAGATAGAGCGCAGGCTGACAGCTCAAGGTAGGGGGAGGGGGGAAGAGATTGAGCAAAAGTGAAAAAAAGAGAAAAATCTCATGGACATGGACAACTGTGGTGATTATAGGAGTGCTGGAGGTAGAAAAGGGTACAGGGAGGTAAACGGTAATGGAAAAGATACAAAGAAATAAATTAAAATACATATTTTTTAAAAGAAATCTCTTTTCAATGCTGTAGCAGGAATATAGTTAAATATAAAACACTTAAGTCCAGTTCTCAGTGTCTTCAGTTAATTTAAAGCTGATCTTCTGGACTGCAGAGGAACCTTCTCCTTAAATACATTTTAGATCCCTCTACCTGAGGTGACCTCTTCCCTTCAGGATGGAGTAGTTAGTGGCTCCAGCTCTCCCACTGTGTCATGTGCTCGCTGCTTTCTATGTTCTTACAGCTGCTAGACAGATAAGATAAAGAAGGCCCGCATGATGTAATCCAACAGCATCCTCAGAAAATCAGCACCCCCGCATCCATGGGGAGCTGCCCCATTTCCTCACTGTTGGAAGATGATGGCTTTAGACTGGCTACATTAGTCGTTTCATGAGACAATCCTGTGCTTCCTAGTCCAGTCCCTTGCAGGCAGAAAAAATGCATCAACATTTCAAGCAATTTAGTGTAAGTCTTCTTTCCTCCCTTATTGTATTTGTTTGTTTCTAGGTCTTCATTAGTCTTCTAGCAGAAAAGTGGACAAGGCTGCATCAGCAACTGCAATCAAATGTTATTTTTAATGGGAGGCCTGTCTAAATTGTAAGTATAAGTGAAAATTTGATTATTGCACAGTCAAGCCCAAGAACTCATTTGATCCATTCATACAACTTAATTTATTTTAAATCAATTTATTAATGCTGAAAAGAACAACACACAGGAGAGTAGGAGGCACTGTCTGTCTGGCAATCACAAATGTACCACCAGTGGCAGCAACGCAAACGCCTTTTCTTCACTGGTCCCGGGCATCGGAAAAATGAAAAACTGACAGGCTTTCCCATTAGTTGAAGATGAGGGGGTTAAGAAGAAATAAGCATTATCTTTTGCCCTCTGGGTTTTATTATTGGCATAGTTTTTGTTAAGTAAATGGCAGTGTTTTCATATTTCCTACCATTCTAGGTCACACAGGCAGGGTAAGCTCACTTACTTCCCACTGATGAGCATTGGGATGTTGGCAAGTTTGAAGTACTCAGACCCATCAATTTCCCCTTGCCATTTTGAAACTTCAGTAACATCACATAGACCTTCTATATATAGTTCACTTTTACATCGTATGCATCCACCTGACTAAAAAGAAGGGAAAATAAAAGGAATTACAGATAAATGTTATCAGAGAAGAAATTAGGGGAGCTTCTCTGAAGGTCTGTGCTAGACATATTTTAATAGTGATGATCCACTTTTGAAAAGATTCCTCTGACGCCGCTGCAACTTATCGGCAATTGTTGTAGAGCCAGAGAAACCTGAGTTGAAATTCTGGCTCCACCACCTAATAGTTATGTGACCTTGAGCAAGGTAATTAACATCTCTATGGCTCTGATTTCTCTTTCATAAAATGAAGATATTAACAATGCCTGCTGCATCAGATGGTTAGCAGACTTAAAAATAAGAGATAAGGCAAGCAACCAAACTGTTAGATAAGTGTTCAGTAAATGTTTGGTGTTGTTATCATACCCCCACATATCTTAAAATAAAATGCTCAACCTTTACATGAAGTGAAATTGCATTTAAAGGAGACGGGATCTCTCTGGTAATCACCCATAATGGTTTGTTAGCGAATAGTAATTTGATTAAAAATAATTTTTGTACCTAGATTATTAGAGCTTATACCATTCAATGGATATTAAGCCTACTCTGAAATAAGCAAATGTGCATACCTTATACTTATTGATTATATTAAAATATAAAAGAAAGTAGATAGTCTACAGAGGATCAAAAATAAATAAATAAAACCCTTATGCATTAGAAAACGGACCCCAAGTTTAAGAGCTTATTAGCCTAGAACAAAGGTTCTCAGGAGAATCATATAGGGCTGGCCTTTTTCAAAATAATTGATCACACTTTGGGCTTGCACAATGACTAGCAAATATTACTTGCTTTTCAGGGGCTGAAGAGGCCAGCTGTGTTTACAGCAATACAAAGGAGAACCCTAAACAGAGACTATTACTCGGGTCCCTCCAGACTCTGAATGAATGAGTAGAGACTCATGAGAGTGAAAAAATATGCTTATAATTATCTGAATATAGAACCTTACTCCATTTAACAGAAACACACAGTATTAAAGATTTTAATACACACTGAAATTTTCAATAACACAACTATGTAAATTAAGGAATTTGATCTGCTCAGAGCCTTCTCAAAAGTGATTCACTCTATCAAAAACTTGCATCCACAATCTCAACACCACTTGTTTTTGAATCGCTGATACAAGTATGTTTTAGCCTGCATTTGTAGCTATGGTCTTCATAATGATGCTACACATATGTACAGGCTCTATTTCATTACTCCTGGTATGGTCATACCCAAGCATTTCCATATAGAAATTCATGTTATTTTTGAAAAAATTTTTTGTTAAAATATTTTATACAAAATAAATTATTTTCATATAATTTTTGCTTTATTTTACAAGAGGATTGAAGTAGAGGATCATATTAACTTTTATCATTTCAGAATGCTAGGGACTGTTAGAGGAGGCAGCATGGGGTTGGAAGGGGTAGAGAGCTAGACAGCTTCATGGTGGCCTTCAAACATGGGAAGGTAGAGCAGAGAAAATGCAAATAACACAGTGATTTTTCTTTCAACTGCAGATTAAATAAGAAAAAGTAAATTTAACTTGAGTATGAAGAATTTAATTTAGATATTTTAAAAACACCATCTTGAAGAAAAGAAATATAAATCATTGGAATAAGAAATTTCTTAGAATATTTAAGCCATTTAAGTTTGTGATAAGTAAAGCTTTCTTAAAAATTAAATTTGAACTATAAATTGGGGAAATTCTACAATTATGCATTTAATGCTTGTTTTAAAATTTCAAAATGCTTCAAAATTAATTCATACACAATTCAGTCTTCAGTAATATGTTCAGTATTTTTAAAGTGATGTGGAGCAATTGAGGGTGAAGTGCAATATATGTTTGGAGTTTTTTAAGCTAGATTGTGGCATGCACTGCTAGTCTAACCATGACCTCCTCTCGCCTCTTCAAGGGAAAAAGAAAAAAAAGTAAAAAGAAACAAAGAAAGAAAAAAAATAACAGTGGCCCTGAAAACAGCAAAGCTTACTTTGGATATCTTTTAATACAAAGATAATAAAACTTATTTTAAGAAATATGAATTCAGTATCACACATCCATAAAATTTAGGAGAATAATATGTAAAAGATATATCAGCCTCCACACATATTCTCATCACAGAAATACAGTATTATAAAACCACTTGCATCTTTAATTTAAAATTTTAATGCAGGATTAAAAAGTAATTCAAACTTTGATAGTCACTTTAAAGCAACATTCAGAAGTGGGTGAAAATAGTTAAAAGGTGCAAACTTTCAGTTACAAAATATGTAAGTCCTGGAGATATAATGTACAGCACGGTAACTAGATTAACAATATTGTATTGTATACTTGACAGCTGCTAAAAACGTGAATCTTTAAAGTGCTCATCACAAGAAAAAAATCATTAGTAATATATGGTGCTGAATGTTAGTAACTAGACTTTTTGTGGTGATCATTTCACAATATATACAAATATCAAATCATTTTGTTGTACACCTGAAACTAATCTAGCATATCAATTATGTATCATTTTTCAAAAACAGAAAAATTCAGTTAAAGAGTTTATGTTCTTATGCTTTACAAATTAATATATTAAGTCAATCAATAAAAATTTTTAGAGGTAACATTTCATATATATGACAATTGTATAGGTCAGACTTCAAATTGGCATGAGTCTTTCCCAAGGGACGTTTTGGTTATTTTTATTCTATGAACTTCATGTCATGAAAAATTTAGTAAACTAAACAAATTGCCCATTTTAAGGAATAAACAGTCTTTGCTCATTTTTAATAAATCAAGAATATACTACTTCAAATCAGTATGTTTGACAAGGATAATATGACCAGTGGTACCAATCTGTGTTTGTAGGTCCCCAGGAGTTGGAAAACTCCAGAATGGGGACATGAGTCCACAATATATTAGGTTCTAAAAACAAAATATGGCTATTAAGAGCAAACCAATTTTTCACAAATGGACTTTCAATTTTAAACCACTCAATATTTCTTTGTCTAGATCCCAGAATTTTTTCTGTAGCTGAAATTCCACACATGGTCTCCATAACCCCAAAGAAATTCCCTTTCCAGATGAGCTCCATAGAACAGAACTATGTTTCTTCAAAGTCAGCAAGCTATTCATAAAAACTACAGTAGCCCCCAAGGGAAGATCAACTGGCAAGTATAAAATTACTTTATGTACACTGCAGTAGTTGCTCTGCCTTTTCTAAGGGGAGAAATAAGACAACGATGATCAAAAAATAAAGTACATGGAATGAGTTAATTTTAATGTGAGTGCTTATCATTACATGAAAAAAATACCACTGATTAATTGACATGACCCTATGAAATATCGAAATCCCCTACTGAACTGGCAAGTATCTAAATGTAATAAAACCAATCATGTACTTTCATTACTACGACTGACTTTTGGAACTAGAAAAGACAACATGTTCCCTGTTAAAATATTTTATTTTTATCATATTAAAATATAGTTTACTAATTTATACAGGTTCTTTAATTTATAAGTGGTTTATATTGATTATATGCTAACATTTCTATCAGTGCTTCACATCAGACATGTATATAGTCATATCCATGCATGTGTGTATATATACATTTTTACTATCTATACAGATTAATTGAATAAATTGTCTTCCAAATATTCACTTAAGCCCGCAAATGATATTCAAAATGCTGTCCAACTGATGTGGCCTATATATAGCCAATGAGAATAGAGGCTGACCATAAAGAACCAAGACAGTGAAGCCAGAGTGTCCTGGCTGAATAACAGACCTCCTCACACTGCTTCCACCTGCAGTGACCATACTCATTCTGTATGTGTGAGAAATACGAATTGCTCTGAATACAAATAGGTAAAGGGGGAATTGTGTTCACCCTTAGCATGAGTTATAAGGAAAGTCTCTGTTTTCTCCATCTGTTCCCACTCTACATGACCACTCCTCCTTAGGGATGTCCATTCCTACAACATATATTTATTGGTAACCTTCTATATGGGCCACTGCGCCAGGTGTGTCCGGGAGAAGGAGATGTACAAGACAAACAAGATTACAAAACAAACAAGGTCTCATGTTCAAAGAGTTTACACAGTTTATAATCTAGTTGGAGAGAATAAATGTTCTGTATATGTAAGTTTGTGGTTCCTTATTTTTATTATATAATACTTATTATACGTCAAGCCCTGATCTAACAGTTTAAAAATTGCCTCAAATGACTTATCCACGTTGGCATAAATATAAACATAAAAAGTCAAGTAACTATTTAATAACTAAAGAATCAGAGAAAATAACAACAGAACAAATATTGTAAGATAAAATATAATTAATAGCTATATAAATTAGAGGTCTCTATTCAAAGGATATTAGTTCCTAGATTATACCAAAATTAAGTTAATTCAGGAAATTGATAGAATAAAAGTAATTTCATATTAAGGGAAAAAAACATATCCTAATACTAATAGTGACTATTTCTCAAAACTAAATTCTATTGCCATTGAATTCTATCCTTTTAATCTAAGATAATTCATATCTACATTAATCTGGAAACTTTAAATCAAAACTATATTTTTAAACATGCAACTTAAAGATAATGGGTTGACCAAAAAGTTCATTTAGTTTTTTCCGTACAATTATTCTAGTAGTGCTTAATTGTCTTGAACTTCATTTGAAGCAATTTTGTTAGATTGTGTGCTGACAGCTCTCATATCACCATGCAGTTAAAAAACCATCAAAATAGGTGAATTTTTGTGCAGCCATTTTAATATTGAAGATGGAAGAAGATATGTAACATTTTTGGCATATTATTTTATTTCAAAAAAGATAAAAACACAAATGAAAAAGAAATTATTTGTGCCGTGTATGGAGAGGGTGCTATGACTGACTGAATGTGTCAAAAGTGGTTTGCAAAGTTTCTTGGTACTATTGACGTCTTGGCCATATAATTCTTTGCTGTGGGGCTGCCTTATGCATTGGAAGATGTTTAGCAGCACCACTGGCCTCTACCCACTAGAAGCAAACCACAGGAGATGACCGATATGCTCAAAATATCCAAATCAATACAGTTATTGATGAAAATGAAAAATGTGTCTTTTACAGAAAAAAAAAAACTAAACAGACTTTTGGACCAATGCAATATTAAGGTTAACCATATTTTTATTTGCAAAATCCAGAAAGTTATAAACCATTCAACATTATTACTTAGATTTAGAAATCTAGCAGATTCCTTTTTGAGGATGTTCACTTTCGTGAAGTGACTGATGAATTTACCTACTCTACTGAGCTCCTCAATGGGTTTTGCATGATATGATGTTCATTAATCCTGTAAGGATCTTCCCTTCACTAGCAGGATGACAGTTATAACGTTCTCTAATTTACACAGAGGTTTGTGAATTTCTGTTGGTAATAGAAACATCTATAGATTTATTTAATAAACATTCAATGAGTACCTTCTACAAGCAGTGAACATTTGAAAAGCATATACCCATCACTGTCTGCCACACCTAGGCAAGTAAGGCTATTTACTGCCCTCCTGCATGTGCCTTCTAAGAAGAAAGGAAAAAAAACCATGAATAGAAGAAGAGATTCAAGGTACAAAACCAATCTGTGATATCTGCTTGGAGTAGGTCCCAGAGAAAATAGCAATAGGAGGCTGAACTCTCAGTGATTAACCTGAAATCTACATACTCCCAAAAGGTTCATTCACAGAACAGAACTTGGATGGGTGAAAAGATTTCATCTCTGTTTTGTTTTGTTTTGTTTTTAATCTTTAGCTGAAATTTACCATTTCCTTTAATTATCAAGGTAGGCAACAAATCACAGTACCAATGCACTGTGACCTTGTCACCAGTGGAAATCGCAAACATTTTCCTATCGTATCTCAGTTGTTACAGATATCTCACCCATTGTTTACTTATTAACTACTTAGAAATTAGGGTAGTCATGCGACCCTGCCACTAGAGATTATTGTTAAATGTACAAAAAGACTCATGTGTGTTTTTTATATTTTGAAGACTGTATGTCATTAACTGGTTTCCTTTGTAATACTATGACTTCTTTTTTCATTTACAATTTATCTTAAGGAGGGTGTCCATCAGCTTCCCTGGTCTGTCAAATAATCCAGGGCACAAAAAAAAAAAAAAAAAAAAAAAAAAAAAGGAAGAACAACTGATCTGAATCATGGGGGATAGGATTTTTTTTTTTTTTTTTTAAGGCAGGAAGGGCTGTGTTGTCATTTTTCTGCACTGTCTCAACTCTTCAGTCAAAGCGTGCTGCATCCAACAGGCTGGTGTTCGCGTGATGGAACAACATCCACAGGAATGAAGGAGGAGGGAAAGAAGCAAGTCAGGGGACAATCCTCAAGGTGCCGGAGATTTTGACTGAAGAGTTGGACTCAGTGAAGAGAGAATACAAGAGATCCGATAGCAGGCAACAGCTGTTATAAAAATCCATTGACCACTATCCCTTCCTTTCATTCTAGCATTGCTTGCTCTCTCCAGCCCTTATTTCTCATTTCCACGTCCTTCAATCCTCTCTCTAGGACAGCCCACTGACACTAAAAACCAAATTAAATAAATGAGTAAATAATCACCCCAAAACCCTCTTACTTTTTTCACATCTAATTACCAACATGCACCTGTGCCCATACACTCTGCCTGTCCTCCTCGATGACTAAACAGTGTGTGTGCCTATGCCAGGCCTTCAGTGCCCGGGATCCCGTCTCCTCTGGCTAACTCAAGGGCAGCGCTAAAGCACACATCGACCCAGCCCGCCACCCCTCCTTGTAGCTCTCAACTGGATCATCCCCAAGCTGGATTTACTTTCATATTTTAAAAAACAAAATCAAAACCAAAAAACTACTCTTGACTCATTTCCTACTCCAAATACTCAGCTCCCTTTTTTCCTCAAGACGACTGTCTACACATGCTGCCTACAGTTCCTTCCTGCTCTTGTGCTCTTTCTTAAAATCAAACTGATCAGTCTTTTCCTCCATATTCCAACCTGCTTTATCAAGGTCACCAGTTGACCCTCCCTGTTGCTCAACTTGAAACATGATTCCACTAAGGTTATCAATTCCTTTTCCTTAATATACTTTCCTCACTTGGCTGCCTGGATACACACAGTCTCCTGGGTGCCTTCTACCTCTTGTCCTCGGTTGGTTCCTCCTCATCTCCCCAACTGCCAAAACTCACAGAGTGTGCTAGGATCGGTCTTCAAACTTATTTTCTATCTACACTCACTCTTTAAATGGTCTCATCCAGTCTAGCTCATTAGCTATTGAAACTCAAATCTCTATCTGCACCAGGCTCCTCCCTGAGCTCCAGCCTCTCACCTCTGCGTTAATGAGCATCTCAGCCTGTCCAAAGCAAACTCCCAACAGCACCCACACCTTCACCTCTCTGTTTCCCTCGGCCCCAGAAATGGGGGCTTCATCCTTTGATCTGGAAAAACCCTTGCACTTGTTCTTGATGCTTCCCTCTTACTTATTTCCCATATCCAATTCAAATCCTTTCCGTTTTTCCTTCAAAATACACTTGGTTTTCCTTTCTGTCAGGAGCTCCATGCCTGCCCCCCAGGACAGCTGTGGCCGAGGGGACAGGTGTCTCCATTCTCACCTTTATCCTAACATCACTCTCCATGCTGCAGTCAGAAGGATCTTTTTAAAGTCAATGACATGACAACTCATGTTACTCATTTCATTAAAACATTCCAATGACTTTTCATAACCCTAAAAATACAGGCTAAAATCCTTAAGACTTGCCTACAAGTCTGAACATGATCTAGTTGCCTGTCACCTCCCTGAGTGCCCTCTTGGTGCTCTCCCCTTAGACCCTGCCACTCTAGGCAGGCTGGCCTCCTTGCCGGTCTTCATGCACATCAGTCACACTGCTGCCTTGGGTTATCTGCACTGGTTCCTCCCTCTGCCAGTGTCAAAGGAATTCTACCTCACTCCTAATGTGTGAAAATCAATGTAGTGATTGAGTCTTTAAAATAATTCCTCTCCTTTTCATACTTCTTTTACTGAAAGATGTCCCCATTGAATACTTTGAGGTATTATCAATTACAGAGAATTGTTATATACAGCCGTTCAATGAATTTTAATTCCCTCCTAAAATGACTTACATAGATTCAATGAAAAAGCTTAACTAAAATTTAGCTTAACCTTTCTATGAATTCCTAACTGAATCCTAAGACTATATAACACATAGGCCAGAACTTATTTACTAAATACTTCAACAATATTAACCTGGATCTTTTTATGCTTACTTCAACTGCAATCTGCAAGATATCTTTTAATATACTTGAAAATTTAACAAAGATTAAATACAAATTCCTGGGGAAAACATCATTCTTCCAAAGTTTTTCCCTGAATCCTGATCTCTATTAAGTCAAAATAATAACATTCGCTGACTTAGCATTTCTTCTTAAAAGGTTGCATGCAGATGTACTACATCCCAACATGTTTGCTTATATCTAGACAGCATTTTCATTAAAAATTGGTTTAAATAGATCATATAAATATGAGGTAGATTTTAGGTTGTAATTAAAACAGATAGGAGTCTCCCTAAGTTTTGAAAACAGTCTTTCTTAAAACAAGAATATCTGGTTATTGTCAGTCTCACTTTTTCTAGCCTAACAATTTATGTTGAACTGCCTTAAAATTCAAAAATTTCTGATACTGAAATTATTAAAAATATAAATTTAGCCTATAAAAAATATCCCCTTATGTAATTTTTTAGGCAATTATTTATCCTATGTAAGTAAATATAGTGTATGTCATCTTTGATATATTATTTTCTTTTTCTTGTCCTTTAGGGTTAACATTCTATTTTGCTCTCTAAGTTGGTGACAGCAGAGAGGTCTTGCAAGGAGCTAAACCAGAAGAACCAGCACAACTACTAATCTAATTCTTCCTCCTCCTTCCTCTCTGCATTTTCCCTGAAGAGCACAGGTGGAAATACATGGTTTCTTGGTTCTGGCCCACTATTATCCTCTCAGCCACATTCATTAATCTTATCAATTTGCACTCCTGATTAATGAAAAACGTGGCTCACTGAGAATTATCCAGCGATCAATATTGATTTGGGATTCAGAGCCATTACTTCTTTTTTCAGCATGTCTTTCTTCCCTGGAGCAAAATCCTGCATCAAATTAGACTGCCTATGTCTGGAAGTGTGGGTGGAATCCAGAGAGACAAAGACAAAGAGGACCGTAGAGAGGGCCAGACCGGCCTACATCCCTTCTCCACAGTCTTCTCCCACAGTTCAGCCACACGAAGCACTCCATCCCTGAGGCCCCAGGGAGGGGTCTAATGGGGACTGACAGGGGGCCTCCTACATGTTCTCCCAGATACTGCGATCTTGAGCAGAGAAGGCTACCAGAGATAACTCATCCACACTGGGGAATATCTAGATACAAGTCAATAGACAACTGGCTCCAATCCTAAAGCCTCGTTGTTCAACTCATCCTTTGAGCCACTCTGAATCTTCCCAATAAATTTATTTTCCTTAAGATTTTTTCTGTTTCCCATAACTATAATAAAGGGGGCTGGTGGGATGGGGGCAGGGAGCAAGAAAAAGCAAGCCACATGGAAAGAGAGTCAAAGTAAATAACCCACAGTGAAATTATTCAAATAATGCAAATAATTTATGATTATGAAAAGCATACCGATGTTTCAAAACAAAAAGGAAAGTATATTTACATTTACATTTTCTTCAGAGTTCTCAGAGTAGGGTTGTAGCCACAGTTTATCCTTCACTATGCCAACAAGACTGGAAGTGCATTATGGGATTAGCAGAAGCATGAGATGAGATAAAGGAGGGGAAGGCAGGCTCCACCGCAAGGAAGGCCAGGAAGGAACCAGTTCTTAAGGCTTCTTATCCAGCCATGCTTACCCAAACAAAAGTAAAATTCATTCACCACACTGCTTTTGAAAAGAGCATTTGATGTTTCCATAAATATTTTTATGTTTCTAATTTAATTTGTCATTGAATGGACTAAACACATAAAATAACAACCAAAAATGAACCTTAAACTTGGTATTCTGATTAGTTAAAATAAACTTCCCCAATAATCCAGCACATTATGACCAACATAACAAGGATGAAAGAACCCCAGTTCTTTCTGTTATTGGGGAAGAACAGCACCATTACCATTCATCTGCAGTTAGACACCTGAAAGGAACCCGAACAGAGGAAACACATCAAAGACCCAGCGAAGCATGACTTCAAAAGGTACAGCACAGATGTGAGCTTCTGGGAAACAGCCTGCCCTGATGCCAGAGCTCAAACACAGGGATGGCCATGAAACTTTCAAACGAGAGAAATCTACAAACAGTATCACCACCAACTGTTTTCATAATGCACTCCCACAGATTTACCTAGCAAAGGTGTCACTTTATTACCAGAATAACTAAGAATAAAACTGTGTGTAGTTCGGACCATGGACACCAGAGTCCAGCTGCCAAGACTCCAAAACTTGATTATTGACCATCTACCTGAGTTTTTCTGGGTTGATATCAAAATTAAGTGTAATTATATTTTACACCTTAAAACAGTGCATGTCATATAGTAAATCCTACTCCTGGTTAAAAATAATTAAGAGTTTTCTTTATTGTCCAAGTCCTGTCCAAGATGTGGGCTATCAGAGTAAATGGAGAACTCTAGTTACTGAAAAGAGACAGGCGGATATAAGCATGTGTTTGTGTATGTATAAAATGAAAATATCATTACATTTTAAAGGTACTGTAAAGTACCTTCAGTGAGGCATTTTTATTAATGAAGACAGATTTTCTTTCTCTTCATTGTTTTTTATACTGTAATTATCTGAGAGGAAACTTGGGGTTAAGAGTTCAATTCTAGTTTTTGAAATGTCCTGAGCATAATTACAGCTACTAAACACATGCACAGACTAAGTATAATGGCCAAGGGTGCAAAGCATGTTAAAAAATAGTGTATCCTCAGGTGTTTTTGCCATGGTTATTAATATTCAAGAAGTGGTTAATTCCAAAAAATATATGGAGTTGTAAATAGAAGTGAATTGTAGATAACCTGCCTCTTAAAATGGACAATAGTTCCTAAAAATCATGGTTAAAACATATCTAGGATATAATATTTAATAAATATCTTTCAGCATTCTCTTTTATATATAAACATCTGTTTTAAAGAGTCCATTAGATTAAAATTTTTAAGACTTGTTTACAAACACCTACTGGTACCCAAGGGATGTTTAAAGTCATAGGTTAAATAATAGCTTTGGATCATTCTTTTCACTCAAAGAATTAAGCAGAATTTTTTATTCCTACTTAAGTGTATTATGGAATATAATGTAAAATTGTAATTAATGTTTAATATAAATGAGGAGATTTTTTTTTAGGTTTGTGCTTCAGGTTACTTGTCCAAGGTCCTGGGGTGGGGGGTGTTCGCTCTCCCATCCCACTGGTACTAGGGGAACTCCTGGCTTTATCACCAGCATGTTTCCCATGCCCCAGGAAGCCACAGTTTCCACTGGGAAAGTGTAATCCCAGGGATCCTAACTCTGCTCCCAGCCCCAGGGTTGGAGTTCACAACCTAGCTGCATCTAATCAGAGTCTCAGCACTTTCACTAAGATTTCTGGGGCAAATGCACTTGGCCCTTACTCTGGACAATATGGCATAAAGATGTGAAGTAATGAAGACATCCCCCAGAGGATGGCACCAGCACGTGGAGCACAGCAGAGTCCAGAGTGCTCCGGAAAACAGGGCTGGGTGCCTACTGCATCCCAAGCCTCTGGATTAAGCCCTGCCTGAAGCCTATAACCCTGACTGGTTTGATTCCGTGTGCCACAACATTGCTTTCATCATTTAAGAGATGTGAGATGCATTTTCTATAACATGTAATAAATAGTTTTGAAAAAAAAGTTGAAAAAACATTAACTTCAAGCAAGAGAACAAAGATTTTATTACCCATTCATCCTTTTTATCATCCGAGTCCCTCTTTCTCTCCCACACAGTTCTCTCCCTCACTGTTCCCATGTGCTCAACATCAAGAATGCCCATCAATCCACATCCATCCTTCCTTTATGATTTAGCTTAGAACGGCCAAGGCCCTGTCTGTCTGTTGCACAGTCAGGCCTGGGTCACCCTACCAGGATCTGAATGAGCTGCATTTGTTTCTTTCATGATACTTCTTGCCATCTATATTGAATGGTACTCTGAACACAGGCAACAGAGTTCTTGACTTATGAACAACTTGGATTTTGTAAGTTTCCTTTCCTTCCTGAAAATCAGTACCTGAGAATTCATCTTTACTTTTCCCTAGACATTCAAAACCTCCAACAAGAAACAAATTTCAACCTGTTCTTCTCCTCTTTCTCTTCCTCCTAATTTCAGGGGGAAAGTTCTTTCTACCAATAAAGATCATCCAACTCTTTTACTTAAAGTACATTTTTTAAGTTAACTCTACCTATTTATTGTTTGCTTCTTGTAATGTGCTGATAAGATTTTTAAATCGCATATGTGGCTCACATCACATTTCTGTGGCACAGCACTGTCCCAGAGACAACCAGTGTGCATCCGCGGCTTCTCTCCCTTTGGCCACACTAAACCCCTGCAGCCCACAGGAGGACGGCGCATCTCGCCTGTGCGCAACTCTCTGTTTGTAAGCTGCTTCCACATCTGTCAGTATTTCATTCTGGGGCCATCTCATCCCCAGAGACTTTCCCTGCTGCCCTCCTTTCCCTCCCTAGTGAAACTGTCTTCCTCCTCTGTGTAATAGGTACTGATTTTTATTGTAGACCCATAAAACTTGACTGCAGATAAGCCCTTAAAGTATACTGTTCTAAGGCAGAAGAGTTTCAAAAATTGCAATCATGTAAAAAAAAAAAAAAAAAAAAAAAAAAGCAGCATCTTTTTTAAAATAAGTTTTCTACATTTAAGACGGAAAACAACCAACTGGTGTTTTTACCAAAGGTCTTGCTCAATAATAGTCTTATCCAGGAAAGAGGAATAGAGAGCTAGCTAAGGTTTAGATAGCCTCTGGCTTTTTGCCAAGTTTTCTGAAGATGGGAATCCCATAAAAACCTGATTCCATATCTATGTGTTACCTGCTGTAGGGTTCTGTGATGCCCCTCCAAAAATTCTTGGCAGTCTAACATTTACATCTAATCTAAAATCCAATCATAGTAAATAAGTATTCTTATGTTTTCAGACAGCAAAAGATAAATTGAAATGTACTACTATCTATAAATATTACCTTTCAGCTATCAATCTCTTCCATGACTAAAATTCCTTGCATCAAATGTAAAAATCTGAGTATAAAAATGCTTCTCTAATCACAGGAATGAATGACTGCCAGATTTACTTTGAGGTGAGTAGTAAACCTGTCCCTGTATTTCTTTTTGGAAAAAAATTTATTAAAATATATTATCTGCTAATAATCAGTGGCCCATACCAGAAAGAAATAATTCTGTGAATTATAATTTTTTTAAATTCAGATACCATTTTTAATGTTTAAAAAAATGGACTTAGGTAGTACCATGGGTATTGAGGGCAGACTACAATGAGTTCAATTTGGCTGTGAGACTTTAGCCAAGTCACTTAACTCCTTAGTATTATTTTTATTTTTTGAGAATTAAATAAGTATATGAGAACAAATTAAAAGGTTTTAAAGAGTACTTGACTCAAAGTAAATGGCAAAAAAATATATTATTTATGCTTCTGGGTCAAAAAGACCATAAATAAGTCAAAATACAAATTGAGTAAATATTTCCAAATCAGCACCAAGGGCTATTCATTCCCTAATATATAATAAGTGTCTAAAAATAAACAAGAACAAAGTCCAACAATTATGAAAAATAATCAATATGAAGAAATGGCTTACAAAAAAAATCAAACATAAGTGGTTTTTAAATATATGAAAAGATGCTGAATCTCTCTCATAATAAGAAAATGCAGATTAAAACACCAAAGAAAGGCCAGTGTTTTCTTTGGCAGCCTCACAAGAGCTGAGGTGCTTGGCAACACTCACTGGCAGCACATAGGGGAGCAGACAGCGCGCACCCTGTGGGCGGGCAGGGCAAGTGGTGCAAGCTTGGCAGTGCACATCTGCGCTCTAGGAGTGCTGCTGTGGTTCTGTACACACATAAATAAGTAGGAAATGACTGGGAAGCCAAATATCATATGATATCCATACATGACATTTAAATGTGTAAGCCGTATTTAAAAGAATGATGCAGGTTTATATGCAGTAATATGGAATGACAAACAACATATAGTAAGTGAAAGCAAAATACATAACAGTGCATATATATAGCTACTCTAATTTGTATGGAAAAGCAAGAAACATATTTATGTCTAATATGAATTTCATATACACTCTTCTGTATTATGTGCATATGTGTATGTATACACACACACAAAATCTCTGGAAGGATGAACCTGGTTACAGCAACTGCCTCTGAAGAGGTCATCTAAGTGGCTGGGAGACAGAAGCAGGAGGAAGTGTACTTTTATAGCTTTTGAGTTTTATACCATGTGCCTACAAAAACCTGCTCACCTAGTAAATTAATTTACTTTTTAAAAGCAAATTTTCAAGTCCTTTTACTCTGTTGCGCCAAGACCTTAAAGCCTGTATCCATTTGAAGAACCACAGGCAGGTGAGTTATCATTAAAGTAATGCCCTTCAATTTTCCAGCGGTCATCGCCTTGACGTGGCTCTCTAGGAAAGACTCCCCTAAAGTGAGATTAGAGTGCATAGCAAGAAACATCACTAAAAACCACTTCACGTACAGTTATTTTCATCAACGCCATCGATAGGAAATATAAGACTTTTCAGTGGTTAGTAATCTTACTTTTTAAGAAAAATTAGCATGGTTTTAGGAGACAGAATCTTTACATAGTAGAGTTTTACAAAACTAATACTTAATAAATATTATCACTATAAATTGGCATCTAAAAATATATTATTGCACCTTCTGGTCATATTTGCCTATCGCCAAAAAGTTCATCCCTATGACAAAGTAAAATGTTTTGTCAACTGATATAATTTATTGCAATTCTGAAAACTTTTAACCTTACTAGAAGGTCATTCCATTTTTTTTAAGGCATTTTTCTAAGAAAATAATTTCAGCCAGCATTAGCATGCATGTACCGGTAAGAACTGTAGAGCTTGTGTGCAAACTGCTGCCCCTCCCCCACAAAAAACATGTCAACAAATCATGTCTTACATTTTAAAAATTGCTATAAAGATAAGCCCCAATGTTCTATAGAACACCGAAACACCTTGTAGACAAATTTTATAGCTGTCTCCATAACCAAAGACGATGACTCAGACAACCAATAAATTCTGTATGTCTTCCAAAATGGGCCTGGAAACTATAAGAGGAAATGTTTGTCAAATGGATAACATCTCATCAAGGTGAGGAGAAAAGACTATCCCCTATCTTTAAAGGATATTTTCAAAGAAAAATAAATAAACTGCACAATATTCATATTTCTCTGAGATTTTAATGACAGCCTTCCTTAAGAACTTTGGGGTTCAATCAGTAGGGGAAAATTAGTCCCCTTTATTATCCAAATATCTAAAGTAGCCACGGCCACTTCCCTTCCAGAGTAAGATATGCAGGAGCTGCTAACTGCTGTGTGTTAGTGATGCTGAACTTTCTGTACTGGATATTCAGTGATCCAGAAAGTATAAAACACTCCCTTTCTGGTGAACCATTTTATTGGTTCTGGTTCATAAGATTCTAAACTATAGAATTTCATTTCCTACACTAAACCTTAATCTTCTAGTGAAACAGGAGTTTAATGTCTTTGAACAGGTTTCATTCTGACCAGTTTTTCACAGCCTATGTCAAAGTTGCAGCAGACTTCAGATTCACTAAAAAAAAAAAAAACTTTCAAAAGGAAGAAAAAGAATTTCAAAGTGAAATAAAAGCCTCCCTCAGCGTTTCAAACCAAAGAGGAAGGGGGGGGGGGGTCGTTTTCAAGTGTGCAAAACTAGAGGAAGGAGGGAAAAAGAAAGGATAAACATACTAAAAGTACAGAAGATGGCAGGACGAGTTTAAGGGAAAAAAGAGGACAGGAGAAAATAAGAAAGATATGAAATCGACCTAAGGGAAGCAACCTGTCCCCCAAACAAATTTGTACTTGTAAGGCTGCCGCGATAGCCTTAGCATCCACCGATGCTGATTTCTGACTTCCCGCAGGCAGCTGCCTCGGTGAGAGCACCTGCAGACACACCCACAGTGGTACAGCCGGACTCCTGCAGCCCCACAGCAGCCTGGGAAGGCTGTTTAAGCTGGCGAGAGTTACATCCCCATGTAAAACGGAAAATGATTGGCAATGGTCAAACTATGATTAGCATATTTCAAGCACAATAATATTCTACTTTGGCCAATTTGAAAACATCAACAAAAAAATGTTTTAATTTAATCAACAAAACCAAACATTACACTATGTGTTGGTACTTCTCAGGCACACCTGCATATAGGGAAGTAGTTACATTCTCCAGTTCCAAAAGCAAAAATGTCTAAATTCATGTATCAGGATGATCTGGTACCTGTGTTTGTAATACCCAAATATGCATAATACCCAAACATACATAGGACAATTTGTTTATTCATAATTGGCAGCCTTCCTCACACACTCACCAAATATTTACTCTGTGCCCACTATGTGCTCAGAATAGTTGTGCGTCCATAATATGCTATGGTGTAAAGAAACGACAACCAACCCAACTGTATCATTATAAACTGTGAAATTTCTACATAGATCACAGCCAGTAGTTCAGGGGTGTGGAATGCCAATGGGAATATCAGGAACCTTTACGCTAAGCAAGTGTGTGCCCCGTGAGCTAGGATCTGAAGCATGAGAAAACAGCCAGTTGGCCATGGGCAGATGAGGAAGGAGCACATTAGCAGAGGGAACACTTCAAGGTTTAGGGGGAAAAAGAAGCTAGAGGACAAATAGTGCCTGGACACTGAAGCTATTGCATGGGCCTTGGTAAGGGTATTTTCTTTACTCTGAGAATAAAGAAAGTTATTCAAGGGCAAAGAAAATATGACAATTTCTAATATTTGTTGATCACTGAGTATGTGCCAGGGACTATTCTAAGGACTTCATACTAATTAACCATTTCAATGCTCATAATGACTCTGTGAAGCAGGTCCTACTTACACCTACATTTTAATAGTGAAGAAACTCTGTAATGGAGAGAAAAGTTACATGACATGGTCAGTGGCCATGCAGAGTGGGGATTTGACCTGTGCATTGTGACTTTTATACTCCCCTTTCTACATGAGACCGACCTGATCATACCAGTAAACCAGCTGCTCCGTTGAGCAAAGAAACCTTCTCTAGTAACCCTTAGGGACTCTGGTTAACTGGAGGAATTATAATAGTGTCTGAAACAGATAAGTACTTCCAGCAGTAAACCCTATAACAGTAATATAATAATACACACATACATACTTACCTTATTAACATTCTCCTCTACTATTTCATACATTATGGCAGTATCTAGAGGTTAATTACCCAAAAGAAACCCCCAGTAATAACAGTACCTAAAAGCATTTTAAAAAGAGGAGAGAGGAGGAATCTAAAATTATAAACTATATAGAATCAAATCTTATGTATGATGCTGATAATTAACAGGTAATTTAATAAAGATGGGTGCCAAATATATTTTAAATACTGAAATTTTAATATTAAGACTGGATTTATTCACCCAATATGTACAGCTTATTTGTCTAAAGAGAGAGTTATATTCACAAATAATAAAATAGAGTGAAGCACATAAATGTAAACACACACACAGGTAGAATTCTACAATCATACACCATGTTTATACATTAACATTCCAGAGAAAGGGTTTAAGTCATAAATATTTCTAATACTTTTCCTAAATTTGGAGTTTTCCCTTTGGAAGATGTCTGAATAAATAACTTATTATTTGTTTTCAGAGGAATTCACAATAACTCAACTATATGCAAGAGTTACTTATTTAATATAAATGTTCTTTTTATGAGAGTCTGAATATATCACTTATCAGTAACATATAACTCTATCATCACAAACTTATTTTATTAAATTTCAGTTCCAAAATTTTTTTAATTCAGGATTATTATGGTCTTTGTTTTTTCTACAAGTCACCCTTCAAAAGACTAATGCACTGACTTTTGTCCTACATAATGACATGACCCTGATCTCAGACATGCTCCCAGACTAAGGTCTGCTTTTCCCTCCCAAATTTAGAAATGCATTAGAATATCCCTGTATTATTACTTTTCAAGTTAACCACTGTGGAAAATAAATACTTCATACATCACATCATAATATTTTATTTCAAATTTCTGCTGAGGAACCTTCCACAATGCCCAAGGTCTAGATTGCATGCCCTCCTCCCTCTTCTCCCGGCACCTTGGACTTCCTTACTGGAGCCCATCACTGCTTAGGCAGCACTGCATCCCTGCCTTTCCCTTCCCATACACAGCCGGCTCTGTGATGGTCGGTACTGCATTTACCAGCGTCTGTGCAGCACTCAGCACGGTGCCTACCAAGCCCCTAGTAAGCCAGTAAGTGATTGCTGAAAGAATTTCCTAGAAGTAACATCATAAGGAAATTATGACCTGATGGAATAAATTGAGACAGTCAAGAAGCTTTAAGAAAAAGGATAAAGGCAAAGCTCCTCCTGGAATTTTAAATCCTGAGAAATTCCTTCTAATCTATGGTGTGCAAGTATGCAATTCTTCAATTTATGGAAGCATAAATCTAAAGTATTCAGGGCGTGGTGTGTAAAATCAGATACATAATCTTAGGCTAATCCAACTTCACTTTTACTAAACCCTGAATCATAAACTTTCAACACCTTTTTTTTTTTAATTCTACCACACCTCCTCTACTTGGCAAGAATACATTGACTTTTTTACACACACACACACACACACACACACACACACACACACACACCTGCATGAAAAGTTGAGACCTAAACATCACTACTCAGAACAGAATGCTAGCTTTATTTTAAAAGTGCATGTATTTTAAGTTCATTAGATCTTTATTTTCCAAACTCTGCTCCAGGAACCCAGTGCAGTAGTTCTTATGTGCATCAGGGGGCTGCACCCCACCTTCAGAGATTCTGATGCAGGGAATTTGAAGGTGAAGCCCGCAGGGTGGCAGACGCTGCTTGTCTTAGGACCACTCTCTGAGGACTCCCACCCCAGTGTCAGAGAGCGCTACATATTCTGTATGCTCTCTTAAAATTTCACTGTGCACATTAACATATTAAAAGCTCTGAAAAATTCTTCAGTAAATTAACAGTTTTATCAAACAAAATTGTTTAACCCTGAAATCCTTTCATCAAAGGGCAATTATTAACATCTTAACATGCATTCTCTGTGGAATACACTTTGGAAAAATTGACATTTGACTCTTTAGCACTGTTTCTTAAAATGTATTTCAGCAGAAAATAATTTCATCCTTGGAAATAATCCAAGTTCTTACCATGTATGAATCCTGTCCAAATTAAATAACAGCATCTCAACTTTGAATCAGGCATGGTTCATCTAATCACATATACCCTTTCTTACAATGCTAACTTTTGTACCTCTGGTGTGAAGTAAATATTAAGTTCTCACAATGCTTCAATCATCAATCAATTAATTAAAAGTTATGCATAATTTAACATCATTTTGGATTTGAAATACTGACAGTCACAAATCTATACTATTTGTTCACATTTACTCATAAAATACTTGAAGCAATGGAACAAAAGACCTTAAGTATGTTCAAGTCAAAATATTCTCTCACATGTGATGTTATCTGCTGTTTACAAAGCCCTAGTGTGAAGCTGTCTGGCAGGCATTTCTCTCCGTGTGTGTTACCAGGAGTCAGTTCAATGAGAAAAGCAGCAGCAGTGAGTCACCGATTTATGGAGCTATGTAATGACATGTCTTTTGACTCACGTTCTAGTCACTTCTCCATTACACTGCACTGCCTCAGTGGTAGCTTTTCTACTCGTCCTGTTCATTTTATTTAGCAACTTTTCTTTTTCTCCTTCCTTTTAATCACAAAAATTGCATGTGAAAATACATACCTCTTTAAAATCTTTCACATTATAGTGAAAGACAGATACATTCGAATAGTGCTATATTCTAAAGCTAAGCACTGCTGGCTACCCTAAGAATAGCAAGAATAAATTTCTAGGCAATTAGAAAGAAAAAATAAATAAATAAGACTTAATACTTAATGAAAGCATCCGTGAATATTTAATAGGATTTAAAGAATGTAACCTCAGTAGGAAGACTTTTGTCTGTTCTAGTGACTAATCCAGTACCTGGCAAATTGTTGGTATTCCATATATATTTTTTGAGTTTGTGAATAAAAGACTGAGAGGCAGTAATTTGAAAACAGCAGAGAAACAAAAGTAATATGTTTGAGAGAGCTTAGTCCTTTCTATAAACTTTATTTTGAAGTATTATTTATATTTCCAAAGAGCAATACAGACCTTACATAACAATCACACTAATGTCAAGACATGAGAACTACCACTTAAAACTCTTATCCTACAAAAGGAGATGTTTTTTGCTGCTCAAGTGACAACCAACACAACCACAGAACCACAGAGGGGTCAGAAATGGGGAAAAGAGCACACCTATTACACAGAATGCTATTTAGGAAAAGCATTCATTTAATGAGCCAAATCAGATTACATTTCATATTAGAAAAGTTATTTCCTTAAAACCCATAGATTTTTTTAAGAATTCAGTATTTGGGATTTGTTTTTATAATTATATCATTTTTAAAGTAGTAATATGCTACATTTTTAATCATGTAACTATTTAGTTAAACAATTTACATCTGTTTGGCAGGTCATATCAAAGTTATTATATTTTAATTCCTACTTTTACTAGCAAAATTGTTACTCTTGGAAATGTAAGATTTTTTTTTACTGAAATCTCTAAAACTAATATAAAAGTATTGAGTTTAGTTTCAACAATTTAATATTATGATTATATATTTACCTCTCCTCGTGGGTAGGCAGAATAAAATTTTTCCTAAATTACTAATAACAGAGACTCTGACAGGAGGCAGGGTAGCGATTATGCATCTGTTTCCATTTTTATTATCGTACAGAACTTTCCAGATGTTCCTCCTTCACTGGTGTTCCCCAAAGAATACATTCACTAGGCTCCCCCTATAATCACCTTCCTAATGGTAAGGGTAATTGAATTTTTAAAAAAACTTTTAATAGGAATCTCAATGATTCCATATTTTTTATATTACAAGAAAATCTAAACTCCACATGACTAAGATCCCTTATGAAAGTGGCTTAAACAAATGAGAGCGAGGACACAGCAGAAAAGCACAGTGGGAAAGAGAACAAAGTGAACAGGAAGTAAATCTGGAAACAGTCTGGCCCCTAGTGAGCTTTTCATGCACGTTGAAAGAAGACCCCGATGTTGCAGGTGTTCAAATGGCTGCACTTGACAGAAGAATAACATCTGCAATATCCCTTCAACCCTTATTTAACCTTAACATTCTTCACAAGCTACAAACTCTGCCACCAATAGACTGTAGCCAAAAGCCTCATGTAAGATTTCTATTTAGTTACATTTAAGTAACTAATGTTTTATTTATGCTTCACAATGTAGCTTCAAAAATCTAAGTTCTACATTCAGAAACATTCTGTCAATTGACTGGCTATTATCAAAGAAAATAAGAAATAAAATATTATTTGATATTTTTAAATAAAAAATTTGAAAATGCATTTCACACAAATAAAAGTAAACTTTTAGACCCTATGCAGGAACCCATGGGATGGGGCAAAAGTAATACCCTTGATGCAAAGGCATGAAATAAAAATGAAATATTACCATGTGCTTGGCTCCAAAGTTGAAACCAAAACAAAAAAAAAAATTCCTTTGTTGTATTTTTTTTATTTCTCTATGAAGTAATGTATATTTACCAGATTTGGTTTTGGTTTTATTTTCTTATAAAAGTATTTTCATTTATGTGCAATGAAATACATTTTGTGTCCATACTCAACAAAGCACTTTGACATTTGTACACAGGCAGTATAGATTTACCTGCTATCGTGGCCACTGTGATTTACTCCCCAACATCCATTTCAGCACAATGGTAAGTATAACCCATTGTCCTCCATTTCCCTTTTCAATAATGATTTAGGAATGAGCAAGTGTCCCAGTTCTTGCCAATGATAAGAGAGGACTAGGCTCCTCTGGGGCTCTGGGAAAGATGTTTTTCATACTATAAGGTAGGAAAAAAGATGGTACCTGTTCTTCTTCTTCAAATGTGCTCATATCTGAAGATGGTGTGTGATGCTAGTAGCCAGAGGATGAGGCCAATATAGAATGTCACAGGCTAGAGATGAACCATTACCAAAAAATCCAGGTCTACAATAAAAACACTGGGCCTCTCATCTGTATCCATCAGCTCTGGCACCAACCTACCCTGACATCCACTTCAGAGAGATTATAAACTCCTTTCCTATTCAAGTCGGGATAAATCAGAATTTTCTCTTTGTATACAAAATTATTCTAAAATTGATACAGTAATGGAATAAAATATCAATTTAGATTAGCTAAACTGACTCAGAGATTTCATTTGTATCTACAACATTCAGTAACTAAGATTTCATAGAAAATACAAACTAGACAGTAATTTGAGCATTACATATAATTTTAAATGTACAGACCAATATAGAAATTTACCTATTATTAAAATACTTTTATTCAAACAGCTACCATCAAACTTCCCCTACTGATTTCCCAATTTAACAGAAAAGATTTTTGTGACTCAAACATTTTGAATAAGGCTCATATTTTTCTTCTTTCACAATTAAATGTTTTCATTCTCTCAAATAAATTAAGTCTCTAAACATCATGTAAAAAAGAGTTGTGACTTTAGAATTTGTTGGATCTAGTGAGGATTTGGGGAAATAACTAGGATGTTCAAAGCGGGTCGGTTCTGCCATGGCCAGCATGGCTCAGTTGGGCACCTCCCACAAAACATCAGGGCACGTGCCTGGGTTGCAGTTTCCATCCCCAGTCCAGGCACGTACAAGAGGAAACTGATCAATGTTTCTTTCTCACATCAATGTTTCTCTCCCTCTCTTTCTACCTCCCTTCCTCTCTGTCTAAAATAAAATAAAATGGATAGGTTCCAAGGTCACATGGATGGCCTTGGGACCAAAGCTTGGAGTGGTTCAAGCATGGAAGCTCCACAGGTGATTAAGATATCTGCTGTGTTCACGTGCTCAGGGTACACTAAAGAAATCAGGCACGGGACAATCACCATTTAACAAAATAAGTGCCCCAAAGAAAAGAGCATTTTTTTAACTGGGGGAGTTCACAAAGAAGGAAAAAGTTATGGTGCAAGGAAGCTTTCTGCAGCTTCCTGCTGGATAGATAGATGCCTGGGTAAACACTGGCCATGGCAGAGAAAATTATAATCATATGGTA
Organism: Furipterus horrens; assembly: GCF_987537825.1. NCBI lineage: Eukaryota > Metazoa > Chordata > Mammalia > Chiroptera > Furipteridae > Furipterus > Furipterus horrens. The sequence goes on along the minus strand of NW_028327172.1, from coordinate 112,045,155 downwards.
AGTTAGTGCATCAGCATCCACACAAAAATGCTTTAACCTGTTAAACACTTCAATTAGTAGCTCAAATGTACATTTCGTTTTTACTTCACTACAGTTTTACAAGAAATGTAAACACCCAATGAGACAGACTTTCAACTCTAAAAACTAAAAGGACACCAAGATGGCTACTCTTCCACCTGTGGGCTGCTCAGACAGGCATTGCTATCCTTTTCTCTATTCCACGTCAGAGGCGGAAAATCCAGCCCTGGGAAGTTAACGCAGGGTCAGTGCTTTGGCTACAGAGAGGCTGGCCTGTTTGTGCAGTCATGGACTCTCGGTGGAATGTATGTAATCTCAGGTCTTCTTATTTTTTCGCCATAACCAGTAACCACTATTTCCTTCTCCCCTGCCAGCTCTCTCTCAGAATCACTTTCCAGCCACTGGCTTCCCGAAGTGTGGGCAGCATTCCCCAAAGCACAGATCTAAGAGCAGCTTTGCCCCCAGCTTTCTCCCATAGCTCATGCACCCCAACCCAGGAAACCTGGCAGCCCCCCCAGGAGAGAAGCAGGGCAGAGAAGGGAACCAAAGCTAATTTTCCATGAAGTCGTCCTCCCCACCAGCCCCTCACCAGCACAGAACCCCTTCGCTTTGCCCACGCGCCTCTAGTTCCAACCAAAAATGTGAAAAGGAGCTTTGCCTCCGAATTATTTAAAACCTATGCTGCTCTACAGTGAGGCAAGTTTCTGTTAGGAGCTGAGAAAGGGCATCTCGGCCTCCCTCAGTGACAGATGGCTTCAAAACATTTCAAAGCATCTCAAAGAGTTTCTGGTTAACCGGGAAGCTTACAGTTAGGCACAAACAGGGCTGCCTGTGGAAAATATTTGCCAAATGTTGATACCAAAAATTAACTTGAAAACGCTTACTTTTTCACAGGAATGTTTTTACACTGGGATGCAAAAAATATTACTCTACCTAAAGTACACATCTTAGGAATATGATTTCCCATTCAGATGCAATCACCATTTATAGCGTTGCTGGCAGGGAAGACATCACAGCATGTGGAAAGAACACTGGACCAGAGAGAACTTCACTAAAAAGCCTTGGTGTAGCCTTCACACTGGCTCAGCAGTGGATGAGAAGATGGAATAGGGGCACACAGGTCCCCCAAATGCCTGGCTTAGAGTGCCCTTCTGGAATGTACTCTGACCAGTCATGTAGGTATCACACCTGTGGTAGCGATTTTTCCACAAGCTCTGGGAACTCACTGAAGCCCAAACCTTAAGCCACAAAGGCACTACTATCCTATCACGCCCTCCCCTCCCCCAGGTTAGGGTTAAAAGAAGAGGACAGGAAAGAGGAGGTAGCCATCTCCTATTCTCTCTTATATTTCTTCCTTTCTTTCTCTTCCACCCTGTCCATCTTCTTCCTTATAATTTCTTCTTTTTTCAATCTCCGACTTTCTATTGGGCTTATTCCGCTACCCATCTATCCAACCACCGTTAAATACACTCAATGGGCCACAAAGCCCTGGACTGTAAACCTAAGGGTGGTCTCTGCTTTCTGGGAGCTCAAAGCCCAGGAAAAATCAGGCAGATAAGCAATCACTACACAGTAAAATAAGGGCCACCATGGAGCTTGGTACCAGCACATAGACAGGAGTGTCTCAGTGTGGGAGAGGGAGGATGGGCTGTTGGCAGAGTCACCTACGTGCCACCTGAACACAGGCAGTGACCACAAGCCACCCATTCTTTCTGAACCTAGCTGCTGACACACGGCTCCACCCAGGCCACAGAAGAAAACACTTAACGAACCTTGCCCTTATTACACTTAACAATTAACTCCAGACAATTTAGCACTTGTATCTTGTTCATTCCTGTATCCATACTGCCTAGGACAGTGCCTTGCAAATAGTAGGTACTCCAGTGTTTTACGGAATTCACTTCAATCATTATTGCTGCCTTTTATTGAACTTTCACTGATTTCTAATGTTTTAAGACCCTTACAGGCAGGAACCACTTCCAACATTATCATAAGCCAAACCTTAACAGTGTTTCATTAAGTCCATCTGGGATTAGAGTTTAGATTACTTAAGTTTTAAAAAATATATATCTATATATATAGATATATACAGATATAGATATAATCTAGCTAAAATAATTTTTTGAAAAAATTTTTCTAGCACTATTTTTAAATCTTTATTTTTTGTTAGCATTAAGTATCAAATATGCTAAATGAAACTTACCTCTTAAGTGCTTACTAATGATTACTAGTTTCAGAATACATGTTTTCAATTAGTAGGTTGCAACACCTTTTGGCTTTATTTTCGCCACAATCTTCTGTGGCAATAAATTTAATTTCAAAAGAAAGTAGCTATAGATTATGGAACCCAGTATAGCCATGTAACACATAAAGAAGTCTCAGCCAGCTTTAAAGCATACTAAAGAGAGTTGTGAAATACATGTGTAAACATGAAATTCTGAAGTGTTAATCCAGTGACACTTAAGTATTGGTTCCAGTTTATAAACAGATTCTTTCAAGGTTCCTAGGCAAGACTTGAGGAATCGCAATGGTGTGCCCTGTCACAGCTGGGAAGAGTTAAAGCACATTGTGCACCCTAATGATCGCTCTTAGAATCCTTTATTCTAATTATTGTGAATACCATATTTTCGAAAACTCCAATTTTAGCAACATACGTTATTTGGTTGAAGTTAGTGCTAAAAGTAGAATGAATCAGGTTCTTTTTCTAATCAGTTTAAATTTACCTCTTCTAATACAAGGAGTTTCTGAATACAGATTAGATTAGGTATCTGTGATTTTGTTAATACCTGTAAGAATTGAGAATACATTTATGTTTCCAATTGTCATTGATATTTTACAACCCAAGGTAAGAATCCTGGGACAATGGCTCTTTGAGAATAAGTTAGTCTCCTTAATGGTTCTGATCTCTTTCAAGCACTCAGAAAAGGCTTCTGTTGTTGATGCAAATCATTACTGTAACTTTATGAGAAAAATGTTTTACTCACAAGGCATTAAGTAATTTAAAACACTTTTCATGGAACAGTCTGCATAGTCCTGGGAACAAACAATGGACAAAGCGCTCTCCCTGCCCTGGAGGAGTTTACAGTCCCGCTGAAAAGGCAGACCAGCCCTCAGGCTCCTTCCACTGGCAAATGGCTCGCCTACCAAGCTCTCCAAGGAAACAAAGGTTTATTGTGAGATTATATATCCCAGTGGTTTTTAAATTCATCTAATAATTTATTTTTTGGCGAAGTTGAACCATAAACTTTGGAATCGGACCACCTGACTAACGTTCCTGCTCCACACAGTCAAGGTCTAGCGTCCCTGGAAACTTCCACTTGCTTCCCTTACCTCTTCGCGGAGGTACATAATGAAGGTCTCAGTGGGCCTCTCTCAGGGAGGTACTGGAATAATACTCTGAACAAGATGTGCTTCCCAGGCTTCAAGGATCTTAAGGTTCTGCAGTAAACACTGATAACAAATCCAGGCTATTTCAGTTTGTTTAGCTCCTCACTAATCATGAGGCAAAACGGATGGAGCCAAGGGGAATGAGCAGGAGAGAATGAAAGCTCAGAATGACGGTCTGTTTCAGGAGCTGCACCTTTGGGGCAGGAAAGAGCTCCTCTAACTACAGCTGAATAAAATGTTTTCAAGCCAACCTTTAATAAAATAAAATGTCACTATGTAGATTCTGTTCCACGATTAAGGTATGACCAACTGGGTCCAAATGTACATACAGTACTGGGTGAGCTCCCTGTTAAAAGCTTTGCTTCTCACCATGAAGCAGATACTCACATATTCTCATAAAATCTCTGTCAGCATGTACTTGAAAATCTCAAGAGCATCCAGATTAGAGGAAAAGGTCACCACCGATGCTATATTTGTGAAGCACTGAATAAGGGTCTCAAATCCAGGTCCTTGGGGAGGAAGGCGAAGATCTTGTTTACACACACACAGAGAGTAAGCAGCTGCTGAAGTGCTGTGACTGGGGTTGGGGGTGGGGGGTGCAGTAGGAGAGGGCCCCAGGCTGGAAAGGGCTTCTACTGGCTGTGCCCAGTGCCTGAAATTCCCACAGGCTCCTGCTTTGGGGCTCACAGAGGCCCTTCTGCTAAAATGCACCGGGTATTGTCATCCAAGTATTTCAGCTCAAACTAATTTAGTTCATCAGCCACTTGTATCATTGGACGGGGCTCAGAGAGAATGAGATGCCACAAAGAGGAGTTGTAAAGCTGGATGAAGGATAATAAAGGTCTAAATACCTGACTTTTTTCCTATTAGGGAAAAAAAGAGGGGAAAATATATCAGGGCCCTCATCTCTGAGGGGACTGAGCCAATTCCAACACCCTCCAGTCCACGGCTAATCCTATAAGAGAAAATTAAACAAACTTGAAAAAGTCTAAAGAATAAGTATGGATTTTTTTTCCTGTTAACATCCATTTACTCACTTCTGCACCCCCAAATCAGTCTAGACTAATAAAACATTTCTTTAAGTAGGAATACTATATATTTTCAATTATACACAATTATAAGTAATTACATGGGGTGAAGGAATAGCTTAAGGGTAGAGCACTAGCTACAACACACAATCTGACTAAAAATCAGGAGCACACTTAAAACTTCCACTAGATTGTGTGTGCCACCAAGAGCAGATTTTCCATCTGCTTTCAGTACCCAGAACAGTCCCCGGGACATAGCAGGGGCTCAGCTACAGGGACAGTATAGCTTGGAAGCTAAAGGCTTAGCCTCTAACAATGAGGTCCAGCTGTGTCTCTTATTAGCTATGTACTCTTAGCAAGGCATTTAGCCTCTTTGTGCCTCAATTTCCTCATGTGTAAAACCGGGGGTGATAATAGTACCTATCCTATGAACTTGTCATGGAAATTAAAAAGTTAAATAGAGTCTTCAAGCCTGACACAGAATTAGCAGTATATCGTCGTCGGCAGCCGTCCGTCTCGAGAGACGATGGTGTAGCTTCTTAAGAGTCTATCTGCACCGCCGAGAATGGTTGTGCAGTCCGACTCGGGAGTGACACGGTATCTGTCTCCTCCCGTGTTGAATCGACATCTTGTGATGACGCTGGAGTGTCCTCTCCAGTGGAGCTGAAGCTACAGAGCCTGGGCAGGGTGATATGGAGGGTCTGCTGTTGCCCATGCAGCAGACCCCCCCTCTCTTCGCAGCTGAAGGGTCCAAGGGAAAGACGGAGTCAATACAGCTTGGCTTCAGGTGCGCCACAGGAGTTGCCGGTGTTGACTACAACGTCAAACCGCCTTAGGGACTCCGGCTCCTTCTGTCGGGGTTTACTCCCTTAGCCTTTCCCCTGAAGAGGTATGCCGCAAGGCAGCGGAGGTTTTTTGGAATCAGAGTTTTCCTTCTCTGATGTGCCCTGACTGGAAGATCGAACCAGCGACACTTAGCTCGCAGGCCGACGCTCAATCCACTGAGCCAAACCAGCCAGGGTTATTAGCAGTATATACATATTGGATATTATTATTGTTGTTTGTTGAATAAAAGAGGAGACCCAGACGGCTAAAATTAAAGAGCAAGAGTATAAATAAAAGCACAGGACAAAGGTACCATAATGAACTGACCACAGGGACATCTAGCAAGAAGTCCCAATAAAGTCGCAGAAAGAGAATACAAAGAGCAGTACTGCTTTTATTACAGAAAAATAATCCAGAGTATGTATTTGTCCTCAAACCTAGATTAACAATGGAATCATCAGCAGAGCTTTGTAAAAAGCTACTGCCTGGGCCCATTTCTGAGTTTCTAATTTAATTTTTAAAGTTCCCCCAGGTGATCCTACCGAGAAGCAACAGTTCACAACCACCTAGCTAGAATTACATTTCCCATCTTTTCCACCTCAACGCTTTTGAGGTGTATGACACATTCCGCCAGTGTGAGAAACTCCCCAAGAAAGTGGCTGCAGGAGAAGGGCGGAGCCATCAGAAGGTGTTTTTGTAGGATGCTGATGTCGCCTCTGGAGGGGCACCTGTCTCCCACCACCATGCCCCTGACCGGGGAGCAAATTGCTGAAACTGCCCCTCACCCTTACAGGAACCCTAGAAGCAGGGAAAATTTAAACATATTTAACAACCTATTAGACACAATCAATGATCAATCAGAATGATACCAGCTGAAAGCAACACAATACTATGTGGTTGATTATTAGCCATGCCTGTAAGGGATCTATTAGGACTCCAGTTTGCAGACCAAGAAGAAAACTGAGGCCTTGGGGCTAATATGCCAAAGGCCACAAGCTTAAGAAACAGTAAAGCCAGAATCTGGAGTAATCCAAGAATAAAAAGGCTACATTTCTGAAACTATGAAAGCAAAATGACACTTAGTATTTGAAAAGTTCAGTGTCTGACAACAAATTATGGAGGGAATTTATGACACATTTATCTCAGAATTAAACTGTTGTCTTCTATACTAGCCAAGAAGTCTCAAAAGACTTCACAGGAGTGAAATTACTATCTTTACACAGAGAGACACATGGGGGGAAATTACCTGCACCTTTTTTACCAGCTAAAGAGTTGATGAATGGGATGAGCCTGGACCACTTTGTTTTCCTTAATAATAGTGCCTTCTAAATTACATGACTGCAACTCCTGTAAAATTTACTTTTTGGAAGATAAACTGTAACAAACAATGCAATAGCTAGAGTTTTATTAAGAAGCATTTTATATCATCTCTTTATTTTTATAAAAAATAGCCTGAGCTATTGAAAAATAATGGCAGAGTGAAAAATAATGGTCAACAATGTAGGACTATTTAGAACCGTATTTCACATTTTATACTAAATTCCAAATAGAATGAAGAGTTACATCAAAACAGTTCATTTATCAGATATATAATAAGGGGTGGTAATGACATAAATTTTTTTAATAAAATATAAGTAAAGGGAGGAAAAGCAGTACACCAAAGAAATTATAAAATGCCAAAATGACAGATAAAACATCAACATATATACTATATCCTATAAAAAATATACTAATTGTTTAGGATAGAATAGGCCAAGGCAATTGAAAAGACAATCCATACAAAACAAATAAAAATGCAAACAAATACCAAAATTGTTTTGAAATCAACACCACTGATCATGCTAGAAGCCAAAAGTACAGAAAGAAAATAATTGGTTGTTAAACCTTATAAAATATAAGATACTATGCTCTTTTTATACATCACCTAATTTTCTCCTTACAATAACCACATGAGTAAGGCTATGGTATTTTCACATTTTGCAGGCCAGTAAACCGATGCTTAGAATACATAAGGAACTTCCCCAAGCTCATATATCTATCTAGTCAGGTGTAATTCTGGGATTTGAATGTAGACAGCCTAATTTCAGCACCCATGTCTTTAGCGCAATGTCCCCTCAAATTAGCAGAGCAAAAAATAATATTATCAATACCAATTTTCCATTATTACTAATAAGCACCAAATTAGCAAAATAAAAAATATTACCAATGTTGGCTATAGATCATTAACAGGAAGATATGTTCCACAGTTTTGAAGAAATTTAGCAAAATGTTTCCAGAGCAAGAAAGTACATATTTCTTTTCCTAATAATTTCATTATTAGGGCTATCACCTCTAGAAACAAGTAAAATTAAGTGAAATAACTGAAAATTATTTGCTGGACAATATGCACAATTCATATTATTATATAACAGCACTGATTACATCCATGAACAGAGATATAGCAAAGTAATTTGTTACAATAAAATGTATAATCAGCCCTGGCTGGTGCAGCTCAGTGGATTGAGTGCCAGCCTGCGAATCAGAACCTCGCTGGTTCGATTCCCGGTCGGGGCACATGGCTGGGTTGCAGGCCAGGTCCCCAGTTGGGGGCATAAGAGAGGCAACCTATTGATGTTTATCTCATACATCAATGTTTCTCTCCTTCCCTTTCTCCCTCCCTTCCCTTCTCTCTAAAAGTAAAAAATAAATAAAAAATAAAATCTTTTAAAAAATGTATAATCATTATGACCATATTACAGCTTAGAAAAATGACAAAAAGATATATTAAATATGCAAGTGAACAGCTCTGAGAAAAAGAAAGAAAAGAAAACATCTCATTAATTTTAGGTGGCAGAGTTCACATGATTTTTTAAAATTTATTTTCCAATGAGTGCTGTGATTTTTGTGCAGTAAAGATATTCTGTGCAGAAATACAGTTTTAAAATTATAGGCTATAATAATATATGCAAAATACCCAGTGTAAATGTTGGCATATAGTATCCATTTAATCAACAGCAGAAATAATAGATGATAATTGCTAACACTTATGCTCTTACTCAACACCCTGCACTGTTCTAAGGACTTTTTATGAATTAACATCTTTAATCCTCACAACAAGCCTACACTTAGATTATGTTGAGTTTACTAACAAGGAAAACGAGGCAGAGGGATAGTAAGTAATTTGCCTGAGTTCAGCCAGCTAATAAACTGCAGAGCCAGGATGTGTTCCAGAGCCCACACTCTTAACAACCAAGCAATTCTGCTCTTTGGCACTCACTGTGTGACCTTGTCAAAAACTCTTATTACTCGAAAGCAAAGTAAGAACGTAGGTAAACAATTAGTAAGCTAATGTTTATGTATGGCAGTAGCATGCTGTGGATTTAGGAAAGCTTACTTTCTGAACTCAAATTAAAGATAAATCATCTTTTAAGTTCTCCTTTACCAAATTCCAGATTTATAAAAATGAGAAGCTGTTAAAAAATAATTTTAAGATATTATTATTAAAACAGAGATCACTGAGAAATGCATTTTTATAAAAACAATCTGTTTTTATTGTCATTATAGTATGTCCTTATTCACTTGTAAACATTATAATCTTTTAAAATATTTATGAACAGATGGTTTTTGAGTTATTTGCAACCAGTTTTAAATTAACTCTATTTTCCTCAAAATATAATCACAACATACTCAAACTTCCACCCATGATCTTCAGACTTCCAAGAGAGTCTACTTGACAACTGCACACCTGGCATTTTCACTTGTGTATCTTACAGACATAGAAATGAACAGATGTACAAAACTAAACGCGCCTTACACGTCCACCGCATATTCTTGCTTTCCCCATCTTGACATCGCTAACTCCATACTGCCAGTGGTACAGGCCAAACCTTGGTGTCATCCTGACTCCTCTCTCTCACACCAGGTATGCCACCTGCCAACACACATGTCTGAATGTGGCTGCTTCCCCCACCTCCATCACAGTCACTCCAGTCTAAGCCACCACTTTTGCTCCTGACTGGACTGTCAAGGTAACCTCCTCACTGCTGCCCAACTTGGCCAGCTACTGTCCACCCTCAACACAGCAGCCAATGCTAGCCTCCAAAACTTCAGTCAGACCATGTCCCATCTCTGCTCAAAACTCTCCATCCTTTCTAATTCATAGAAAATGCCAAAATCCTAAGAGCAGCCGACGAGGCTCCAGGGATCCCCAGCCCCCGACCTCCCTCTCAGGCCTCACCTCCCTCCCCCCGTCTTACTACTCCAGCTCCACAGCCACGCCTCGTGTTCCTATGTGTGGACGCAGCAGGTTTCTACCTCAGTCTCGCCACTGGCTGTTCCCTGCTGGTTTCCTCATGACCTTTACCTCTCTTCTCACGTGTTTCATTCTGTGGGTGACTCTCCTGGCTCACTCTGGACATAACAAGCCTTCAACTGTTGCCTCGTTACTTCCCCTGCTTTAGTGTCGAAACCTACTGCCACTGTATAGATTTTCTTGTTTATTTGATATGTTATTTTTCTACTTTAAGAAACTATTAAACTCCATGCAGGCAGGAATGGTCTAATTTCTGTTCACAACCTAGATCATTTCTGAGCTTATGTAGGTGCTCCATAAACATTTGTGTAATTAAGTAATGCATCAGTTAATAATATTAGAACAAGGCTTAAAACCCCTACATAAGGCAAAGTGAGGGAAGGAACCTTCGAGTAAAACATCGAATATTATCAGAAGAAGAAGAAATAAAGGTTGACTTAATCTTCCTGTATATTTTTAACTTTTATTTGTTTTCCTGGATTTGGTACATGATGCAAAGTCTATAAACTATATTTCAAATAAATTTATTTTAGTGTGGTCAAATATGCTACTCAAGTTTACTTATTGTTATCTTTGCAATTTCTCATGACAAACTGAAAAAACACTTTTGGAAACGATGACAAGCTTTCAGCAATTCTACCTGTGGACTATCCCAGCCACTGTGGGCTCTCCACCTCAGTGACTGTCCTCTCTCAGCCCCTCACCCTGTCTTCAATCTTTTCAACATTTATACATCATTTGCAGAGCTAACAGGGCTATCTTTCTAAAATGCAGATTTGACTATATCATTGCCCCAACTAACAACTCACATGCCTACCCAGAGCCTACAAGAAGAAGCAAAAAGCCTCAGTATGATGTGTAAAGCCAGTTCAACCTATTGGAGAAGGTTCACATACCACAATTCCTCCCCGAGTTGCCAAATTTCCAGCCTTTCAGAATTAATTCCAGGATCTCCATCATGCAATGCATTTTCAAAATTTCACCACTGCCCATCCTGTTCATTGTCTTGAAAACTCTAACTCCTTTCTAGTCCAGGAACATATCGATTATTCAAGGCCAAGATGATATGTTATCTTCTCTATGAAAACCTCACAGACTCTCCTCAAAAACATGCATCTCTTCCTCTTTCACCGTTTTCTCTATTATAGGACAGTATTGTGTGTGAATTCACAGATTACAGCTTCCCTCCCCTAATTGCCTTTAAATTCTGGAGGACTTGGGGACTAAGCATGCGCCTATCTCACAGCACACAGCTGGTGCCTAATAAATGTTTGTTAAATGAATGAGAACAATGAAACAATATCCTCTGGTCAGCAGACTACATAAATTGGAAGAAAAAACTTTTAAATGTCCTCTAAAGATTGCTTCTATCATTTCTAGAAGATAAGTTTTTGAACTATAAAAGTTAAATGTTTTCAAGTTTTCAACTGCACAAGGACTTTATGAGAACCCCTTACATCTCAAAACCTATAAATTCTACAAAAAAATAAATTTCCACATCTCTGAATATGGTAAAATTGTGTTTATATGGAAATACTGGCACCATATTTCAGTAGAAAACTTTTTTTGGCACTCATTCACAGGGAGCAATAAATCATTTCCTTCTGCAAATGAATGTTATTGTGGGTGGGCCTTTTATACAGAGAAAATATTTGGATTCAAATGTTCCCTCCCTGGCTCTGGAGAAACTTGTCATGACCAAGGTATCGAAGCTTAGCAGTTCTTAAAATGAGGAATTTTGTACTCAAACATTCAGTATAAGCTTGACTTTTTCACAGAACCATTACTTCTCCTAATAATCAGCCTAGACTGGAGTATAATAATCATACTGGAGTCATTTTATTCAGCACTATAAAGCAGCAGTGATTTAAGCAGACTGAGTTGCAGTTGATTCTCCACAGGTTAGCACACCAGACTATGTTCAAAGTCATTTTCTGTGAGGCGGGAACCTATGCATGAGTCCTAACCAATGGGATGGGAGTGAAATACGTGCAGCATCTCCGGGCCTGGCCCTAGAGAAGCTCCAGTGTGCAGTCTCCCTGCTCTTCCCCTTCAGCTGGCTTGACACATAAGCCCCATGGAAGTCACCCATGGAAAAGGACAAAGACATAAAATGAGATTAGCCTGGGTCCTTGAAAAACTAATCAGAGACCACTGATTGGTCAGAAAACTGTTTTTGACTTTATGTGAATAAGAAATAAAATTTCTCTCTCTTCTAACAGTTAAACACTACTCATTTTGTGGTATTTTCATTATGCAATAGTTAGCATTATTATAACTAAATATACTCACTGAGTCTAAAAATTAATAGTTTGAAGATTTTAATATATATTCAATCACTGTACTGAGTATATATTGCTCATTTCATTAAAAATAATATATACATCTGACTTTTCCTTATAAACAGCAAATCTTCTATATAATCTTCCTAACACTCTGTTAGGCACTATAAAAGATTTATGATATATGTAATATATATCATATATATATAACATATTATATGTAACTAAAAAAGATATTTTATCCCTGCTTTATATATACATATATAAAGCATATTAAATACATATAATTTAGCCACCCAACACCCAAGGTTGAAAAGGACATACGTACACAGTAGAACTGCATACTTGGGATATTCTCTGGCTTTAGTCGTGATCAACAGCTTCAAGAAACACAGCTTAAGTTTTATCTTTATAGTACAAGAGACTTAGGTATGAAGTATATTTCATGTATTGTGAGAACAGATTTTTCAATTTGGCTCTACATGCCATATATAATACAAATAAAATTGCTTTTTCTTTGTCTCTGTAATGAAACGTCTGATTGCATCCCAGTCTTGCTGTATTTCTGACCTTGGAACAATAATGCACCAAAATTTACTGCTAGTTCCCAATCACGCACCAAATTTCAACTTCTCCCATTGCACTATTTTCTAATCCTGGAAAATGACTAGATATTACTCTGAGAGACAGGAACACAATGACTTTTTCAACTATTGGCAGTATTTGGTTATATACCTATGTGTAGTGTAGTAAGTTACATGTTTTTCAAATTTCCACATCTTGCTGAGCCTTCAGGGTATAATTGAGTTAATATGGTACTCATTGAAGACAGTATATGCTCAACAAGTAATGAAAAAATTGTAGCCGATCTTTGACACAAAATAGTAAAAACATTTCAGTTGGCTTGGAAGTAAATAAATGCCAACATGTAAAGTGAAAAGGGAACATGACTCAAAAAGCTACAGCTAAAGAGAACAACAGCCTGCATAATACTCTCTCCTTACTTCCTGAGAGTTTCTGTTTAAAGCTCATAAGACAGAAGGAAAGAAAAAGAAAAAAAAAAACACATTATGCCACTTGGACCTGAGTCCATTGCCAACCTGTTTTAGGTTCAGAAAAGCTATAAATTCACCTGCTCCTCTGTGGTTTCAAACAACTGCAAAGCAACGAAGAGGTGAGACTGACACACACACTTCTTTCCTCTCAAGAACTCAGGACCCAGAGTGCAACAACAACTGCTACCTGAGTCCCTCCCTCTCCTCATGGGTTCACACTTGGCTGTACTTTCACCTCAAATATTGGATACTCTCAGAGACCAGATGGGTATTTAGCTCTACGCAAAAAATTTTTCCTACAGTAGAATTCTGACTGGTATTTTTGAGTCCTTCAGATTCTTGGCCACTGTTTCTGAAGAGTAAAACAAATGTGTTTTAGAAAGAGAAGGATAAAGACTATTCATGCAAATACTGGTTCTCTTTTTTACAAGTTGGCACAGAGGGACCATAACTGTACAGTGTACACAAAAGGGAGAGAAAATACATGAATGGGGGGAAAGTCCTTAATGACACTATTTGGTAATGAAGAAAACAGTTGTACTAGGTGTTTGTTCATTGTCATCTCTGACTTAAAGTCAGCATGATCCTCAGGCACTTGAATGTGATATCCTCAGAAGCTTATACATTATGAAAGAACTGATGTGCTGTGTATTTCACAGAATAATATTAACCTCATTTCAAGGGAACTTGTGGGTTTTTTTAATTATAATGGTATAAAAGAGGAAACTAGAAAGTGTCCAGTGAGGAGAATTTTATATAGTGTGCTCCCTACATGCAACACTCAAGCAACAACATCTGTTAAGCTCCCCTCACATGCCCATAGCACATCACTACTCTAAAATTTGATTAAAATATCATTAAAAGTACAATGAACAAAAAACGTCAGTGGTCAAGCACACTTGTAAAGGTTCAACCACAGTAATAATTAATTAAATAAATGTAAAAAGTTTACTTTTACTTAATATCAAATTAACAAAAAATACTGAAGATATAAGAAAGGAGAAGGCTGAAATGGTGGGATAAAACCAGGCACCCTGACACAGCCATTGTTGACAAAAATAAGCACATCCTTTCAAACAATTTTTAAAGTATAATCTAGAACCTTAAGTTTGTCTGTTTCTTTGAATCATTAAAATTCTACCTTTGGTAACTAGCCTAAAGCAAAATCTTGACCATATAAAAAGCCAAATGCCAAAATGTTCATTATCAACATTACCTTTAATTTAAAAAAAAAAAAAAATTGCAAGCACTCTAAATGTCTAACAACCTTAGACTAGCAGAGTAAATTATTGTACCCCAGCCAGATATAACATTAAGTAGCCATTAAAATTATAATTATGTAATGTTGCTATATTATAAAATAATGATACAATAATTATGACTAATCTAAAATACGTATAGAGACAAAGGTGAAGACTGAAATACCAAAGGATGCCAGTAGTTTTCTTTGGGTAATGGAGCCATGAGCAATTTTTTTTGTCTCGTTTTCTATAAAGTCCAGTTTTTCTTATACTGTGTGCAAAATGCCTATATAAGAAACAAAATGCAAAAACTTTCAAAATAGCATTAGTAACAAATATGATGTTCATTTAATTTTAGAAATGCTACAAAGTAACAATTACAAATAACTACAAAACAGAAAATTGTAAATGTTACTAATATAATGTTACAATTTTAAAGTCTAAAGTTTTTAATTTTAAAATTTAAAAAAATTCTAAATTTTTTAGTATTTCTACACTATTTTAACAACAACAAAAAGATAGCTACCCTAGAAAATTATTTCTCCCTGGAGTTGGGTTCAAACTATTTACTATTTTTAATGCTGAAGCAATAAAAAAATAAAGTTCCAACGAGCATAATACTGGATCCAGATAGAATTTACTTGCTACTCTCCACACACACAAATATCATGTTATTGTCTCCAGTCACAATGTCTCAGGTATGGCTGACACGTTCGTGGGATCTGCTGTTACCACATTTCACTCCTTGAAGTTAAATTGTTAAGTGTGATACATTTCATTAGTTAATTGATTTAAAACCCAAAGTACATGCACAATTTTTCTCTACTGAACAGATTCAGTGGTTTCTTAATTCAAGAATTACTACAGGAAAAGAAATAGTAAAGTTAACACTGTACTAAACATGAAAAAGAAAGCATTATCACAGCATTTATAATAAAACCCATACCAAACTGTAATATCAAATCTAATTATTTTAATATGTATGACTTTCATTATATAATATCATTATGCACAAATTATTAGCAACTCTATATTTATTATTCATTATGAACTTAATTAATAGTAAAATCTTTAATGTAATAAGAAAAAAGAATATTAATTGCTAGTAATTTACAACCCAACATGTAGTAATAAAGTTGCTAGATTAGGCAAGTAAAAATAAAAATAGTTAAATGTGAATTTCAGATGAACATGAATAATTTTTTAGTATGAGTATGCCCCATAAAGTATTTGGGACAAATTCATACTAAAAATTTATTCGTTGTTTATCTGAAATTCAAGTTTAACTGGGTGTCCTGTATTTTATCTGGCAGCCCTAGAAGTAATGAAAGGAATATCAAAACACTGGAAACATAACTCAGTTATTTATATTTTGACCTACAATATAGTAACATAATATAGAGGGAAAATAAAGAACTATGACATATCAAATGATCCATTGCATCTTCACCCAAAGCTTAAGAGACAGATATTACTCTCATTTTAATTGAGGAAACAAAGTCTCTGTGAGCTTAAGTAACTAGTTTAAAGTCCAGCAGTTAATAGTCTGCTATATACAGTGGGGTCAAAGTGAATGACTGCGCCAACTAATTAAGTCTGTTCAAATTCCCAGTTAGGATGAAGAAGAGGCTAACTCTAGGCCTGACATATAGATAACTCACTGGTGACACTGACTGAAGTTACTGAGTATTGTTGAAAGTGCCTGGACTCAGCCTGAGTTTAAGTTTTATGTATCCCCCTTGAAATCAACTTGACACAGTAGGTACAATGTTCCATTTAGATAATAAAAGATTGGCTTCCTCGAATAAAGCTAAATTGAACTACACATACAAATCATCTCTGAAAATGTATTGCTTGGAAAATATTTTTTGTCTAGCCCCGGATTCCAATACATATGGTTTACTGCCATATCCAAGAAAGGAAAATATCAGATAAATGTAAAAGAATTCCACATCTTAATTGTATGGAAAACCTTCTATTTTTACATTATTATTGGCTACAGTTTTCTATATCCACATTTACTCATTCATTTATTTTCTTCATTCATTCTATATATAACTTTCCAGTTGTTACTATGTGCTAGGATATGGAGTGCTCAACATAAAGAATAACAGTTTAGGACAAAGTGAAACAGATTCATTCATTTCCAGGGGACATTAGGGTCTTGCCAGAATCTCCATCTGTTTTCTACTTTCACACTACTCCCCATATTAATTCTCCTACCTCCATCAGAACAACATAATTATCCTGTGACTTTTCTATTTAAAACCCATTGCAACTGTTGGAAACAACAGCATAAGTATGATTTATAACTGGATTATAAATGCATTCCCCAGTGACTCATGAATACAAACCATTCTAATCGAGGGATAAAAACTTTCTGCAACAAAGTGAAGCTTTCATTTATCATCAATCACAAAACTCTGTTATTTTCAAAATAAAAGTCAAACCTATTTATTCACCTACTTATAAGTTTTGCAAATATACTTCCTTTCAGTGAGTAAAATATATAGACAATGGGGATTTTAATATCCATAAGGTGCATTTAGTTTAAAATCTTAAAAAGAATAGTATTCCTTGAGTTTCAGGGTAATATTTTATTCAAAACCAAAGTTACCTAAATGTTAAAACATCATTCAGCTTAGATACAAAGGTGAAATTATATTTTAGTGCTCACTACAGAATCACAAAATTGTTATTTAACTTTTCTGGGCCTCATTTCTCTGCTTCAATACATGGTATAAAGAGACACTGACTTAGTTTCTCCCAGTTCCAAAATTCTGTGTGTTCTTAATTCTATAACTCTAAGACTTAATCTATCTCTTTAACAGGCACAACATATTTATTCACTTATTCTGTAGATCATATACGTCTCAAACAAGCACTATTAGTTAATACATTATTACTTCAACACGTGTACATCCTGGCTATTTCTGTCTATAATGAATTCCAGACTTATGTAAACAAATATTATTAGTATTACACTCTTTGTCTGCAGAAAGCTGATGCCAAAGAGGTCCCACATGAATTTCTTTGCCTATAGCCAAGTGAAACAACATTTCAGGATTTCACTTTTAATCGGAAGAGAAAATTCTAATTGGATCTAACAAAAGGCTCACTTGGTTAGGCATATGTGTTACAAAACGGTTTCTTTTTATTTTTTCCTTTTTTATTGGATTTATTGGGGTGGCACTGGTTAACAGAATTATACAGGTTTCAGGTATACGACTCTACAGCACATCATCTGTAACCTGTACTGTGTGTTCACCGTCCCAAGTCAAGTGTCTGTCCATCACCGGCTATGCCCCGCCCCCACCTGCACCTCTCCCCACCCCCAGGCAATCACCACACTGTTGTCTCTGTCTATGAGTTTTTTCTCTTTTGCTAATCCCTTCACTTTCTCCCCCTAGCACTCCCCAAATGGTTTCCACATCACATGAACTACTTTACCAAAAAACAGTTCCTAGAGAAAATGATTTCTACCTGAGGTGCAGTTCAAAGTAAATACTAGGTGAACAGGTTTGAACTATAAATTTACTTTGAAAGGCTCAATAATGGTCCTTGGCAAAAACGCATGACAAAACAAGTTGTATAAACAGCCATTGGTATCTCTGATTTCTGTTTGGTTTTAGGCTCTAAGAATCAGCAGCTATTTAATAATTTTTCAAAGCTTCACGGTCAAAATTTAATAGATACTTTGTTTAATGCCTCTTTCCAAGAGGCAGACATGCCATTTGGCCATACATCCCTTTTGGAAGGAATCATTTTAAGCATATATTAACTAATCCTACAGAACACTGTTCGGGAAGTCTGTTTCAAAGATCCTGGGTCAATTTTCGGAGTCACTTTTTACCACTTGTAACAAACATACTTTGAAATGTTAGCATGCTTTTTGCCCTTTGGACTTTTTGAGCACATGATCATATCCCATATCTGTCCCACACTTGCATCTCAGAAAATCAAATTTATCATAGAATAATTGCAAATGTAAAGACCAAGACAAAAGAAATATTCCGTTTGTAACATTCAGAAAATAAGATTTTGCAGCCAAAGAAGAGCTGTGTAAATCAAGTTATTACCTTGAAAGAAGATGGCATAAAGCCCCTTTATCCTTCCTTGGTCATTTCTACTGAGCTGAACTACAGAATCCTACATAAGAAAGACCTGAGAGGAAGAGGAAGGAGGAATCCTGCATATTTTCTGACATTGGAAGAACTCTGGAAAAAGAAGGGGAGAGGGGCAGGAAACAGAGATGAGCAGACACGTGTTAGCTCTCCTGTACTTCGCCTGGTCCCACTCTGCTCACAAGCTTCTCTCTCACTGGAAAGTCTTAGGATACTCCTAAGGAACTGGAATGAAGCCATATCAAAGTAAACCACCATTTACTGTCAGGGAGGGAGTCACTTAGGTTTCACTCTCCTGAACTGTGCTGAAATACAGTGTGGCGTAGACCAGACCCAGACACAGCTAAGAATCTGGCCAAGAAGCTCCTCAGAGGCAGAGCGGTGCCATAAACTGAGGTAGTGCTGGAACACCGCCTGCAAGGTGGACTGCTCAGGCATGACCTAGTGCGTCTCACTGCCAGACCTGCAAGGGTTCTATGGTCCACTGAGAGCCAAGGAGAAGTCTGGAGTCAGCAGGGAGTACTCAGCAGTTAGCAATCAGGGAAACAAGAGGCACTGCCCCAGAGACAAGGGCTGTGGCCCATGGGCACAAGATCAGTAACTCTGCCCTACCTACTATCCCATACATCTCGCCATCTTGCAAAAGGGCTAGGAAGAAAGGTGAGGAATATGAGAGATGAGTGGTGTTTCCTAGAGAGAAGTATTCTTACCCAAGTGGATTATTTAAACAATAAACTCAAACTACTTCTAATCTAAATTGACTCAATAGTTTTTCCCCCTCTGTAAGCAATGAGTAAATGAGCTTTGCTAGAAAGCCAAGATCAGTTATACACAAAATAAAGTACATATTTCTCTGTACAACTGAGTTTTTAAAAAGGTGAGTTTTATGGTCCCAGGAAACATTTTTCTCTAATCATGGCAAAACTTCCATAAGACCCTCAATATGGTATCAGTTCTAGGTCTATGCTCACATCCTCTATGCAGCGCATTGAAGTTCGTCCCACCATCCCTCAAAGTCCTGCTCAAATTCCGTACTTACCACAAAGTCTTCTATTTTCATCTTACTCGTCTCTCTCTTCACTGACCTCCTCGAACAAAGAGGATTTTAGGCTAGACACTTGAACTTCTGGGATAACAAATATAGCTTAAGTAAAACCACTGAGGAGTCTCCCAGAGTGGCAGAGATTACCTAGCTCCTGGAGCCTGCTGCCAAGGGACACGGTCCTTCTGTCACAGTCCTAGGCCACACCAATCTCAGCCCAAATGCTGGGGGTCCAGCCAGAACCAACGACCTGGAAAAAGCAGGAATCAAACATCCAATAAACATGATATCCATCCACGTCTCTCTCACAATCACAGCAGGCAGCTAGTGTAACAATTATACATCCAAGACATGCCTAACCCTCAGGGGAAGTATTCCTCCCAGCAACAAGATACACCAAGTCACTTTTAAACAAGGAATCAATTTGCTTAGGTGTATACTCCATTCACTTTAAAAATATGAAATAATAGAATCCTATAACCAGAATAAAGAATTCTTTGGACTTAGATTATATAAAGTCCAGTGAAAAGAAGAGAAAATGCATTCCTGAAAACCTGAGGCAGCTGTAATTAACTCTTAATTATCTCAACATACTATTTATCTTTTATTTAATCCTCAAGTTCAATTTATCTATTACTCAGCAAAATCCAGGAAGAAAGTTTCCAAAGTCGATTTTTGTCTATTTTCTCTCTCACATTTATGTGTACAAACTTCTAAAAATCGAATACTTAAATATTATCTTTCAATTCTCCATCATTTGGAAGAATAGGTACATATGTTTGGTTCAAGTCCCAGCACCTATTATTAGCTAGAGGACTTTGGACAACTTTCAATTTCCAGAGCCTCGGGGATTTATTATTACTTATAAAATGGGAATAATAATATCACTACTTAACTCATGAAGCTATAATTATGATGAAATGAAATGATATGTTTAAACCACATGGCACCACATCTAAGAATAGCCAGTGATGGAGCCCACTGGAAGGGTCTGCAGGAGGGCAGAGGAGGGCCGGCTTAATTGTGGGGCAAGAGCATCAGGGCAATGATAATTCATCCATCATGAGATCTGTGACACTGGATTGGAGGGAGAAGAAGAGGAGGTGGAAAGAAATTCCAGGAAGAGGAACAAACTATGCACCAAGGAGTAAGTAAGCTGAGTAGCAGGTACCATGAGGAGGCCTTTGAATGACATAGGCAGGAAATTTTCAAACCACAGCACTTGGGTGAGATCAGGTCGATCAGCGTCCCTCCCTTCTTCCCCACCACCACAATCACTGTGTACGCTACCCGCACTTATACCTCCAGCTTTGGTCCCTGGAAGCCTCCTCTAACTCATGTGCCAGCATCCATCTCTCCTATTCCTGATCTCCTCCAACACAGAGAAACTGCTGAAAAAGAATTGTATTTGGTTGTATCCTATTTTACACTGCTTTTTAAATATCGGGTTTACATAAACCCGGCCCACAAAAACAAGCCAATTGTAAATTCCTCAAGGATAGTGACTATAACAAAAAGCAAAGAGTACCTACCAATGAACTTTTAGAGAATTGTTTTATAGTTGAAAAAAACATAACTTCCCCTGATCCTCAATATAACCCAATCAGTAAGGCAAACAGCATCCGTGACATGATAGTTCCATTTTACAGTTGAGGATATTAACGTCCAAAAATGGGAAGGGACTGGCCTGAAGTCACACTGCTAATGAGTGGCAGGGGCAAGCTGGACAATCCAGACAGCCAACCCCCCTCCTTCACAGCAGCTTGCAAATATTCTAGAAGAGTGCTGCCCTCACATTAGGTGTTTAATAGTCCTTGTCTTGTTCACTAAAAGGCCATTTGCTGACCAAAGAAAACAGTAGAGCAACTAAAAGACCTTAAAATAGTTTTGCTTCCCACAAGTAAATGTCTAAACAATCCTTAAAGTAAACTTTTATATGAGGCTATTTCCCAATCCCTGAAATGGCAAAAAAGAAATGTCCTACACACTCTTCAAATATAAACTTTACACTACTACAAAAATCTCACATCTGGATCCAAAAGCTCCTCCTGCACAAACGCTGTCTCTGATACAGGTGTGTAAACCTTGCTACAAGAGCAATCCCTGACTTCACACAGCCAATGAGACACTGACAACAGTCTGGAATTTCTTTCGTAGACACAGCAATGAAAGAATGTCTTTTGCTAAAGAGGGCGTAAAGGCAAATGATGAGAGAAATCTGGGATCGTCGTCTAGCTCTGCCCAGAGAACGGGCATTCCAACCACAAACATTTCCCTATTCTGATTGAATTCCACTGAGAAAAAGTGACACCCATTCAATCAAGTGTACACAAAACAAAGGAAGAAAACAATCATTAATTTAAAAAAAATCTTAAATCACACAAGAGTAAAGTTATCTTTTTTTAAAAAATTTGCCTTTCAGTTCCCCTGTATCTAAAATGCCTAAAGAAATTTCCCACTGTCTTCTCTCCCTGGAGATGGAATGTTGGGCAGTGTCACTACCCTATGTAGCCACTGTGAATTCTGTCCAGCATGGCATTGGGAGGGTATGATGTACGCAGACATCAAGAGAACAATTTCTCACCCAGTATGAATGAGGGGAAAGATGCATTGAAAAATTACATTCAAGAAGTATATTGTGAGTGCTATCTTTTTTTTGTTTCAAACTTGACTGGAGAGGAAAGCTTTCTGGGGGTTGTCAGAAATTACACTAAAACACACCTGGGATGCTCACTGGGAAGTTTTAGATGAAAACCAATGACTCACAAAAAGCAAATATCTTGCTGAGGATACTGCCTGTGTTCCACCTTCCTCTCTGAATGCTGCTTTCTGGAAGTGCAACATGAGTAAACAGATCTCAACACTAAGATTAATTAATCTGCATTAAAACATGGTGGGGAACGGGGGTAGGAGCAGGAGAAGAGAAACCTTCTGTATTTATAATCCTGAGGACTCAAATCACACGCTACCACTGCTGACCTCCCCCACAGCTGACACCTCAGATTATCAGCACCCTGACTAAACTCTCCACTCTGCAGCTCTGACTGACAGGCAGATGTCACCATAAAAGTTATCACTCAGGACTGAGGCAGCTAAACCCACCAAAGGTCTGCCAGTAAGTAAAAACACATGTGAAGGATGCTTCCTGGCCTCAAGAAAATGTGTGTTGGGGAGGTTGATGTAATGGGATATTTGGGGTGGGGGGTGGTGAGATGGAGGTTTATCTGCAACTGCCAGCTGATATCTGGAGACTTGTAACTAAGAATGGGGGCTACTGTAGGACCAGGTCAGGCTACTCACGTCTCTCTTTATGCTAAAGCACTCTTTGAGAGCTGTGAGACACATTGCATTGGGAATGCTAACAATCCCTTCACAAAACTCTCAACAGTGCCTCTGACCAACATTGCGTCCTTTTTATTCAGATGCTGGGGTGGAGGATCCTGGAGTTGTAAACCCTTATCAGAGGAACAGGGAATGGAAGCACACAGGAAGTCTACACTTGTGGTTAAGAGTGCTAACCCTGGCAACAGACTGCCCAGGTTTAAATCTTACCTCTCCCGCTCACTAAATTTAACCCTAATTAAGTCACAACTCTTAAGAGTCTCGGTGTCCTCATCTCTACAATGAGATTAAAATTAGATGAGATGTATAAATAATAATCACCAATGCTATACGCAGTAAATAAACGCAATGTCTTATACACCGTAAACCCTAAATAAGCACTAGCTGTTAAGGTTAGGAAACAATGTAATTACATGTGACCAGAACAATTACCCATCATCATCATTATAAATTCACCCACTAACTAACATTGCAAACAGTGCTCATCCGATGGCCTAGGTACTACTCTTTGTTTGGCACCTGCAGTCAACAGACACTATTTGCTCATCTAACTCTTTCACACATTCAAGTGTTCACCAAACATGCTTAATAAGAAGAATCATAAAGTATTTGTTAAAAATACAAATTTATGGGCCGCATCCCCTCTCCACTCAATAAGAATCTCTCCAGAAAGGGCCTGGAAATGTATTTTAAACACACACAGACACAATACACACACACCCTCCACCACCAGGAAAGCCTTGTTATCAGGCAAATTTGGGAAATACTACACAGACCAACCCAGGTTGACGTGAATTCCCCTTCACAAGGCCCAAAGTCAGTCACAATTTTTACCTCAATAATTCCTAACACCTTTTGAATTCATAGTTAATATTTAGGTGTATCATTTCATCTGTACAACAATTTGGAACTGCACTTCAGCTCACAGTAAAGATATTTCAGCAATATACATTACTGCAACATTTCCTTTAGCACTTTAAAAACAAGTATTCTAGGAACAGAAAAATAATGGCTCTAACTAAATTTTATTAATCTCTTACAGATAGCTCTTGAACTCTGAGTACTCTAGCAGAGGCCAAACTACCTATACTTTATATAATGTACTTCCATATTACATTCAGTATTTAATAACTAAGTAAAACTTTTTAAACCTGCGCACAATTACAAGTTAAAGATAAATGAGATATAAGCAAAAATTACTTTGGAGGTTAGTTGTTTGTTATTGCCCTCTTTGAGCATACACAACCATTTCCAGAAGCACTGGAAAATAAGTATCGGAACGATACAATCAATATAACTTGAGGAAGCCCAATAAAGACATATGCGCAACATATAAGAACCAAAAGCACAGAAAGAATACCCTCTTCTGGGAAAATGTGTTATCTTAAATTTTGTTTGTAATGAGACTGAAGAGCAATCAAGAGAGATGCTTAAATAATGTCTTTTATTCCATTCTCTCAGTCCTGACCCTTACTCAACCTAAAACTTAAAAAACATTTTTTAAAACCTCTTCTCGGAGGTTTGAACTATTTGATATTTGTACATAAGTAGAGAGAGGCTTACAACAGGGTTTTTGTCCAATATATACCGGTCCTGGTTGCCAAGGTTATTCAGGAACACACTGATGCCACAAACAGCGGTCATGCATATGCAGCTTCACCCGACCGACTGTTCCACAGAGCAGTGTCAGACCTACTGTCACAGCACACAGCTTCACCTGCATGCTACCAACTGCAGGGCATGTCTGTGGAACGAGGCAGCATTTTTTTCTTTTTTAAGACAGCATTTTTTTAAATCTTACGCAAACCTGAGCTGACAATTTATTGACCATCTCCAAATATGTGAACTAATATCACAGCTTTTACAAAGGCAATGTGAATCTACCAAACATAAATTCAAATAGCTAGACCTGAGGCTAAACATTTCACAGTTCTGTTTATTGTAACCTAACTCCCCAATTGTTTTAGTGTACCCAGATGTGGTATAATTTTTAACTTCTTTTAAGTGTGAATCCAGACCCACATTATTTTTAAATGTTTCAATAAGAGTTTCTCTGTATATATTTCCATAGGAAATTAGCTATGCCATATTTTCCCCTTTTTATGACTATATGAGCAATGCCATTGATCTGAGACAATAATCTTCTAAAGGGTAAAAGCTGAATCCATGTACATTGCTTTGGATATTTTTCAGGTAAGTTTTGTGTATAAATGGTAACTCAGTGAGCAATATATAAAGAAGTCAGTTGTATTTTCTTGGATAGGCTTCCATAATCAATTCTGCTTCAAAATTCATAGGCAACTAACTGAAAATTATATCTTTAAAGTAACATCTCAACCTAACATCAGCTTTAATTAGAAAATTCATCAATAGCATAGGGAAGACTGAAAAGCAAACGAAGCAAGGCCACGACCAGTTAACAGGGACGCCAGGTGATAAGCACGAGATCGGGGTGCTTTACTCATGACAGAATCACTTGGCTTCAGATTAAGGCCATTATTTTGTCCCATCTTGGATGTAGTTCTGATTTCTCAAGCACTCAAAGCACTAGAAACAGCAAAAGAAGGCGTGTGTATGTGTGTGTGCGCTGTGTATGTTGTGTTATAGAAAAGAGGGTGATGAGAAGCAAATGGAAGGAGGAGAGAAGGGAAATCGGCATAGGCCCACTGAAGACAAAAGCGCTGCAGCCATCTAACAGCTGACAAAAATCGGAGGACAAAAGCAGACAAAAGATTTCAGTCCTGAGGACATTTGGAGAAGAAACAAACAGCCTGTTTATATCTATATGAAAGTGGAGTTTTAAAAAGTACATCCATAATAATGACTAACCAAAAGAGATTAAGTTCTGTTTAACATAACCTATTTTATGTGGCAAGAAAGTATGCATTTTTTAAGTTGCCTAACAATGGTAACTAAAATTTTAATATTTTAATGTTCAAAAATGTAAAACTTAGTTATCTTAAAAATCCTCTTAATTTGAATAATCTACTATTCAAATATACCAGGTAAATAAGGAATTATTTTATTTAGTGACTTTTAAACATTTATGTTTCCTTCCAACAAATATTAAAAATTAAACTGTGCCAAGTCATGAAAAACTTAGGCTACTGATCAAAGGAAGAAAGAACAGTTTAAAAATAACCATTAAAGATAAGGTTAGAAAATAAAATAAAGTAAGTGCTATTCATTTCAGAAAAAAAAATAGACCTGGCAGAGGGAGACCTCTTTCTGGCTGAATAGCTTTTCCTAAAGCATTTACTTTGGAATAAACTTCATTTAGAGTACAAAAGTGTTGGCCAAAAAGAAAAGAAGGTGAAGATCTAAGTCCATTTTATTTCCATGTATTTGACTGTATAACATTCCATATTTTAAGTCAAGTAAATAAAAAAATAGGTAACAACTATTTCTGCAAGTGATAAGAAAACTCAAGAATTTCACAAAGATATTTTAACATATAACAAGAGCACAATTAAGACAAAACTTTTCCTTAGGCATTTAAATAGTTTGAACATTTGTTTTTAGTTCTTTATAGACAGTTAAAGCACAATTGAAAGAATCTTTTCTAAATTTTATGGACATACAAGTCTTAGCTCTACCCCAAATAAAATCATCATGGTAATAACTAATAATAAAATGTTTTCCTTGGTAAAGTGAATTCAAAATTATACTTGATAACTCAATAAAACTATCAAAGTAGTTATTAAAGGCAGTGCAAGAATGTCAATCCAGGAAGACTAAGAATTTCTACGAAACAGATGCCACAGCCTATGGAAAGAGCCATTCACCATGATGGAGCATGAAGATACTAAAGATAACAAGAGGTAAAGATTAAAAGGCATTCTTTCTTTTTGTTCAGAAGTTAACTTGATTAAACCTCAAACTGCTCTAAAAATAAAGGGCATTAATTTTGATAAAAGTTACCAAGATAGAAGGTATCTGATGATGTTAGTTTACTATGTTACAACAGTAACAACTCATATTGGTTTTCCTTGGCTTCTATCAAATATTTCATAAGATATAGATTATCTATTATACTAATATATTTATAAACATAAAGTAGAAGTTTATAAAAAATAAAACTAAAAATAAGTATTCATAGAAGTTTTATTGTTTTCTTATTACACCCCAATGAACAAGCTCACTACTTTGGAAATCACTACTAAACTCAAGGAAAAAGTTTAAACATTTAAGTTCAGTCCTTTATCTGCCACTCAAATCTTACTTTTTTCAGCTACACTCCTATGATCTCAACTTACCAAACTATTTCAATTCCTCAATCACAGAATGCCTTTCCCAATCTTAATAATGCCACAGAAGTTGCTGTTCTCTCTTTGGAACAGCACCCACACCTCCTGCCTCAGTTTACCTGTTAAATGCATATTCATCCTTCACAACACAGAAAGGCTGAGGGGACCACTGCACCCGAGAACAAGCTCTTGAAGCAAAGAACACTTGTTGGTCTCCTTCCCATCTTCCATCTCTTATTGGGTAGTCCGCCACCCCAGCGTGTTAGCGCCATACTTCCAAGTTGTACTTCCTGAGCAGCTTCCTAGGAAGCCACAGCGTCCCTGTTCAGGAGGTACCCCAGTACTGGAGCTGCTGACACTCCTGTCCCGGGGGGAGTGACGACGTGGGCAGAAGTCAGGCTTTCATCTCCTCAGAGGAGGCTGGGATGGAAGTGAGGAAGATGAGGTGGTGGCAGAGGCGGGCACCACAGTTAAGTTGGGAGATATCCCGGGGCTTCTCTAAAGATGAAGCAGAGGAAGCTGCTAAGATGTGGGCAGGTGGGACATAGAAGACCTACAAGGCACATACATTGGATTTAGTACAATCCTCCCTTTGTGCCACTCAGGTGACTTGTACTCTCTTAAGACATGCAGGCCTCCTGTGAGAAGAAGGCTGCCCCATTCCTTCTCCAGGAGAGAAGATGCAGGTCAGGGTGGGGGACTCGACTTTGCCGAAAAGACAGTCAGTAAACCAGGTACAGTTTGTGTGCCGTGCGCAGCTGGTTCAGTCAAATGCCACCTTTCATCCCCTCCTCAACCACCTCCCATTTTAGATTCCCTTCACTCTTGCCCAGTGCCCTGAGTAGTCTGGGTTTTGCCTCATAAAGTGACTCAGACATGTACTCTGAAGGGGCGTGAGCTTCTAAGTGCCTTGTCTCTGTCAGGCTATGGTTGTTTATATTGTCCATTCCAGGTACCACAGGCAGGGCAGATCAGAGCAGGGCCAGAGGGGCTGCTCCTTGTAGTAACCGTAATTCCTCCTGGTGCTCAAGGTTGGCTAGTCTAGCTGAAACGCCTTTCATGCCTGCTGGTGCACTGTCATAAGCCCAACGTGAACAGGTGGTAGTCACAGCTTCTAGTCAATGGAATTCTGATGATTACCCCCTGGCTACAGTGTCCTCCACCCCACCCTCCAGGAACGAGGACCTCTTTCCCAGCAGAGCCTAAAACTGCAGACAGAAAACATAAAGTCACTGCAACTGATGGTAAAGGCAAATCCAACTCCCACCCCTCGGTTTTAGATTCTTTTAATCTGTACCAACTCAGTGCTATCTTCCGGCTACTGAATCAGCACCACATGTAGTCCATCCAAACCTACAGAGTTGTCCCCAAGTTGCTACCTTCACTGAACCTTTCCTCTACCCCATAGGGCACTCCACCCTTCTACCCACATGCGTCTGGGTGTTGGGCAACATAATAAAATGCAGGAATCCTGTGATCATGGTTCAGCTATAAAATAGGTTCCTTAGTCTGAGGAAATGTCACATGGGGTATCATGTTAATATATTACGCATTCAGTCAGTGGCTTAAAAATTCAGATGATGATATTGGCAAGTCTCTCTGCAAGTGGGTGAATAAAAACTTCCAATGGTGTGTATATCGATTCTGGTGAAGACAATTTGCTACACCTCTTCCAAGGTCAAAAGTGTCCAAGATAATCCATCTGCCTCCAAGAGTTGGCTAGATTTTGCCATACCGAGGGCTCAGTGTCTTATCTCTTAGCAGGTTAGGCATTCAACAGAAGGTTCAGCAATGCATCCATCCCTCCTGATGAAGTCCAAGTGGTGGATTCTCAAGTTTTACAAACCAAATCCTTTCTAATATTCCTGCACACTAAAAGTTATGACCCTTTCCTCAGTAACATGCTCAGGAAATTCTGACATTTCCACATGTCCTAGGCAGAAAATTTACTCCCAAGTCACAGTTAAGTACCCACACAATCATGACTTTTCACCCAATAGCCTCTTATATTCCATGTCTTAACATCTTTTAATAGCCTCAAGATCTATTCCCACAATTTCCATACAATCTCTGAAAGTACACACTATCTTCCAATTATTTTGACATATAGTATATTTCTGCTTGAGGCAGGGATCCCCCAGTTAGCCTGTGCTAAAATGAGACCCTACTCAGGCTATTCAACCTGAAAGTAATGAGGGATAATGTGACAGGTCTCAAGAAGCATAAGCATCAACTTGTAAAGCACTAACTTCAGATAAGGTTACTGCATAGACCCCCACAAAAAGAAGGCTATTTTCCCCTGGCCAAGAAATACAGGGACATTCCAGGCTTCACTACTGTCAAGCACATCTAGCCCAGTATCTTCAGTCCCAGTCTCAGAGTTCTACTCTGTCTCTACCCAAGTCCTGAGTCTGACATAGATGTTCCGTTCAGACTGTACAGGGCACCTACTGTGCAGCCAGCCCTGCCACCCTTATGACTGTATCCTGGGCCTAGTTTTCAGCATAGTACTCTCTATGGGTGCACAAATGAGTCCCTCTTAAAGCAATTAAACAATGAGAGGGTATTTTCACAAAGCACAAAATGATCTTAAATCTCATTTGGATTAGTTTTTTTTTTCCTTAGGTCACATTTGCCTTTGACCTCAAGGATTTTTGTGTGAATTAATAGCTTTTTCCTTAAATCATTCCTATTGTTACAAATCAAAACTTAGAACCATATAATTGAAAAGTTACCTTGCATTTCTTTTACAAATTTTATGAAATTATATATCAAAGGTAATGGTCATTTGTAAGTACTAAAAACTCCTGGGTTTCCTTTTTTTAATAAAAATAACATGAAGCACATTCCCACTTATTCAAAACTACTTTATTGTTTGGGTTTTCACATTTTGTTTTGTCTTTTCTGAGCTTAATGGAGATTTTGTGAACATAATTAAAATATTTACTAACATACCTAAAAATATAAGTAAAATTAAATAGATATGCTGCTGGTAGGATTATAAATTAGAATGACTAGACTGGTAAGCAATTTGACATTCTATAAAAAAAGCTTTTGTATAAAAATCAAGATATATTCATTTAAAAATCCACTACAGCATGACTTATGATAAAAAAATAAGAAAAAATATAAATACATTAATATTTTAGTCATTAATTAAAATATCTGAAGCATATTTAATGACATGAGAAAACATCCATAATATAATTTCAAGCAAAAATCAAATAAAATGAAAAATTAAGGTGGTAAAACATCCCAGTTTTTTAAAATCTAAAATTAATACATGAAACTAAGGAAAATATAAATAAAATGGTTACAAATATCAGACTCCAAGTAGTCTTTTCTACCATTTTAATGAGCATGGTTTAATACAAAATTTAAATTCTAGTATTTTTACATAGACAGCATTCAGTATTCTGTCTGCATGAAATATGATATCAAGATTCCTTAGAGAACTATGAATAAAACATATATACAATTAGCTTATATATATATATATATATATATATATATATATAATACATATATATGCATTTACTGAGGAATTTTTTAATGTCATTGAGGCAAAGAAACAATATTAGAAAATTAGGGCACTTTATGCTTACTGATTAAGTGAACAAAATGACACCAAAATTTACCTAGAATTAGCCTTCAATTCGTAAAGAAAAAGGCCCAAGAGAGAGGAAAAAATAAAAGGTAACGCGGAAGGAAGGAAAGGGCACAGGGGTCCCCAGTCAAGGAAACTTGTCTTAAATGCTTCTGATGCTTCACTGTAGTAATTTGCCTTAAGCATAAAACAAAAAGGAGTCTTATTTTATTGTTCTTCTTTAAAGTATTTCCAAATACTTCTGTTTTTCTTTTGCACAGATATAAATGTGCACAGATTATAAAATGTGATTGCTAAAATAACCTTAACATCTCAAAAAAATTTAAATACAGAGAAAATAGTGAGGAGACAGAAACAAAAGTTTCAAAAGGAAAACTGTCAGACTTTCAGAGAAAAAAACTATTAATTTCTAACTGTAGTAATAATATTTGAAACAGATGTCTATCTACTTTCAAATCCAAACTGGATCATGGTTTACACAGTTTAATAAAACTTTAATTAAGGTTCTGCAATAGTGTAAACTGATCATGTCATGCAACTAAACACGTGCTTAGTATTAACATCTCTTCAAGCTCCACTATCGTTAAACTTAACCAGACTCTTCATAATTCATCCAAGGGAAAATGTCATTCAAATTAATAAGAACATAATTTATGCTCTTATTTCATTATATAATTTTTTGAAGCAAGCATTTGAAATAGAAATGGAAGGATCCCAAATTGAATAAAAAGGGGAGGAAATTACTTTATTTCTAAAGTTTCTTGTTTCTAACTAGGCATTTAACATTTTAATATGAATATCTGTGTCCTAAAAATTTTGCATTTGGAAACATGTTAGAAGACAAGTATTCCTCATTAAAATTGATTAATTTACTGTAAATTTTCTTCATTCTATTTCTATAGAACAATCTCATACAGATACCTGGTAAAGCAGGCTGAAAGCCAATGCCACTTAAAAGACCCCTAAAATAAAGGACAAGAACATTTACTGAACAATTATTGTATGAGGCATTGTTCTGGGGATTTCATTTAATTCCCACAGCACCCTTGCTAAGGAAGTCCTCTTATTAACCCCATTTCACAGCTGAGGACACTAAGGGCGAGAGCCCCGACACGAGCCCAGGCATCGGCCTTCATACTCCAGTGCAGAACATCTACAATGGCTTTTGTCAAAAGTTAGAAGAGAAAATTTTTTGTTTCATGCCCCAGAATATGTTTTTTAAACAAATATAACAAATGACACATTTTCTAATCTTAAGGCTTCTTACCTACTTTCAAAGTGAAAATTTTCACAATAACAATGAAATAAAAGTTAAAACTATACAAAATAGAAAAGCCAATCAACACTGACCAAGGATCTTTGGGTGTTATATCCATATTGGGAAGTATGTGGAAAACTAAAGAAACAGAACACAGTTTTTAGCATCCAATACAGTTAACATGGTGAGGATGATAATTACACTAATGATTCAGGAAACTGGCAATCACAAACCGATACAGTGCAGAAGAGTGCCTAAGAATGGAAAAGGGTGCAGGCTGAGAAAAGGAAGAAATGAGTCCAGTGGAATGGTATTAACATAATATTTTCTGAGAGTAAACTACAAATCAGATTTCAAAAGAATAAGAAAAAGAATAGTATTGGGATGAGAAATTCATAAATAAAGTTATATGTGTTGGGCATAAAGGTAATCAGATCATTTTTTTTCATTTTCAACCCAACGGCCAAGTGCCCATACGAAGGGGTGACTTGCCTTACTCTGTTTCACATTCACATTACTTCTCATTTCTGATACAGGAGTTTTAGTATCATTAGCCCTAATCCATTCACTGTGACCAAGAACACTTTCAGTATTTCTTAAGGACTTCAATTTTTTTTTCCTTATCTTGTTTCCCTTATCTCATAAGAGCAAGTAAGTCGTGTAAAACAAGCAACTCTATAGTTTTCAGTAGAGGCTTCCTAACTCATACTAATAGCAAATGCTCCAGAATGAATTTCTAGAGGTACTGATAATTTGTTTTTTCAATTCTATTTTTCTTAGTTGATAAGTACAATTTTACTCTTAGGTTAGATACTTTCAACACACACTGACATACTATAGGGAAAGGTTGCCCAGAAGCATGCTGGGATTAAGAATTTTCTATGGATACTCTAGAAAATACCACTGAAATCTTCTTACATACAAAAATAAGAGTTGAGTGCTATATGAAAATATAATTCTTAAAAGAAAGTTACTAATCAACTAGAAAATAATAATATAATAAGTGCCTTGAATATTTTAAAGGAATATGGACATTAATCCAGTCCTAGAACAGTATGAAAAAGAGTATTTTAGGAAAAGATAGAATGGGCATTAATCTCTCATAGAGAAAATCAGTTTAACTCTACAACATTTCAGCATTAGAATCCAATACAGTCAAACATGAAACTGAATCTGACTTCTGAACAAATGCTTTTTCAGCAATTGCCTTCAAGTTCTTAGAAAATAATTCCAAGAAAGTACAGTATTGATTGAGGCAGAATTACTTCCTCCTAACCAAAATTATTTGCAACTCCCAAATAAAAAGTTTATTTATGCAAGATGTAAAATGGTACACGGTATAATCATATGATTTGTAAATATCAGTCTCTCCTGTAAAGAATTATAAAATCTCAGAGGTGATAAGGTTTGGGACTTAAATCGGAATATGCTCTTTTGTCCCTGAAATTCCCAAACCACCTGAAGAGAAAAAACACAAACATGAAACAGTCACAGTTCCCTGCTCTCAAGCAACTAGAGCCATACCACCATTCTTCTTTTCTTTTAATTTAATCTTTATTGTATTTTTCCCATTACCATTTAGTTCCCCTTATCAATCACCAAGCAATCACCACACTGTTGTCCATGTCTGTGAGGCCTTTTTAACTATGATAAGATTTGCCGATCTGGGTTACAGAGCCATAGCATCTCAGAGCCAGGGCGACCTTAGAGAGCTTCGCCAATTTTTTATTTCAGTGATCAGTCTGAGGCTCCAAAACTAATTAGGGCCTCTCCTCCCTCCCAATTGTGTTCTCTTTTCAACATACTACTTTTGCCTCCCTTCCCTGAAAGAGAGAACAGATGTAAAATGCTAAAATAAGAACAATAAATGTATTGAAACATATTACTCTGTGCCACTCATTACTGTGATGAGAAATTGCAAAACAAGAATTATTTGACCTGAGAAATGAGAACACAAAGAAGACCTGAATTATATAAGATTATGAAAGTTAAAGTAAAAAATAATCAACTAGTCCTTCCTTATTATATGGTTTCATAATAGAATTATGAAGGGTCATTCAATGATATAAATGGCAGGTAAAATTAGAACAAATAAAAGGAAATAACCCTTGACATGCATAACAAGCCTCCAGTATACACAAGGTTGCAGAACAGAGGTTGCATCGTTAAACCCAGTAACATGATTTTAAAATAATCTGGAACATTAGTGAAACAAATATATGATTATTTATGTTCAACATAAATACAATTTTCCATAATGGAAAAATTATATTTTGGAATATAAGAAGTCACTCCAAGGAAGCTTTCTATTTGTTACAAATTACACTACAGTTTAGTATGTTTTTGTGATATGTTTATTCCTTTGGAAAATCAAATGGTGATTACTGGGCTAGCAAAAATGTGTTGATTTAATATATATATTATTTTAATATTAAGGTGTTTTAATTTACCATTTTACTTATAATGCCTAAATCCAGCCTGGAAAACTGCTGCAGTAGTTTCCTTTCACTCTAGCACATTCTGACATATCAAAATAGAAGAGACAAAATATAGGTAATCTCTCTCTTACACATGATGATCGAGTGTCTTTAAATATTAGGAAACAAAAACTATTTACAAGAATTTCAAGATGAAACTCTCCCTGAAGATTTTTATTATGTTTTTAGTACATATCTTCTGGTCCCTGGCAACAACTGAACTTTTGCCAAATACCAGAATTCAATGTTTACTATTGAAATATTAGGTATATTTTACAGCGTTTCCTTCGAAATAATTGCTTAAATTTTAAAATGTCATTTCAGATAAGTTGATTGATTTTAAATGGTCTTTTTCATCATTTGCATGTCTATATTCTTAGCAAATTACCTGAGCTATTTGATTTCCAAAATTAACTAAAACTATGTCACTACATTTAACTGATGTTCAATACCCATTATATCTCTCTCTCCCTCTCCCTCTCCCTCTCTCTCTCCTTTCACACCCCCCTCTCTCTCTTGCTCTCTGTCTCACACACACACACACAAACACCCCATATGGATAAAATGGAGGTCAATTTTAGTAAATATGTAGTTAATTTTCTCTATAAAACAGTGCCAGTACTCTATATAGAAATGATCCATAACTGAAAGGGGAAAAAGAGGAGGTAACACCATTTAAGGTTCTAAAATATATCTTTCCAAAGTTTTTGAATATTTTCTTTCTTTATCCATCTCTCTTCTCAATATGTGATCAATAGCCCAAGCCTCTATCTTGGGCACTCTTCAATGAGCAGCCTTTCTCTGTGCTCTCACGGCACTTTTCACATACAGTTACCATCTCATACAGTTGTTACATACATGTCTCTGCCTTCCCCCCTGGAATCTTTCCAAGCTCTTGAACTATCAGGGCTGAGTGCTGGTCATCTTTGTATCATCAATAACTAACACAATGTCTGGCTCTAACAGTGCCCCAACATTTAAGTATGCATTTAGAATCAGACAGTCCTCTATTGGAATCCTGGACTACCACCTGGGGAACCTCACCATGCCTTAAGTTCCTGCATATGTGAAATGGGATGACAATCATTACTTTCTCAAAGAAGATGGGCCTATTTAGCTCAGTGCCTGGAATATAGGAAAGACTCAATAAGGTAACCACCCCCCCCCCTCTTTTTTTGCTTGCTTGCTTATATAGGCCAACCATCCACATTAATGCTAAATTTCATCTCTTTTATCCACAGCCTTTCAAATTTCCTCAATTTAGTGTTATAATTATTTCTTGGCAAGTTAACAAATTTGTGAGGTATATATATGCTAAATTTGTGAGGTATATATATGCTAAAGCGTTAGGTTACTGAAGAATTCAGCAAACAATGGGGCGGGACTAGCTTTGATTTCTTTCAGGGTAATCATGTGTTGGCAAATTAAAAGCTGAGTAGAACCTCAAGGGAGAAATCAGAGGATGTAATCTACTCCGTTTTTTTAAAAAGCCCTTGACAAGGTACTACCACAAAAGTTATTAAAAAGAACTGAGTCACCATAGGATTAGGTAAACTCTTACTGGAGAAACAAAGAAGACAGTGAAAAAAGGCATTACTTTGGCAAGAAAACTATAAATAGGGAAAGTGCTGGAAATGGTCTTATTTAACATCTTTATAAATGATGTAGAGAGGAAATGTAGATTAAATTTTCCAGGTCTGTGAAAGATACTAAGTTTTTCCAGTACGTGGAATGCCAAGTCAGTGGGATAACCTACACGATTTCCAAATTTTTATGAGTTACTAGTGGGAAAATATCAAATAAGATTCAAAGTGGAAAACTATAGGGCTATGCATGTAAGAGAGGAAATATATATACTGTACTTCTCAGGATAATAAGCCTTTGTTATAACAGAAAAGAGCTTAAAAGTCACTGAATTTATGTGCTCCCATCGCCAACAAAGCTAACAACAGCACCAACATCACACAAGAACAAAACACAATTCTCATCCTATTTAAAACCATGGTTCATCTTTACTTGAAATACTACATGTGGTTCTAGTTTAAGACAGCCTAGGACTCTAAAAATATCTGCTGCTGAAAGAAAAAATATCTAACCCTACTCCAAAAAAGGGAAAAAGATTTAGAAACTGAGGAAAATCCAACCAAACAAAAATAAATGATCAAGTGGACCACAGAACGGGCCTATGAAGTAAAACAAGAAAAATTAGCATTCTTTGAGTCTAGAAAGGGTACAGGAAATATTATAGGTGTCAAGACTCATAGGTTCTATGCAACGATGGAAAATATGGACAAGACAAATATTAAGCTAACGAATGGCTGCCATACTTCAAGTATAATACACAACTTGATTGAGGAATGAAATATAAAAGCCAAGAAGTTAAACAAACTAAGAAATTCTAATCAGTTCCAAAATAGAACAGTGGTTTATACTGAGGAAAACTAATATATTTTGATGGTATAACACTAAATTTTAAAAGTGAAATCACAAAACACCAATCCTAGCCATCCCTAACATATACCCTGATGCTATCGTCTAAAGACAGAATAGTAGACTGAACCACTTTGGCACTTTGTAAACGTTCTCATTGACTTATTTTGTTTCTCTCATATCCAGTCTATCTGTGCTCTGCATTTATTTTTGACAGTGTATTATCTATGATTTTAAACATCTTTCTCCTTTTAGCAAGATATGACTATGTCTTTGACACATATAGCGTCAAGTTCATTCATACTGCATAAATATTTAATAATCCCATTTGTAAGAAAGACATTATTCACAAACTAAAGATGTAAAATGTTATTGTTAAACTGCATTATACCTTCCAGGTTTAGGAGAGAAGAGCCAAAAATGGAGTTTATAGCCTCATGCTAAGACAGGCTGCATGTTAGTAACTTATAAGAAAAATGTTCAAGAATATATAACAGCTTTCAAACCACAATTATAAATACATGAAATTTCAAATAAAATAGGAACTAGAGTATTTGGTGAAAACTCTATATAATAAAATTATAGATTTTTGTTTATTTAGATTATATAAAGGCATCAAAATGGTCTAGACAAAGTAATATCTACAACATATTTTATATAATATATGTCTGTGCCATTTTTAGCTCTTTTTTAACCTGTGAGCATCTGTTTAAATGTTTAAAACATGGACATTTCCTAAAAATATTTTAAGTAAAATCATGTAATTAGAGATTTCATAACAAATTATAAATGCACCATAGTGTTATTATTTATCTGTGATATTATTCAAGTATTTTAATGTCATGTTTACAGAATACCAATCATCATTATCCTAACTTAGTCAAAATGCCAGTCCATCACAGGATGGTAAGGTAGTAAGGACTGTTGAGGTTCAGGATCATAGGAAGGAACATGGTTTAGCCCAGCTCTGGTTCAAAATAAGTAGTCAGAGGAAAACATAGTCAAGTGCAAAAGTGAGAAAGAAAAAGAAGGAAGAAGAGAAGGCGTGAGACAAGTAGGAAGGTGCAGAGTACAAGGGGATGCAATGAACATTCGCGTATTCATAGGACCAAGGAGAAAAACAGCACAATTCTAGCATTCAGATTGTGGCAGATAATGCAAAGGTT
Source organism: Furipterus horrens (assembly GCF_987537825.1). NCBI lineage: Eukaryota > Metazoa > Chordata > Mammalia > Chiroptera > Furipteridae > Furipterus > Furipterus horrens. The sequence goes on along the minus strand of NW_028327172.1, from coordinate 112,007,335 downwards.
TTTATTTAAAAGCTAAATGTGTTTTAAAGATCTAAATATGAAGTAGTCAAGAAATAAAGGCATTAAGTTGTAATCCTTCTATCAAGCACATAAAATGTATCTTCATGCTGTGGATCACAAAGTTAAATTTTACAGCTAAAAAACATGAAAATTGAGTTTTCGGTAAGCAATTTTCCATTGCTTCATGGCTTTGAAAATCAACATAGCACAGTGTGAGAGAGAATGCAAAAAATGTAGTGTGCACAATCTTTGATGTGCCTGAGATACAGATTGCTCCCAGGCAATAGATTTAAAAGAAGTTTTACATTATCGGCCTTTTTTTTTTTTTTTTTTTTTTAACAAAGAGCAGCACCTGCTTTTACTGGTAAATGTGTCAAAACTTAAATTCTACAAAAACATTTCTGGAAGAAGTTAATTTATGTATGACTTTTACCTAAGCCTTAACATATTCTACAGAATGCTAAAACTATAAAATAGATAAATGTAAGTTATAAAATTAAAAATTTCTTATGCCATCTATATACAAGGAGGAAGCATACATTACTCCATAAATATGCATAATTATGGGGTAGGAAATGCCTAATTTGCCTACAAAAATTGCAAGGGTTTGATAACTAAAGCAAGGAGTGAATCGGGTCCATTGAGAATTACTAAGAAAAACATAATCAAACATAAATGCCACAGAATACAAAGATCATTTTCCAAATTGATTCCAGAAACAGCTCCTAGGTATATTTCCATGAAAAGCTAATTTAATTCAATTAAACAGCATAGCATGGTTTTCCTCTTCAGAAAGAGTTTAAATATTTTAATTTGCTAACAGATGTTAAAACTAAGTGTTTTAAAGAGTGATTCATTTAATCTTGAGTGCAATGAGGATTCAAATTGCTGAAGAGGGACTTATGAATGAAAAAGGACTTACTGAGCAGACATATTTATCATGACATCCATCATTTATGAAATACATAAGAGTAAAACTTAAAATTTGTAATTAATATTTTTAAAGTCCTTACTGATGTACTGCCATAGAAATAATTCCCATTCAAAATTATAGGACAAGATAAAACACTTACATGTCTGACCTCCATATGGGTATATTATGAGAACCTTACCTCCAACATGCAATGGAGGGAACAAATTTATCATGTAAAACTTAAATAGTAGTTGTACTTATTTTGGAATAATTCGGGTTTCCCTGGATAACTTTTCCTAGTTAATCTCAACATTATATAAGTCTGCTTACAGTCACTCAGGGTGAGTAAGTAATGCCTCCAAACCAGCCTGGTCATGGATTCTTATGCGCCCATCTGGCTGCTGGCTGGAACACTGGAATGACTCATAAAAATGAAGCAACCTGAGGTCACCTACTCCAGGTCTTTTAAACAGAATTGCCAACTGCTTACCAGGTGGTTCCAATTTCCGAGAATACTTAAAATAAGAGAGAAGCTCATTCTAGATACACCATTTTATTTTCATATTGTCTCTGGCCACAGAATTTGGTAAGGAAGGAAGCTCTTTTGAAATGCAGATCACGAATCATATGAAAGCCAGAATATTATATAAATAAAGTCAAGGGGGAAAGAAACGGCAAGACACAAAACCATATTATATTATACTCCCAATTTTGTAAAGAAAAAAGGACCCTAACTGTTAACAGTGGCTATTTCTGTGTGGTAGAAGAGTGAGTGATTTTTATTTTATCTGTTACAATGCCCTATAATTCCCAAGTTCATTTCAATGAATAATTACTCTTAATATTATTAGAAAAAAATAACAATAAGTAGCTTTTTAGAAAATAATATGCACTGTAAACCTTGGACTGAGTGGTCCCCAGAGGATACTAATATCTGTACTTGCAGAAAACCTTTTTCTGGGTAGTTAAGAAAAACATTCATTTTACCTCTAAAAATAAAAAAAAGAAAAAGAAAAAAATTTAAGAAACACAAAAAGAACTGGATTCCTACTCTATGATAGGTGTGCCAGACAGGGGAAAAAGTGCTGGCAACATGAATGGTGAAATGTTTAGTCAATTATTGTATCTATCTTTTCCCAAAGTGAGTTTTGAGGAACATTGTTAGTCCAGTGATGTGTGTGGGGAAATCTACAAGTCCTGCGATCAGAACCCCCTTTCCAGGATTGAGGATTGTCACAGTGCACATTAGCATAATAAAGGCTCAGAGAAGGTTGCAGTTATAAAATATCAACAACTCCCAGATTACTATTATCATTTATTTACTTATGAAATGCTTCCGTGGTGTTCACTATGTGCCTAGCATTGTTCTAAACACTTGACAAATGTTCTAATCCTCATACAAACTTAAAAATTACTATTTTTGTCATCCCTGTCTTACAAATGATGAAGCTGAGACAGAAGGTTCTGTAACTCCACCAAGGTCATGCAGCTAGCACGTGATAAAGCCAAAATTCAAAGCCAGGCCAACTCTACAGTCCCCATGATCACCCAGTAGGCTATGCTGCCGCCCATGGGCTCCTTCTTGGGCTGCCTACACACCTGAAATTCCACAAAACCACTGCTCCATGGAACACATTGGGAAAACAAATGCGTTCAAGTAAAACATACGGTTATGTGTAAACTGCTGATCTGGATTAGTCAAATAGCTCCTACTACTTCAAACTCTAATTTTTCATTTAGTATGTGACAAGACAAAAAGAACTAGCAATGCTATTAGGCCTAAAAATTCCTGGAACATGATTTCGAAACAAGAGAAGTTCGGTTAAATTATTTTCCCTCTCTGTTGTTTAATCAATTTTATCAGACATTATAATGCTGAGGAGTTATGATAAAATAAATATCTGTATGACTTTAGGCCATTTCTACACTCTCAAATTCCAAGTGTCTCATAATTTCCAAAAGTTATTTGTATAGTGGGATTATTGGTCATATTCATTTTTTCTTCATGCTTACCTAACTTTTAACAAATTCTAGCCCTGGTTAGGGGGCTCAGTTGGTTGGAGCACTGTCCTGCACACCAGAAAGGTTGTGGGTTTGATCCCCCATCAGGGTGTCAAGGTGCATTCAGGAGACAACCCATCAATGTTTCTCTCTCACATCAATGTTTCTGTTTCTCTCTCTCTCTCTCTCTCTCTCTCTCTCTCTCTCTCTCTCTGCAATCAATAAGCACATCCTCAAGTGAGGAGTTAAAAAGTATTCTAATAAATACAAGCAGCAGGGAGATGGAGAAGCTTGTGATTTTCATTAAATTATTATTCATTAAGTGTTATGTTTCAAAATGAATATATTGCCATAAAATGGTATTGTCAATGTATGGTTAATTAAAAATGTGCCTAACAAGATTATATAATAACCTTATTTTTGCTTAAAAATACATAAAAATTCAGAAGAACATTCTTAAAGGGTCTATATATGTGTATATGTGTGTGTGTATGTCAAAATATTAATTTTAGGTAATGGTTTAAGGCAACTTATTTTCTATAGGTTTACCCGCAATTTCTAACCCATCATGAAGATTTATCATTTGTATCATTGGGAAGATTTACATATGAAGAGCCAACCTAACAGATGCGGGTCAACAAAAGCCACTTAGAAATGCCCTTGCCTTTCAGTTGCTTGTGATCTCAAGCAAATGCTAGTCCTCTCTATTACTCTCTACCACTGAATCCTGTTTATGTCCCTCACACCCCTAATCACATTATTGATTTGTAGATACTAAGTTTAGTGTTTTATTTCCTATCTCTTCCCCAATCTTCATCCCAAACACGGGCAAACATCTGCCTTTTTGTATCCAGAGCACCTAGGACAGTGCCTGGCCCTAAAAAGTGACTCCATAAATATGCCCTGTTTTAATGAATGAATGAATAAAAGAGTGAATGAGACAACCAAATTACAGATGTAGAAGGTACACAGGCTACTGAGTAAGAAGTTTCAAGCAATAAACTGGTCTAATAAAAGTATTTCTATAATAACAAGGTAGGTTTCCAATGCTACTGTGGCTTTTATAGGATCATGCATGTCATTTGGGGTGGAAAACAGGTAAGGAGGTCAACTACTCTTAACAGTTCAAGAAGGTTCCAAAAAGAGGCGGCTTTCAAAAGCTGCATCAACAGAAAATGGGACCTGAATTGTTACAACTTGTGACAGGTAAAACAAAATTTATTTACCACCAACTTAGTAAGTATAGGCAGAAGTGTAAAAGAGTCTAAATAACAATGGAGTAAATTAGGACGGTAATAGCAGAAAAGCCCCGGCTGGTGCAGCTCAGTGGATTGAGTGCCGGTCTGCGAGACAAAGGGTTGCCGTTGGATTCCCTATCTGGCGCATGCCTTGGTTACACACATGGGGGCGTGCAAGAGGCAACCACACATGGATGTTTCTCTCCTCTTTCTTCCTCCCTTCCCCTCTCTTTAAAAATAGATAAAAATCTTAAAAAAAAAAAAATGCAGAGGAGCTATTTGAGAGATTACTGGAATCCAGAAGGACAGGGTAGTACAGAGAAGGCTCCCTTAAGCGAGCAGTGGACACAGGCAGCCAAAGTTGGTCTGGCAGGGAAGGACCCAGGACATTAAACACCCTCTCTCCACCCTTCCTGTAATCTCACACTGGGATTCCCCAATGCCCTAAGCCGTCTGGAAATCAGCTCTTCACCCAGGCAGCCTGATGGGCAGAGCATAAGGTAGAAGTGGATCTGGAGAGGGAAACAGAGATACCTGACAGGGAGGTCAATGGGAATAACGTGTGAGGTTTTAGCAAAATCGAGTTGCACAGGTAGAGAAGACGTTCAGATACAGAAGGGACTCATGACTAACTGAAAAGGAACTAAAGAAACAGTGAAAGATAACTACTAGATACATGAAAATGTGACACCAAATTTTTTGTAACACCATTTGAGGAGAGCACTACATTCTGTATTAGGAAGACTAAGAGGGTACTCCCCCACTCAGGGCACTATTACCGCTAAATGGTTATAGGACAACAGCAGAAAAGTAGCTTATTCCAGAAAAAGAACGGATGATAATTTAGTACCTTTTATAGACAGTTGTAAACTGTATTAATTAGATAACACTCACTGATCGCTATCAAGAGATTAATTTAAACAAAGGCACCATCATTACAGACTTCCGCGGAATCGCTTTAGATTCATAAATCAACAAATTAACTAGTGACAGATGTGTCTGTACTTGTTTAAGTCCATATCTATCTAACGGCTATAAAAATGACTAAATTGTTTATCTCAAGACAGCCAGGCATGAAATGTTATAGAGATATATTGGATTGTATCTTTTTTCCTTCAGCCAATAAGTAAATACAACTTTCAGAAAACTCATTTTCTTAACTTGCTACTTAATATCTTCTAAAGCTGAAGGCACACGGAGCCATTTACTTGTTAATAGGGAAAATAAAGTCAGCTGAATCAAAACTATGGGTCTTAGCAGACTGCATCCAACAACATTCCACAAATATTTACTGAAGCCCTACTATATTCCACCAGCTCATTGCAAAGGGCTGGGATACAATGAAGGGTGAGTTCCAGATCTAACAATGGAACTTTACAGCAAAATCTTTCAAGAAACATGTGAAGTTTTCAAAGCTGAAGGGTAGAGAAAAATGACATTTGAACCTGATTAGAAAATTCTGATTTGCTTCCTTTCCTTTGTAACCAGAACACAAACTTTGTGGGACATCTGGGAACTGTGAGGTACTGAGGTCTGCAATTTAAAAGTAAAAGCAACTGTTGAACCAGTGGGTTGCTGTAATGTAGATCAAGGCAAAAAAAAGGGGGGGGGGACTGAGGAGGGGGTGGGGAGCCTGATTCAACTCTGTGACTCATTCAGTGATAAGAACAATGTCAGATCAATCTCTCCCAGCTCCACCCTTGGCCAAACCACCAAACTCAGCTAGATTCTTCTCATAGCCTCCCACATCATCTACCTTCAGACATTCTTGCTCACACTATAGACAGACATGCTAAACCAAATCTGTTCACTTCTCAGTTTAAAATCCTCCAGGGTAATTAAATAAAATGTACTTTGAATAAAATGCATACTTCATAACATGGGCCTGGCTATCTCCCTAACCTCATTCCTACGATGTCCTCGAATCGCCTGAGTTCAGCATGCAACCCAGCTGGCCGCTCCTTTAGGGACAGCCTTGATGTCCCCTCTACCAGAAGTTCTCCAGGTCTTCTTCTCCAGGACGACTCTTTCTCCTTGTTCACAAGATCCTTAGAGAGGCCTTCCTTAACAATTCCACACAAAGTAGCCCTAGTCACTCGCTGTCCTATCACCCTGTCTTGTTTTTCTAATGACAATTTCACTACTGGAAATGATCTTACTCGTGTGCTTGTTTATGCCCATTGTGTTTTCGCTCTCTAGAATGCAAGTTCAATGTCTCTGATGGCTGCAGTGTCCTCAAAGTATATAATAAAGCCAGGCAGAGAACAGGCACTTGAACATTTCAGTAAAAATGAATGTAATTAAGGTAACTGGCATGTGAGTGGATGCTCCAAAAAATCATCAAAACAGATTATTGTCTAACGCAAATTATGTATTATCCTTTTTTATCTCAATACAATGGATAAGCTTTAAAGATATTCAAAAGTGTTATAAATTGTCCCTCTTGTCCAATCCAAATCTTCATTTACTTCTCTTTCCTAAAGATACCTAAAATTTTTTAGTTTTCCTCAACTTTAACTGTTAATTGTGTGAATGCCTGTTAAATCTATATTTCTAGCCCTGGCCCCTCCCTCCCTGAATTCTGACCTGCCTCTATAGATGGTAAAACTTCTACTTTAATTTCTACCACTGTATCAAATCTAGCATATGGAAACCTGAAACGAGTATCTCTTGTGCAAAATCAGCTTCTACCTCTATCCTTAATACTTTTATCACCCATCCTCCAGACACCCGGATTGAAAAGCTAGAAATTATCTCGATCATGTAATTCAAGAACTGGAAGGAAGATTGGAAAACATCACGTGAAGCGGTCTTCAAGACTTTTTAAGACTGTGTTAGCCTTTTCTCAAACAAAAGCTCACAGGGAAGTCTGATATGTAAAACAGATGAATTTGCAGTTGTTCCTGGAGTTACACTGGTGGTCTCTGAAGAAAAACTTCAAAAAGAACCCCTAATCTGGTCCAAACTTCCCTTTCTCCCTGCCCCCCTTCAACACACAGACAGAAAGTTATAAAGGAGAAAAATTTAAGTTGTGGGAATTTAAATCTTCTTTGCAGGTAGAAATAATTAGTCTGCCCAAGATTACACAGTACTGAAAACATAAAAGCACTTAGAAGTCAGTGTTCTAAAAGACAGATGACCTTCATACATACATGTAACAAATGACCAGTTATTACAGACTGATAAATTTCATGACTGACTTTTACTGATTGGCATGAGAAGAAATCTTCAGTATTTAGATAATAATTGTTAGCTTCTAATAACAGCGTTATCCTCTTCTAGTGAAAGAAAATAAGTATGAGTCCAGTGGAGAGAAGTGTGGTCCAGTGAAAAACAGCACCAGGTCTCAGTTCTATAGCCCATGTGGCTTCACTGTCTATTTCTGAACATGGTTTTCAAATTCTTTAGGTCTCACCCATTTCATCTTTAATATTAATGTGTGTGATAAGAGGCCTTCTCAGACTCTTTTCATCCCTCAGTCTATGATCTGTGATTTCTCCATGGTAAAGTATTTCCCTTAAGCTACTGCAGAGAATATCACAAGTTAGAGACAAACTGGAAGAGAACAAATGATCCTTTAAGGATTTTTTGAGTATCTCTCATATGCCAGGTACTCTGCTGGGCCTCTGAAATTCAGAGAAAAAGAAAAGAAAAGAAAAGAAGAGAAAAGGAATACTATCCCAGCTCAACAAGAGAAAATACCCTGTGAGGAAGAGCCAAGCAAGTAATTGTACAGCGGAAAGGTGAATGCTGAGAGAGGAGTTCAGAAGCTTCACAGGCAGCCACGAGGGGCTTATGAAAATCAGGAAAGGCTTTTTAGGTTCGAATAGGAGACAACTGACTTTATATTTAGATGATAAGTATGAGTTGAGCGCTGAGGAAGAGTGGAGGTTGCTCTATGTACCAAAAGATATCACATTTTAAAGTGCCTTATAAACAAATAATAAAATCAGCATTTATTATAATAAAAAATAATTTATCAGGTTATTTCACACACAGTTTTCAAAGTTTATGTGAAAATACAATTTTCTTTTAATAAATATTATGTAATGACTAGAACATTTTGAGGGACATATTGTATGTGAACACGCCATGAGCAGAGGCAGCACGTCACTCGGGGGCAATGATCTAACAGGGAATTTCAGACAACCGTGCCTGGGCTAAAGGCTACGCAGCACCTGGCAGACAAGGTGGCAAAGCCCCCGAAAGAGTGATGATTCACTAACATGACATAAATCAAGATTTTAACTCACCAAACTAACATTTTGATTTAAAATCACAAATCAGTGTCATTAAAATTCATCAGCGGACCCCAGCACTTGAGTAATGAGATCATATCAACTTATATCTTGTGACCAAAAGGAAAAGGTGATTTTCTAAATGGTAATTCAGATTGGACAAATAACACACTGTATCACGTTTTTGTAGCCCTGGGCTGTATTTGGCTAAAAACAAAGGTACATTATGCATGACTAAAGAAAACAGTGAAAATCAGCGCAATTAATTTCCCAGCTATGTTTCCCATAAAAAAGCCATCAGTGCTATGATTTGCTTACAGCATACAACCCTGTTTTTTGCATTGCACAATGATCTAAGTGTATAATAACTTGCATATTTCACTAAGATGTAATATCCTTCAAAACATCCTTATAGTGAAAGTTTTCCAAAGAAATTATTGATCTCTGGAACGTCTCGTGTTTTAAAATTACTGACAAATCCTTTCCTATTTTCTTTGCAGTTAGAAATAATTCTTCTTGATCACCAGAGTGTAAAGAAGTATAAGAGTACAAAGACTGAATATTTTCTTAAAGACAAATGTCCCTGCTGACACAGGACATTCCCCATAATCTTCGCAAAACGATAATTAGGAGAGTTGTCACTAGGATACTAAAAATATATGTAAAAATAGAAAAACAGATATGAGTTGGCCTCAGTTTAGTATAGCAAGAAATTTCCGTAAGTGCTTTTTCAAATTATTTTCAGACACGTTCTAGCTTAGTCCTCAGGCGGTGCCTTTTGTGTTTCTTTCCCGAATTCAGAAGCCTTTTCTCAGGTGGCTGTGTGTCACTGCACACAGGTTTGGTACATTCTCGTTATATGTTGGAGGCAATTAAGCAGCTCTCTTCTTCTGTTTTCTTTCACCGACACCTTTGTGGCTGCTCAGTCACTGACCTCACCTTGGTGGAAAAGTGAATATAGCAATTCCTAATAACTCAAAAAAACCACCGTATTCCCATTCTACAGGAAACAAATAGGAAGGATCCCGAATCCAGCTGGAGTGGCGGCTCAACAGGGGTAAAACCCAGCACCAGACAACTTCCGGAGGATTCTCTCTCAATGTCTGAAATCCTAACACCGCAAGAGACAGAGAGAAATACGGGACCCTGACAGAAACGGGGACAAGTAGACTGATGGGGGCAGAGAGCGAGAGGCAGAGGAGGGGCAAAGAGACAAGCACCAGAAGAAAGTCATCCTCTAAATGAGAGTCCGAATGTGTGGGAGGCAGCGATACACTCCGAGGGATGGAAAGACAGAGAAGGGGATGGTGCGAGGGAGCCAGGGAGACGGACCCAGGGGGAACGGGTCCGAGCGGGTGGAGAAGGGGGAGAGGCAGAAAACAGACAAAAACACTGGGAACGTGACAGAGGCAGAGCAACAGGCAGAGGGGAAGGCGCTGCCAGTAGCTGCGGAGCGCGAGCCCAGTGCGGGGCCGCGGACCAGCCCGTTGAGTTCCCTGCCTCTTCGAGGCTGGGTCCCGGGAGGCGTCCGAGGCAGGTGGCTCCGCAGGACGTGCGAGCCTGAGGGCTCCGTGCCTCCCCGGAGGCGTGCTCCCTGCCCCGTCCCCGATTCCGATTCCTGCGCTGCGCCTCGTTAGCCCTCCCGCCCCGTCTCCGGGCCAGCGGGTCCCGACTCCCCAGCTCCGGAGCACGTGTTCCCGCGCTGCCTTTGCCGCCCACTCCTCGCCAGCCAGCGCGGGCGTGAGCTCTCGGTCCCGGCAGAGCTGCCCTCGCACAAAGCCCCGGCGGCCACCCGACCCGCTCCGCGCGGCCGCCCCGCCTGCGGTGTGCTGCCGGCTCCCGCCCTCACCCGGAGCGCTCTCCTGCGGGGCGCCACCCGGCCGAGCCCCGCGCCCGCCTGCCTCCGCCCCGCGGCGCCCCCTCTGCCCGCTCAGCTCCCGCCGGCTAGACCCGCTCCGCACGCGCGGGAACCCGCGGAGCCTCGGCCGCCTCACCCTCCACTGCGCTCCGCTCCGGCACTGCCGTCCTCGTCCCGGGCGCCGGAGTCCTTGCGGTCCCGATCGGCTCCCGCGCAGGCCTGGGGCCAACTCCGCGACCCGCGCTGACCACAGCGACCGTCAACTTCTGGCTGCAGTGGCCGCTCTGCCGCCGCCTCCGGACTTTTTTCCCTCTGCAACTCGGCTGCCTCAGGAATTTTTTTTTTTTTTTTTTTTTTTTTTTCATTTGCCCTCTCCAGCTCCCACTAGTGATTGGAGACTGAGAGCCAAGTACTTAAGAGGAGGGATTACACTTCTTGACGCACTGGAGCTGCCCAACGCTGCCGCTGCCGTCCGGGTGAGGAAGGGTGCAGGGACTCCGGTGCTGCGAGCGCATCGCGCAGTCCCCAGCCCTAGGTCGGCTGTGAACTTCCCACCCGTAGTCGGCGTCACAGGGCATCGCTTCCATTTCAGTCATCGATGCTCTCTTATTCGTGTGTAAGAAAAGGTTTTATTTACAAACTAGGTCTGAAGAACAAAGATTTGTGGAATTACTGTACATTGAGAGCTGGAAAGGTGCCCCACAGATGACCTAGTATTGGGGATTTAAACTTTTCTGGGCCATTGACACTGGAGAAGTTGATAAAACCTTGACCCGCCTCAAAAAAAAAAAAAAAAATATATATATATATATATATATATATATATATATATATATATATATATATACACACACACATATGCACATCAAATTATGCCTGCACCTCTGGATGGGAAGTTTCAGAACCCTGAAATGTATAGTTGGGCATCATAGTAAAATAAAAATTTCCTTTCTTCAAATATCTTGAAACTGTTTTAAAAAAAAAAACAAGTAAATAAAAACTAACAAAAAAATTCCTTCCACTTGTATTTGATGAAATTTTACAATTATTGTATTAATGTTTACTTGGGAAAAGTATATAACATCTTTGCTTTGTGGTCTCCATGCTAAATCTTTAAGTGTTGAAACATTTTCTAAGAGGTAAATGTAAATTAAGCTAGTCCACAGTCTTTCAGAAGACTTGGGGAGAATAGTTAACTTTTTAAAATCAGCCATGTTGCCAACTCTATCTCCCAGGGAGGGAGCTAATGACTTCCATAGAATTTTTTCCTCCCGATGCCTCTCAGCTGCCTATCCTCCAGAATTAAATTCCTCCTTTTGCAAAACTTTGCCATCTTTCAAATGTATTGATAAACCTCTCTGAACACCATCAAGTGTGTGATTTAAACAGTATAATACAATTCACTCTGACATAGCTTTTTTCCCGGTTTCTTCACGTTTATTTCCATTGTCTGTTTACTTCTTAGACTACCATTTTCTTTCAATCACTCCCTTTTCTTAGGTTATTTGCATTAAATCTTTTTTTTTATATTAGACATTAAAGATACTCCTTGGAACTAATCAATAAGAAAATTAATTCAGTTGTGTATAAATTTATTTTATGCAGTTCTCACCAAGAAGCAGGTGGTGCTCCAGGCATTTATGAAGAGTCTGTGAAATGTGGGCACATTTTTCTCATCAAAGAAATGTTAGGGTCCCCACAGAAGTTTATTTGCCCCCTAATGTGTCTGAACCATATTATTATTATTATCAGGACTAACCTGTATTCTGGTTCCTGGTGCCAGACTAGAACAAAAAAAGTTCTATTTCACATAACACTAGAACATTTTCAAAAGGTAGCATTTGTCATTGGTATCATCTCACCACCCTTGTTCAACCTTTATTCTAGTCCCTAGTACCAGCACTTATCTTATTGTACCAAGAATACCAAGGAAGAATCCAGCCATTTTACCCTCTCCCTAAGTCCTCTCTTCTCATTTACCTTCCTCCTGGTCCCCAGTCAAATCTTCTATCCTTTCCATCCTCTGATATTAACTAGCTTTAAAGAGGGAGAGAAATCTAATTGAATGGATCCCTTCCTACTGTGTGAATTACTGATAATTTAAATTTGACAAATATATTTTTTCCTCCTAGGATTTCAGTCCTCACAATCTGCAGTTAAATAAATCCAATGTTATGGGGAAAGTTTTGGAATAGAGTATTTGGGTTACTCATATCTTTTTAAAAGCTGTACTAAGGATGAGCTCTCCTTGGCTTAACTCTACTCAGCAAATATATCCTAAGCTCCAGGGAAAACACAGAGATTCCATTTCATTAACTTGCCAAAAAGAGTATGTAGGTTGTTTTTTTTAAAAAATAAGATATTGAAAAATCCAAATCAGAGGAATACAGAAATCTCCTTTTTTTTTTTTTTTTTTTCTTTTTTTTAAAGCATTTTGGGAGGAAGAGAATCAGAGAGGGCCCCATGATGGAAATGTGTTCGAGTTGGGCCTTAAAAAAAAAGCAGCATTTCAGTAGTCAGGGAGGGGGAATCTGGTGTGAGCCATTGAACAATCAACATTTACTGAGTACCTATGGCAGGCCATACACTGGTGTCTGAGATTCAAACCCTGTCCATTCCTTCTCAGGAAAAGAAACAAATATCTTTTTAAACTGTAAAACACTTTCTGAGAAGTACAGGAATCAACACATGAACAGACAACTATTAGAGCACAGAAGGTGAACTGTTCTGCAGGGGAATGCCAGGAAGCAAATGCAGAGTGGTCACATTTTATCAGGGCCCTGAAGGATCTTCAGAGAACAAGGGCGGTTAGAAAGAGAATAAGCTTTCTAAGTGGAAGGAACCGTGTGGAAAAGCACAGTGCAATAGGGAGACCTGGTGGCTCAGTGCTGCTTCCCAAGCCAGGTGGACAAACACAACAGATGAATCTCAGACTAAGCAGGGTTCGGGAACGACCTTGTCAGGTGTGCTAATGAAATACATTTTTCCTTGTTAGGCAACAAGGAACCACTAGAGATTTTTTAACCAAGGAATTAAATGGTGGATGGGGATTTTCAGAACATCATTTAGAGGTACCTAGAGAGGGAGAAATGGAAGCACAGAACCAATTAGGAGTCGTTCATGTAAAGAGTAAAAATCTGAACCAAGGTAATGACAGGCCTATCAAGATCACTAGGGGATTTGAAGGCCACTTTAGATCATTGTAGAAGCTGATTCCCTGCTTTGCAACCTGTATGGCGATGCTTTTCAACGCAGTAAGGACCACTGGGGAAGGAGCTACTGAAGAGGAGGAGGGAGAGGGCTCAGTTTGTGTAGTGGCATGACAAATTGGGGTAAAAGCAATTTCTTGTTTTTATCCAACTGTAAAAGTGAATCATCTAAAAAGTTCAAAGCATCTCAGAAGAGGACACCAGGGCAGCAAGAGAAAGGACTCAACAATTAATTCACAGGCTTCTTTCCCATTAAGCAGGACATTTGCCGGGCTCGGCTGGACTCAAACTATTTTGGTAATTCACAGGAAGTCACCTGAGAAACAAAGTAATGATGTGGTTAACTGGCTTCTGTGCTTTCAGCTTCCCCTACTCTCCAGCTGTTTCTTCTCCACTGATGGCCTTACTCCCACATCTGCCCCTTTCTGTGTCTGCCCCTCTTGTGAAACTAAATAGGATCTGACAACCATGAATATTTTATTATAAATCGAGGTATACTATGTTAAGTAACATTCTAGACCATGTGTTTTTAAATCATTTCTCTCTAAATGTGGAATAAGAGATTGTCTTTTTTTTGAGATATTTCTGGAATCGGGGGAAGGACATATTTCAGCAGAAGGAAGAAATCTTTTCTTTCCCCACAATTCATACTGCTGTGGTGTTTTATAAACCAATGCTAATGCACTGACTCTACATACATAAAATAAGAGATCAAACCTCTCTATAATTGGGGTGTTTAAATCCTCACTTGTTAATATAAAAATGTATAAGTACTAATGAAGTGTGTAGTTTCTCTAATAAAAGCCAAATTTATTGAGTAATTACCATACACTAGGCCTCCTACTAACACATTGAAGCCTCATAGTAGAGTAGGTACTGTTTCATTCCCATTTTTTTCAGATCAGTAAACCGAGGCACAGAAGCATTAGATAACATGCTCGAGGCCATGCTACAAAGTGGAAGAGAGGATGTGCAGCCAGGCAGTGTGGCTACAGCACCTCAGCCTCAGTCAGTACTGAACTACTCCACACAGTGAGAACACTTTAAGTATCTAATGAACAGACACTAGACAAAAAAACGTAAAGATCTTGAATCTAAGATAATATATGAGCCTGATCCTTAAAAGCCAAAATAGTTGGGTCCTTCATATATTGTTAAACAGTTTCCTGAGCTCTTGGAAGGCTAGCAGCTGGTGCGGTTTGCGGAAGACTGGTAACGGCAGGAACATGGGAGCAGTAGGGTTGTGGCTTTAAAATCCCCTCCATGGGTCAGCATTTAATGTCTTTGGTTAGGTCCTCTGCCAAGCTGTAAACTTCCTGAGTTCCCTTCTCTGTTTTTTACTATTCTCCTCAACCACATTTTTTTTTTAAACATAGCCATTATTGCTAGCTAGAAATGGATTAGTTTAGCTCAAAACCAGATTTTTTTTCATGCTGTATAGCAAATAGCATTATACAGTAGGGAGATTCAATAACAAACATTCAAGGAAAGGTGGAGATGGGATGCTGTAAACGCGATTCCTATGGCGGGGGCATGGCAGACCAAAAACCTTTAAGACCCCTTTCTAAATTCTGCATCTATATTTAACATCATTAATGTGAATAATTTAAGATATTAATATAAATAACAATATAAATATGATTTTATATAATTTATATGTTAATGTTAATATGGGTATTAAATAACTTTAATATTGATATGAATTCCTCTATTGCTGATAATTCACTCTGGTACATAACATGTCAATGATTATCTCACAATTAAAATATACCTCAAGTTACTACCATACTTATATCCTAAAGCTTCTACTTTTTGCTATTATTTTTATTTGATTTTATATCAAGCAACTGTGATTCCATATAGGAAAAAAACACACAGATTCCAGTTTTATAACAAATTAATTTTGTCCAATACGTAAGTTTAAGAAAAACAGAATTCGTCAATTGAAACAGAAACAAGGCATGAAAAAAATCTAAAGCAGAAATGCTAAAATGATTTTACTTTCTTTTGCTGTCAGCATTGTTCCAATTTTCTTAATAAACGCAGACATGATATCCACCTACTTATACACTGCCAAATTATCCAGAGCTGACATCAATTAATCCTTCTGAAATTAAATTTGAATACAATGTTGTTTCTTTGCAAATTAAAAATGTTTTTCTAAATTTCTAAAGCCTAAACGTCATTTTTCTGAACCATTCTAATACATACACCTACATAGCTCCTAGAACTGGAAAATTAGGAAAAAATTCTGCATCAAAATTTATAAAGTTATTCTTACATCTGTTTCTTTGGAGTCTCATGTTCCTGATGACTTTTTCCTTCTGAAATAATTTGCCAACCCTGGAACTTCTCAGTGTTTTCCTGACTCACAGTATATTTACAATGTGTGCCTCAGGCAGAAATGTACAGCAACTATTTCCTTCTGTATTAGAAAAAGGAACAGAAAAGTTAGAGAACAAAAACATGAGGAGTAAGTCTCCAATTAAACTACCTGAAAAGAAGGGTTTTGACTCTTACTCACTAAAAGCCTATTCTTTCCATCATATGTTCTTAAATTTGAAACTTGTTTTAAGCTAGTGGAGAAAAAAATTGAACCTCTATTCCATGAATTCAAAGATTGTGCCTTATACATATCCAGAAAGATTTAACACTGTGTTAATGTCAGAAATAATACTGCATATAACTGCAAAGATGACATTTTAGATTATAATTAGAAAAGTCTTGTTGACAATTTCTAATTATAAGACTATCATATGCATTGAAATGATTTATTGGGAAGATATTCACACTAGAGAATTGAAAGCTATTTAGATTTCCATACCACAAAATAGCTAAATTGATGATCTCCAGGGCATAGTGTAGAACAAAGCCAAAGCCCTCCTCAGCAATATTCAACAAATCCTGTAAGTTTCATGCCACTATTAATGGAAAGAAAAATGACAGAACTGACATCTAAGGAAGAAAAAAACCAAAAGAGAAAACAAGTCCTCCAAGTAACACACACACACAAACCAGGAATGTGGAAGCAAAGATCAAACAAGAAATTTCAGTAAATTACTCAAATACTTATATATCTTCTAGATATATCTCTTCTTTTCAAAAGAAAGAAAGAATTCTGTTTCAACACACAGATCATATTTGTGATTTGTTTACATAACACTATTTATCTCAGTTAGATATTTACATGGTCAGAATACTTGGAATGTTGAAGATACGATTATAACTCAACCTGCTCAGAATTTTTTAAGTTTCTCATCTGCCTCCAGAAAAGTCCACTAGGACATTCAGGGCCCGTCACAATCTGATCTCAGCACCCCCTCTTCCAGCCAAACCTCTTGACCAAAACTCCAGCCTCACAGACTGCTGGCCAAACACCTTTACAACTTCCACCATTTCTTCTGGATAATGTACCATCTGGACCCCTGACCACTGTCCCCTTAATCCCTGATATTCACTTTCTAGATCCAGTCAAATATCTTTTCTCTCATTAAATATTTCTTCATTTCCCTAAACATATTCACCACTCCTCACACTTCTACATTACCATTTTCATGGTTTATACTATTTTTATAGTCTTAACACGTAGCACAATGTCTAGGACATGATAGATGCTTCATACATCTTTGCTGTTGAAGGACATAGAACTGTAAAACTTCCCAATTATGTTAAAATCATGAGGCTGGATTTTAGAACCATCTGTAAATTTTCAACTGTATTAACCCCTCAAAAAGCATCTTTGGAAACAACCATGAACATCCTACAAATGGGTTATATAGGCAGACACATACGAGGAGTTTTGTTTGGATTTTATTAAAAATAATTCAAATTAATAGTTGTGTTCTTTTTTAATCAAGGAAAAAGCGACACAGATATACTGGACAGTCAGGGCAAGCAATGGCCTAGCACACATGGCCAGGCCAGCCTGAGGAATGATTTGCAAAGGGCCGGGATGGTAGAAGTTCAGTCAGGCATGCAGGTTACTGTCTCAGGGGTAAAATTACTTCATTCTTGGTTCAGGAATTCAAAGGCTATTGTCATAGTCCATTTGGGCTGGTGTAACAAACATACCATAGACTGGGTGGCTTAAACAACAGAAACTGACTTCTCACAGCTCTGCAGGCTGGGAATTCAAGGTCAGAGTGCCAGTGTGGTCCACTTCTGATGAGGCCTCTCTCCAGGCTGCAGTTGATGGGCCTGCCATTGTACCCTCACATGGCACAAGAAGAAAAATTTGGTCCCTTCATCTCTTTATAAGGGCATTATAAGGGCATCCCTTTACAATCCCATTCAGGAGAGCTCTACTCTTACAAAGGCTCAATCTCACCATTAAGGGTTAGAATTTCAACATCTGAATTGAGGGAGGGGCGGGGAGTGATCCAAGTTGTTTCTGATGCAAATAAAAGCTCCTTGAGGATGCAAATACAAAATTAGTTATCTAGCACCTGGCACATATTAAGGATTTGATAAATATATGAGGAATGAATTAATAGCACAGCATGACAATATATATCAATTTCATAACATTACTGTTTCACCTCAGAGAAGGAAAACTCTGACTCCAAAAAACCTCCGCTGCCTTGCGGCATACCTCTTCAGGGGAAAGGCTAAGGGAGTAAACCCCGACAGAAAATCCGGAGCCGGAGTCCCTAAGGCGGTTTGACGTTGTAGTCAACACCGGCAACTCCTGCGGCGCACCTGAAGCCAAGCTGTATTGACTCAGTCTTTCCCTTGGACCCTTCAGCTGCGAAGAGAGGGGGGGTCTGCTGCATGGGCAACAGCAGGCCCTCCATATCACCCTGCCCAGGCTCTGTAGCTTCAGCGTTATCACAAGATGTCGATTCAACACTGGAGGAGACAGATACCATGTCACTCCCGAGTCGGACTGCACAGCCATTCTCGGCGGTGCAGATAGACTCTTAAGAAGCTACACCATCGTCTCTCGAGACAGACGGCTGCCGACGACGACTGTTTCACCTATCAAGTGCTCTTACAGAAGATTAAGAACAGATTGATTCTTCTCACACACACTGCTCTTACAGATCAAATAAAATAATTGGGGTGAATTGAAATAAGAACAATAATATGGCAAAAATAATGGCTATTATTGGTTCATTGCTTTTTAATATGCCATGTACTGTACATTTACTTTGTTATCTAATCTGTTCCTTGATACTATGAATACTATCATTTTATAGAGGAAGAAAATTAGGTTTTGAGAAATTAAGTAACTTGCTAATGTTCACGGCTAGTATACGATGAGGTGGAAATTTAAACCCAATTTTTTTAGGGTCTAGAGCTCACATTCTTAACCTGAACTTCTGCATACAGCTACACATTTATCTATAGTTAAAAGTAGAAGCTAATGTACTTCTAACCAAGTACATCATTTTGTTCCTTTGCTGTTAGCAATAGATCTGTCTAGAACCATGGACTTACCTTATAATATTGCTGTACTCTGAAACAAAAACAGAGAAATACTTAATGATTGAAAATATTTTATCATCTGTTACTTCATTGCTGTTACCTATGAACATGATATCACAGTGAAATGTTAATGACTAAGCTGTCATGCAGATACCAAGGAGGACTTTCAATATTATTTGATGTTAAAGATATAATATTTATGCTTAATTGAAATTTCAAATTGAACAAGTAGTAAGGAAATATTTTAACTTAGCATCTTCTTTTCCTTCTATTGAAGGTTTTAAGGCATTGAAATTATATTGAATTTTAAGTTTTACTTCGTCTTTTTCCTTTTCTTGAGGTTGAGACTCTATCTTTGCATGTCTGTGTCCTCCAGCACGAAGCGCGCTTTGTACCACACTAATCAACATTGACACATGTTTAATGAATATATAAATCATGCAACTCTAATCTCATTTTGAAATCATAGTATGTTTTTCCTGACTATATGTAAAAGATAGATTTTGAGGAGGGAGGGTAGAGAGAGAGAGATCAGAATTAAAGAATAAATGAAGTCAAACTATGTTAACAGTCTAACATGTGTCCTGAAATAGGGACATATCACCCTTCAGACTCCAAGTACGAGTCCTGTGAGAGGGGGAAAGAGACAGAGACAGCAACAGCAACAGAGATTGATTTCTCAAAGCTGACAAGAAGCTTGGTGCATTGGTGACAATAGTCTACTGCACATTATACAGAAACCAGAAACAGTATTTTTGAATGGTGCTAACAAACCAAAGGATACTGAGTGAGAATGAAGAATACTCTCTGGGTAGTGAAAAATCCATTTTGAGAAAGACTACTTTTGTTTTTGAGCATGCATTAATAAAGTTGTAGCTTTATGATGCCCAGTCCCTATATTTTTATGAGGAAAAAGCAAGTAAGGCAACTGATCAAAAAGTTAATGACCGTGAAGGCTTTTAATGACTTTCGAATCATTCAACAGAACATGTCATGTCTCTGCAGCTCATCATGACCTCAAAATTACTGATAATATTATCACATTTATCAACTTAACAGTTTTGTGTATAGAACACAGCATTTTTGAGGGCTGGTAAGTGTGTAATATATATAGAATTAGTGTAGAGGAAGCCGAGGTATTAAGAATGATATTGCTTTTGTGGCTGCTGTTGTTTTAATGACCTTTGCTCTCCAGGATGACTTCTCCTTGAGAGTATGATAGAAAAGTGTTCATGTGTGATGCTCAAGATTAGAATCCAGTTACCTACAAGCCTTGCTATGTATTATACCAAAAACATATTAATCTCAGAATTCCTTACCATTCTATTTATCACTTTACTTTCCAATTGATGAACATTATTTTGAAGGCATTATTTCAGTGTACCCATGAGAGAATAGACTTCTTATTACAAGATTCCTAAGTTTTACTATGCTATTAAAAAGCAGCATTCATGGTGATGGCTGGTAACTGGACTTACAGCAGTGTTCACCATGTAGCATATACAAATAATGCATTATAAAGTTGTACACATAAAATACACATAATTTTTTTAAGTTAGTAGTGGTTTCATAAACATTATACAAGGTCTGCCCAGAAGGTATCCTGACATGTAATATGAAAAATAGAGACATTTATTGAAGAAGACACAAGAGATAAGAAACATTGTACATAGAACAATGAATGATGCCTCAGTCCACTTCAAAGAAGGCACGTTGGAACCTCACACAGTTCTCCCAATTGCCATCAGCAGCCCCATTGTATTTTCCTGAATCTCATCAATGGTCTGAAATCTTTTCCCTTTCAAAGGTGATTTTAGTTTGGGAAAAGCCAGAAGTCCCAGTGTGACAAATCTGGGCTAGAAGGGTCTGAGTCATCTGACTGATTTAATGCTGTGCCAAGAAACTGCAGCAGATGTGATGCATGAGCAAGTACATTGTCGTGATGAAGCTGCCGATCACCAGTTGCGCACAGCTGCAGCCTTCTGAATCATCCGAATAGTTTCCATGGATGAATGTTCAAGCTTAATGCAAAATATGATGCAGATTCATTGCTCTACTTGCTCAGTCATTTTGATACAACAACCACACAGTACACATGCTCACTCAATGGCGTCTACTGCCCCCACTGACTAGTACAGTGAAGTCATCATTGTTCATGTCTGCAGATTGCAGTCCACTCACCTTGTCTGCCAGATTACATAAATGTCATGCAAAAACCATTCTTGTTATACTAACAATGGGTGGACTTTTTTTGGACTGACCTCTCATATATAAATATAAAATCATGTTGACCCATTTACTACAATGAAAAAGGATCATTTATTTCTATATAACATGACCAGGCTGATTGCATTCAACCATATTTCTTACATATATTATAAGTCTTGATACAGTTGCATATGGAAAGCCCTGATATCAAGATTTCCATTTCTTTTAAACTAACTTCCAGAAAATTATTTAAGTCCTGCATCTGAATAATTTACACAGCATAGACCTAGAATATGTCAGTTGAATTCAAAGGCCTAGCTATGTAGCTCAATAAGTACAGGGAATTCATTGAACAGCAATTCATAGGACTTTTCCTAGTGTCTTGTCTGGTTTTGTTTTTGTTTTCTTGCAAAGCTAGGTCTTACCAAACCCTTTAGTCATGGTCTATTTTGTTGCAGTCATATGGGTGTTATTGAGAAGGTGAAATGACTGCAGCAGGAAAAAGGATTGATGTGTGACAAATTATAGCCTTGTTTACACTTCTACTTTAACCGTAATTATTTGTTTAAACGAAAAGTCTGATTTTGAATTTCCACAATTGTGTTAAACGTCTCATCACTCATCAGACTCAGCTCAGCCAACACTTGTGTTTGTTGACACTCATCATCATGGAATAAAAGCTTATACTAACAAATAATTATCCTTCATAAGAGAATATAAACAGATCCTTGATTCATAAACTTGCCAATTAACACTGCTAGTTGCATTTATTAACATTTTTTATTAAAACAAGTAAAACTTTATGACATATCATTTATTTACAACTTTTTCCTTTATCTCTAAAAAGCTTATCTGCTTTTAATGTTTGGTTTACATGCCTGATACTATTGATTTTACCTTTAAAAAAATGTCCTTCTCCCTCAGCTGTGGCATGCTAATAGAGCCACTAAGAATACATTACATATCTTTTCCTAGATCATATGCTAGTTCATGTAATTTCCTCCTCCATGTTTTTTTTCCTCACAGAGGGATTTATAAGATTTAGGATTCACTTTAATGTGCAGCACATTCTTTCACTTTGGTTTTCCAATTTAAACCAGTGTATTTTCACAGAAAACACATTAGTAACTCAACCTTTCTATGTACTACATCTGGATTGCAGCCTCCTTGTGAATGAGCGCCATAATTACTTCATTCCTGGGCTTTATCAGAATTCATGAGCAAGCAGAACTATTACATGCTGCTGTCCCAGTAACCAAGTCGAACAAGATAGTCAACAAGAATTTTCAAAGGAAGTCGGCAAGGTTTTCTCATTCTCTAGTAACCATAATGTATTCCCATCCTTATTGGCTACCTGTTCTAAGAAGCGGTTTCACTGTGGCATTACCAAAATCAGAAAGAAAACAATGTAGAATTTCATGGTATAAATTTATCTTAGTATCTGTGCCTGAAAAGATGAACAGAAAAGAGTGATTCATGAGTCTAATGACCTAACTTGAAGAATATCCAATTTGAAGTTAATGCTTAGAAGGTCTTTGTCTACTTAATTTACCAGGGAGAGAACATATTCAACTGATTATCTGAATTTTAAGCTTTTCCCAGTTACTTTTGGCCTAGTTAATTCAACCTACATTATCCAAACAGACATTATGCTGGATGCTGAGGATACATCGGACAAGAAAAAAATCTGTCTTGGTTGAGTTTATCATTCAGAGAGGGAGTTAAATAAATAAGAAATTAGTAAACAGTATGGTTATCTATTCATGACTTGTTTGCCACTATGCTAGGTGTTAGGTAACAACAGTGAGCAAGACAGATAGGCCTCTGCCCTGGTGGAGGGTATATGTTAAGTCCTAACAGCATTAAGCATTGGATCCTATCACACAGGGGGTACTTAAACTAGCCTTTAGAAGATAAGGACATCGCTCTGCGGGCAGTGATAGCTCAGCAATAGCTGAAAGGAAAATAACACTCAGCCGGACAACAGACAAAGAAAGGCAAACTATCCTGACGCACTTGTCAAAACGTCAGAGAAATCAGCCAATAGTCAAGGCACTAGAGGTAGCTCAGTATGGCTGGTGTTGAAGGTGTACAGCAGGAATCTGTAAAAGCAGCGGTAAGCAAAGTAATCTGGAACAAGCACAGGAAGGCCATAAGAAGGTGGACCATCACAGAACGTGAGGTGGGCTGATTAGGTTCAAATCCTGGTTCAAACACTTACAAGTTGTGTCTTGATGAATCATTCTATTATCAGCCTGGTTAACCTGATAATCACATTTTATATTCTCTTTCTCTGGTTATCCCTGTGTTAGCATTGACCAGATAAGGAACTTGTGCAAGGTTTAGGAGGTGGAAGTGAATCTGCAGCCATTACCCTGTGAGGGCCATCATGGTTGGATATGGAGATGAACAGACCTAGAGATACCTGGAGGATTCCAGCTTGTCCTCACTACCCTCTGTTCTACTTCCAGCTCTTCTTTGCCTCTGCTCCATCTCCTCTGGCCAAAAGCAGCCCTGGGAGCACCACTAGCTGCTTAATGGAAGAGCCACAGAGATAACAGCTCCCATAGACTTATATTCCAGCACTCTGGCTAAGTGTACCCGGCTTTTCTCATTGGCCAGCTGGTGACCCTTCAGATCTTCCACCTTCTCCTCTAAGACCTTCTTTTCCAATAGCTCATATTGAAACTGCTGGACTGAAACTGCAATAAATTCCTTACCTCATAACTCACAGTGGATCTGGTTTCTGGACTGATAAACTGGACATGTTGCATAACCTTGCTATGCTTTAGTTTCTTTATCTTAAAAGAGGACGATAATAGTTATGCTGTAATAGTTATTCCTCAAGGCAATCCGGAAAGTGGATAATGTCATTTAGTGAGCATTTCTTAAGAAGTTTATACTTTACCTTAAGGTGAATGGGAAGATTTTGAATGAGAAAGTTACATGACCAGACTTGTTTCAGGCAATCAATCTAAGTAAGCTGTAGAGTGCAGATCTGAGAGAACTTTACAAGAAGCACTTGGAAGTCTGTCACGGTAATCAGAATTGCAGATGATGGTGGTCCTAATTTAAGATATTGCCTCTGGGATTAGAGATTAGTAGAATGATTTAAGAGTCATTAATAAACTAAAAGGGTCTTTCTCTAACTAATCTCATGAGCATAATGTCCCCAAGATCCATCTATGTTGTCACAAATGGAGAGATTTCTACTGTTTGATATCATTTATGTGGACTGTAAAAAAGCTGAACTTGTAAAAATGGAGAGTAAAATGGTGATTACAAGGGGCAGAGGATGGTAACGGGAGAATAGGAGAGGTGCTGTTTAAGGGTACAAACTTGGAACTAGAAGATCGGTAAGTCCAGGAGATCTAATGTGAGTACAGTGATTATGAACAACAATATTGTATTATAAACATCCAACTTCCTAAGAGACTAGACCTTAATTATTCCCAGCACACACACACTCATACACACACAAATGACAATCAATCATGTGATGTGATAGAGGTGTTAGCTCATGCTACAAGGGCAATTACACTGCAGTACATAAATGTATCAAATCAACATGTTGTATGCCCTAAACTTATACAATGTTATATGACAAATATATTCAAATATTAAAAAATAAGACTTCCGGCCAAGATGGAGGCTTAGACGGACACGCTAGGTCTCCCTCTACAACTATAGAGGAATACAACTACTTCAAAACAAAGGATAACTAGAAATTCCAGAAAATAAAACTACACGGAAGTCCAACATATGAAGTTATAAACCAGCGGTGCCATTTGGGCAGGTAAGAGTTAAAGAGGGCAGCGCTGTTTGCGGTCGCACCCGGAGCGGCGGGCGGCGAGGAATCCGGGCTGCGCAAGCCCCTGGCGGTGCGCGACCCCGGCGAGGAGTCCCGGCGGCCAAGCCCCTGGCGGTGCGCAAATCCGGAGCTGGGGAGAGCGGCCGCCACATCGCCTTGAACAGTGAGGCCCAGGGGGGCGGGAGGACGGATCCCGGTCTCCTAGCTGAATAACTGTGTGAATCCATCTTGGACCCCCGCCCCCAAAGAAAGCACCACAGGGCTGCGAAATAGGTCGCGGACAGGCAGGCGCCGGCCGGTCGCTGATTTGTGACGCGTACACAGGCACTGCCCCGGACAGCCGGCCCAAGAAAACAAAACGCATCTGTCAAAATGAGGCAGACAACTATAGAAATCCCGGTGGCACAGCTCACCAGGCAGCAGATAGAGAACCTGACAGATGAACAGATAAGAAACCTGTCAGAGGCTCAGTTCTGGGCCATTGTTATCAGGTGGCTTACAGAATTCACAAAAGAGCAGGAAAAAGATATGAAAGAAGCGAAAAACTTTCATAACGAAAGGAACAAAACAGCATACGAGACAGAAGGAAAGAAAATAAAATCCAGAGTTCATTTCAACAAACTGGAATATGGAGAAGGAACAAGCAGTCAACCAATGCAGCGAGAGGAAATGGGAAGCAACAATGAAAGGATCAGAAACCTCTGGGACAGCTATAAAAGGCCCAACATAAGAATCATTGGTTTGCCAGAGAATGAGGAAGATGAACTAGAACTTGAAAAATTGAGTGAAAATATAATAAAGGAGAACTTCCCAGACTTGGGGAAGGGAATAGACCTGCAGGTCCAGGAAGCAAGGAGAGTTCCCAAGAGACTGGACCCAGGGAGAACCACTCCAAGACACATTATAATCAAAATGTCAAAAATTAAAGATAAAGAGAGAATCTTAAAAGCAGCAAGAGAGAAGAAAAGAATTATGTACAAAGGGGTCCCAATTAGACTATCAGCTGACTTCTCAAGGGAAACCCTACAGGCAAGAAGAGACTGGCAAGAAATATTCAAAGTAATGAAAATCCAAAACCTACAACCACGAATACTCTATCCAGCGAAATTGTCATTCAGAATAGAAGGACAGAGAAAGGGTTTCCAGGACAAAATAAAACTGAAAGAGTTCATTAGATCCAAACCACTGTTATATGAGATGTTAAAGGGACTGGTTTAAAAAAAAAAAACAGAAGCTAGGGAGATGAAACAAAGGCAAACTAAATAGGCAACGAGAGTGGAAGAGGAACTGTGGGTACGGGAAGCATATTGGGGGGAGGTCAACAGGGAGGGGGAATGGGGAAAGGGAGGGAGATGATATAGGAATTGGGGATCAAGGTAGGAGGGAATGGAATAGACGGAGAGAGGTTGGGAGGAACTGTATGCACAACTAATGGACATAATCTAAAAGGGGGGGACAACTGGAGGGAGGGGGGCCACCGGGTGGAGGGGAGCAGAGGGAAGGGAAATTGGCACAAATGTAATAATTTAATCAATAAAACACATTAAATCTGAAAAAAAAAAATAAGTAAAAAATTTTTTTAATTAAAAAAGATAACTCCAAAAAATACTGGAAATGACAGAAGTTGGTAAATTATTGAATACGGAATTGAAGGAAAGAGAGGCATGGAATATAGTTTTCAGGCTTCTAGTTTAAGATATTGGATGGATCATGGTGACATTTTTGTGGAACAGCAAAGGTGGAGGAAGAACTTCTTTCATGAGAAAGAAGAAATTCAGCTTTCTCATGAGGAGCCTGAGGTGCCCATAAGACACCTATAACCAGAGATGTTAAGAAGGAAATTGCTTATATGGATGTTGAGTGCAGAGATCACACATGAATAGTTGCCCCCTTGTTCTTCCATTATATTTAGGAAGTAAATATTCTTTCAATAAAGGCAAGGAACTAAGAAGCTGAAATATTGGATTTTTTGTCTACTTCAGCATTTCTAAGACTTATTGGTCTCAGGAAAACTTTATACTCTTAAAAAAGCTTTGAGGACCCCAGAAAAAAATTTTCACCTATATTTACCATATGAGAAATTTAAACTCAGAAATTAAATTATTTTGAAAATTATATATTTCAATATAATAAGCTGTAATTGTTAATATAAATATTTTTATGAAAAATAACTTTCTGAAACAAAATATGTAAGATAAAAGTAAACCTGTTTTACTTTCTGAATCTCTTTACAATCTGGCTTAACAGGAAATAGCTGGAGTCCTATTTGTTTCTACATTCAATCTGTTCTAACACCAACTTTATAGTACATGTGTGAGAGAATTATAGCAAAAAGGGAAAATAACATCTTAGAACTGTTATAACAATAGTTTTGACTTTATGGATTCCCTGAAAATATATCAGAGAACCCTAGGATCCTAGAACCACACTTTGAAAAGCACTCTTCTTTGTGACCATTGAGTCAAACGCGATGATGCTCAGGGTAAGAATGGAGAGGGCAACCCAGAAACTTAAGTCTTCAGTGAGTAAAGGGCAGTGAATGGGAGATTGGCAGTTTACAGAGAGGAAATAAGAGAGCTGAAAAATGACATTCGCAGGGCTCGAGAAGACAAGGGTTCTGAAAAGATATAGGAGAATTGAGGAGAAGTCTTGAAATAGTTTGGGGAGGTGAGGGCAATTCAGGTCACACCTCCCATCCCTCAGTGGGTGGTATTTGGCAGAGAAAGCAGAATTTACATGAGAGACTTGTTGAGGAAGCAGTGTTTTCTAAAAAAGCCAGGTTTCAGCTAGCAAGAAAGAGAAAGTTTATGTTAATGAGATGGAGGATTTTCTGTACTACATGTAGCAAGTACTATTGATTTCCTAAAAAATATCTATGCTCCTGTCTTTCACTGGAAACAAAATCTGAACTCCTAACTGGCCATACTGCCAATGGAAATCAATCCTATATTGTCCAGCCTCCTGTCCAGCGAGGTATTGTTATGTGACAAATCCCAGGCCATTAAGATGTACGTGCAAGTGCTGTGTGGAGTTTCTAGAAAGACTTTGTAAAAGAAGGTCAGTTTGGAGAAGCCCCTTTTTATTCCTTCTACCTGGAGTGGGTATGTGACAGAACAAAAGCATTATCTAATAAATAATGGGTTAGCCAAAAGTCCATTTAATAAAAGACACATTTTGCATTTGCACCAATAACTATTGATTTGGATATTTTGAGTATGTTGGATCTCTCCTGCATGATATAACATTGATTGTTCTCAATAATGTCTCAATTTGATCACTATCAACTTCGGCTGGTTTTCCCAACTGTGGAGCAACACCCAGTGAGAAATCTCAAGCATGAAACTTCCCAAACCACTTTCAATGCATTTGATCAGTCACAGCACCTTCTCCATATACTTGCACAAATCTTTTTCTACGTCTCAGTTACATTTTTACCTTTCTTGAAATAATGAAGCATAATATGCCAGAACTGTTGCAGGTTTTCTTCCATCTTCAATATTAAAATGGATACACAAAAATTCACCAATTTTGAAAAGTTTTCTTTTAAATGCATGCTTATATGACAGTTGTCACAATACAGTCTTTTTTCAAATGAAGTTAAAGACAAATAAGTGCTACTAGAGCCTTCTTACAGAAAAACCAGACAAACTTTTTGGCCAACCCAATATATCTGGAACTTTGCACTCAACGAATATAGACTGTATATTATTTCCAAGTACACAGAAAAGTTTGTCATCATTCTACCACTTAATGCAAATATTAATGCATTTCAAAGGATCAGTATCACACAGTCCACAATAGGTTTGAACACTCTATCTCTCAAATATTTCCAGAGGGTTTTTGTTCTTGAAAAAAAGAAGAGGAAACTTTCAGACCTCTGACTGCCCTCCTGAAGGAAATCCTTGCCCTTTGAGCAAAGAAATAACAATTTACTTAATTCCCAGGACATTGGGCATGTATTTGAGACAGCAGAGTAACTGGATGTATGACTTTTCAGCCCTTTTTAGAAAGTCAGGCACAGCCTTAAAAAATTAAACTTCTGAAAAAATCCTAGATCAGATAATCCAGCAGGCATCACATGGAGAAAGGTTTCCCACACCGATGTACATTCAAATCACCACCCTGATTTTCCGCATTCTTGTTGCTCAAAATGATGTCCTTGGGCCAGCAATTTCAGTATCATCTTGGAGCTTGTTAGAAAAGCAAAATCTCAAGTTTGACCCCAGAACTACTGTGCAATAATAAATCTATGGCCTTAATGTAGCCATGATGCTGAAATATAATTATCAGACTCCAAATGACTTCTTGCACACATTAATTTATCTATTTAATGAATATTAATTACAGACTATTGTGGACTGGATAAATGCAAGACTCTGAAGGAGACAATGATGAACAGAGTAGAATCCCTGCCCCTCATGTGTGCTTATGGTTTTCTATGGAAGCCAACCATTAAAGAATTTCACAAGCAGATATGTACTTAAAAAAAAACACATATGTCTAGAACATCACCTGGCACACAGTAATTCTAATAAAGATTTGAGTAAACTCTAAAGAACAGACTTCCCTGGCTGCATATAATCTGGAGACAATGGAAGTGTTTCTAATGAAGTAATATCTGTGGTGTACATAAAAGTTTTAAATGAGCAGTGATAGGTATTGAATGGAAAGTAAGGGAGTAGAGTACTCTTGGAAGAAGAAAGAGTAATTGAAAAATTCCAGAAGTAGTAAAGGACAAGATAATCCAAGAAGCATGTTAATCTTTAAGTAGAGATTTTAGTCAAATGAATTTATTAGATGAAAGAGTACATCTTCAATTATAATGTTGCTTTCTAAATTCAGAAAAGGTAAACGTTTGTGTTTTTTGTTAGCTTATGTCTGATTTGACTCACCACATTCTCTTTAGATAGGGATCACCAAATTAATATGATAATTTAGAATCAATCAGATGGTACTCAGTTCAGTGAGTTCATGTAATCAATCATACTCTAAAATTTAGATTTTAAAAAAATTTTATTTTATTTTTTCCAGACTCAGAAGAGGTCCAAGACAGCAGAATAAAGCAAGAGAAAAAAGTAAAAGGACATTAGAGAGAAAGGAATATGTAATAATTCATGATGTTATGATTATCTACATAGAAAAAGTGTAAAAGAATCTCCAGATTATTAAAAGTCATAGATTATAAACCTGGTAGGTACAAAAGAAATATATGAGTCTATTATATTTCTATATGCCAGCAACAAACAGAAATGTATCTTATTTAAAGATGACATCTATAATACCACCAAAAAATATATAATATACCTAGAAATAAATCTTTGAAAGGTCTTTATGAAGAATACTTCAGAGTTTTTTGGTACAATATTAAAGAAGATAGAGAAAGCTACTGTGATTATAGATTGCATCAATATCATAAAGATATTAATTTCTCCCAAACAGATCTGTAAATTAATTTAAATCAACACCTCAAAATATTATAAAAAGTATATGGAACTTGACAGGCCATTTTAAAATTTATATAGAGGTAAAAAAGACCAAGTCACTACAAAAAAGAAAAACTAAGTGGAGGAGTGGAGGGGCAGGGTTTGGTCTACCAGGTAATTAGTATTAATATAGAATTACAGTTATTAAGATGGCCTGGTCTTGGTGCAAATGTAGACAAAAGTAACCTATGGAACAGAATGTATAGAAACTTGAGTTTTAATAGAACTTGATTTGGAAATGTTGAGGAAAATATGGACTTCACAGTAAATGCTGTTAAGACCATCGATTACCCACAAGAAAAGAAAGAATGAGGAACAGAGAAGGGTGGTGGGGGGAGAAGGATGGTAGAGAAAGAAAGAAATGAGGAAGAAATCAGCTCTACCACAAAAATTCAGATAGATTGAAACTTAGATGTGATGCAAAGACAAGAATGAGAACATCTTCATGACCCCAGGTTAGGTATGATATCTTCAAGGTAATCTCTTAGGCGCTGGCTGAAGGTCTGTTTAAGCGACAGCCTGGCGCCCAGTTTCCAACCCCTATCCCACTTATCTAGATGACTTTACTCTTCACCAGAAAAACAAGAATGGAAGCTTGTTCTTTATGAAGGGCAAAAACACAGGGGCTATGAACTGAGGGCCCAGGACAGTCAGGGGCTTTAAGTGAATGTTCCTCAAGTGAATGTTTGCACTCTGGAGGCTAAAGACACCTGTCCCCAGCCCTCTTCTCAATTCAGGTGCCTAGTGCTGGCCCGGAGGCCTGCACCTCTAGGCATGACACTGGAAGAGCTGAGTTCCCATCCTCAGGACCTTGCCTTTCTCACCCTTTTTTTTTTAATTATTATTATTCTTTTTTTTAAAGTATATTTTGTTGATTATGTTGTTACAGGAGTTCCAATTTATTTCCCCTTTGCTTCCTTCTGCCCAGTACCCCCCTTCCCTCCAGCAATCCCAAACCCCTTAGTTCATGTCCATGGGTTGTGCATATAAGTTCTTTGGATTCACTCTTTCCTATATTATTCTTAACACCCCCCTGTCTATTTTGTACCAACCAACTATGTTTCTTAGTCCATGCACCATGTCCCCATTTCTCCTCCCCGCTCCCAGCTGATAACCCTCCAAATGATCCCCATACCTATGATTCTGTTCCTTTTCTGGTTTGCTTAGTTGGATTTTCTTTTTATTTTTTATATTCAGTTGTTGATAGTTGTGAGTTTATTGTCATTTTAATGTTCATAGTTTTGGTCTTCTTTTTCTTAAGGAAGTCCCTTTGACATTTCATATAATAATGTCTTGGTGATGATGAACTCCTTTAGCTTTACCTTGTCTGGGAAGCACTTCATCTGCCCTTCCATTCCAAATGATAGCCTTGCTGGATAGAGTAGTCCTGGTTGCAGGTTGCCTCTCATCACATTGAATACTGCTTGTCAGTCCCTTCCTGCCTACAAAGTGTCCTCCGAGAAATCTGCTGATAGTCCTATTGGCACCCCCCTGTAGGCAACTCTCTGCCTCTCTCTTGCTGCCCCCAGGACTCTGTCTTTATCTTTCACCTTTGGCATCTCAGTCATGATGCGTCCTGGTGTGGTCCCCTCTGGGTCCAGCTTGCCCGAGACCCTCTGTGCTTCCTGGACCTGTATGTCCATCTTTTACACAAAATTTGGAAAATTTTCCTCATTTTTTTCAATTCTTGCTTCCTTATTCTGCACTGATTAACTGTTTTGTTTTTTTTTTTCTTCCTTATGTTCCAAAGCATTGATTTGAACCCTGGTTTCCTTCCCTTCACCATTGGTTTTGTGTGGATTTTTCTTCATTTTACTTAGCATAGCCTTCACTTCTCTTATGCATTTGCCGTATTCAAGCATATCTGTCAAGCCTGTGATCATCTTTATTACCAGTGTTTTGAATTCTGCATCTGTTAGGTTGTCTATCTTCTCATCTGGTAGGTTGGCTATCTCCTTGTCACTTAGTTCTCCCACTGGAACCTTGATCCAGTTCCCCCTTTTGGGCCATACTTCTGTGTCTCCTCATTCTTACAGGCTCCTGTATTTATTTGCCTCTGCATCCCAGGTAGAGCTGTCGCTCCTGTTACATTGTAAGGGGCAGAGCCTTAGGGATTTGTCAGTGCAGGGCGACCTGTTTCACCACGTTGTGGCGCTGTATGTAGGGGAGGGGTCCGAGAGGGGACAATGCTGCCTGCCTGGTACTCGCCGCTTTTCCAGGTACCTCTCCCACTTCTGCACTGGGCTGGTGCTCCTCTAGTTGCTGTCCTGGCTGTCATTCCCAGAGTGGGTGGATCTGTGGATGTTCCAGGACTGTGGGGGCCCTTTAAACAAGCAGACTCTGCTGAGACCAGCAGTTTCTGCTTCTGCTCCAACCACTGCTGGTCTGAACAGTCAGAAGCAATGAGGCTTGATTTTCCCCGGTGTTGGGACAGTGAGATGTGAGGTCTGGTGAGGAACTAGGAATGCTCCCCAGGTGTCCCTCCTGACTTTTTAAAACACGTGACTGTGCTTTCTGCCAGCCTGCTGCAGCTGCCGCCACCACACTGCATCCTCTCTGCCCTGGCTCTGACCCTCCTACCTGTCTGGAAGAGTATTTCTTCTTTATATCTTTGTTTGCTGGACTTCCATGTAGTTTGATTTTCTGGAACTTCTGGTTGTTTCTAGTTTTGAGGTAGTTGTAATCCTTCTTAGTTCTGGAGGGAGACGCAGCGTGTCTCACACTTAAAACGGGAATAATAATAACTTCTTAGAAAGTTCTGGTGAGTACTAAATGTGGTTTCTGAATGTTAGCATAGCCTGTAATGTAAAGTAACTAAATGAATAAGTAACAATAATTTAATAAGTAATAAGAATTTCTATAATAATTTTTGATAAAGCAAAACTTAGTATTTATTCTATTTACATATTCACAGCTATTCAACTCAAAGTTGTATGAGACCAGGGTATATGTACCAGTCACTATTTATCCCAAGGTTTAGGACAGTACCTGGCATATAGTAGGAATGCAGAAAGTATCTATTTACTATTAAATGACAGAATGCTAATTTGATGACTTCAAAAATCCATTGGGCCAGTGTCAGGTATTTGAGAGACAGATGAACAACAAGGTAAGCGTCCTATACTTCAGATCTGGTTCTGCTAGATAATCTTGGGCAAATCCGTACAACCTCCCTGGACTTCGGTTTCATTTTCTATTAACTGTATTCATTGAACTGAGATTTTAAAGCCTCTTCCAGCAATAACCTCATGTCTTCACTGGGAAGAGCTGCCTTTGTGGCCTTCAGTGTGCCTACTGGCCCTCCTTGACATAGCAGCCTGTTCTATTTAGATTCAGTCAGTTAATAGGCATGCAATGATTGTCAGCACTATCATAATGCTAGGAAAACAAAGATGGAAAACATGGAATTTCATTGTTTAAAAATGAACAAAAATGTTGGAAATACCAGCAAACCAGAAATAGAACATGATACATCGTATTTTTGCTCTATTTAATTTTAACAAAGTTATATTTACAATCCTATTACCATAAATTTTTGAAAGGCTGAATATAGCATTTTATCTTATTAGCATGAGATCAATGTCTGAGGGGATTAATACTCTAGAAAACCAAGTTGCTCTTCTTGCAGAATACAAAACTTCAATATTGAGCCCTGGTTGTTGTGGCTCAGTGGATTGAGCATCGGCCTGTGAACCAAAATGGGTTGCTGGTTTGATTCCCGGTCAGGGCACATGCCTAGGTTGCAGGCCAGGTCCCTAGGTGGGGGTGTGCAAGAGGCACCAGTTGCTGTTTCTCTCAACACATTAATGTTTCTCTACCTTTCTTTTTCCCTCCCTCGAATAAATAAATAAAATCTTTTTTAAAAACTTCAATATTGATTTTCATAGTTGAGTATTTTAACTACATGTCTTTCTTGTATTTCCAAGCCAAGTGACATAATTTTAAGTGATATTATTTGTAGCCATAACATAAAGTTAATTTTTAGGCTTTGATGATTTAAGAAAATAGACATACAAATTTACTTATTGAAACAAGTCTACACTTGACCCTCTGATAATATGATAATAGCATTTGAAGGAGTCTTCTTATTCCAGACTTCTTAACAATAACATGACTGACAGAGGTTACTGTATGTGACTCCTTGGGACTGCAAAACAGTATGCTGTTTCCTGGCCATTGAGTTTTATGGATATGGCCAACATGACTGTACTACTGAGGCTTAATTTCCTAGAAAATTTAGTAAGTCATGTTGAAAATTAAACTTAAAATTTACTCAGTACATTCTCAGAATAACAGAAGCAGCAAGAGTAAACAGTAAATCAATTAAAGAAACATTGAGCCCAAGTTGTTATATTATCTTGGTTGAACTAGAAACTTTATCTTCCTGCAATGGATGACCTAATTGTGTTACTAGATTCCCTTTCTAGTGATAGAAAACTCTTCTAAGCATCCCATAGTGCCTAAATATATTACAGGATGCTTCTTTTTTATTTCTCTAAGAGTTTAAATTGTTTTTAATCAGCTTTATTAAAGAATAATTCACATAAAATTTACCCATTTAAGCATTTAATGCAGTAAGTTTGATGATGTATATAGTAACATAACCAACACATTTACAGAATATTAGAAACTGTCTTTTTAAATTTTTCATTTATTCTTTCACTCACTTAATAAATGGTTTTCAGATCTATCTTGCAATAATATATGAATACATTAAATGAATAAAACACATAGGCTCTGGTCTCAAGTGCTCATGGTAACACTATTACACTAGGCATGTGAGAAGGGCCAGAAGACCAAGCTACACTGGACAATTCCAGAAATCCAAGAGGAAACTGGGGGAAAAATGATCATTTATTGACTGCCTACTTTGTGACAGGCACTCTGAATGCATGAATTCTTTCAATAAAATATTTTACTTAAAGAAAGGCAATACAGAATAATAGTTAAAAGTTAAGGCTGCAAAATGACAATGTAGGTTCAAATCTCCAGCTCTGTCACTTATGGTTTTGAAATCCTGGGCAAGGTATTGAACATCCTTTGCACTTCAGTTTCCTCATCTGTGAAACAACTGGCAATAATCTCTCCCTGACAGGATTAGTCCATGTAAATGAACTTGTACATGTGAAGCTCCTGGTATATAGCAAAAACTCCTAAGTGCCAACTATTCATTAATCATTCTGATAGCCCCAGAAGAATGTATTTTTAGCCTCATTTCTCAGGTAAAGTCCCTGAAGTATACCTTTACCATGTGTGGGGTCACACAGCTAGCAAGTTTCACTCTGTAAATTTGAAAACAGGTCTGTCTGCCTCCCATCCTCATGCTCCTTCCACTATATCTTGGTTAAAATAGAAAGTGACCCTTTTCCCTCCCAGTACCTCTACAACAGTGATTCCTAACTGCACCACACAGATTACCCCCTTAGGAGCAACAGGCCTGAGCCTCCCTGACCACCCCTAATGCTGGAGCTAATTATTTAGTAATACTAATTTGACTGCTATGGGGTACAACTGTATCCTTCTCTGGGAATTACTTTTGGTCAAAGGTAATGCCCCAAGGTCTGTCCCCTCCTCAAACACTGCTTGCATTTAATCACTGGTTGTCCCCAGGTTTCCTTGCTTCAGTCTGGGACACTCCCACTTGAGCTCCCAGTGGCACCAGCTGAGGCCTCTGATACAGCTGACATCTCTCCCCCACCACTCTCTTCCCATAGGTGCTAGCCCAGGAACACTCCTCAATAAACCTGCCTCATCGAAACCTTCATCTCAGAATCTGTGTGCAGGAAATTCAGCCTAGGACTCGGAAACAGAAAGGGGTCCTAGGAACAGTTCTGTAATGGGGCCTTGGAGGGGATCTGATGTGGAACATGGGAGACCCTGGCATCCTGCAGCCATGCAGTTATCACCAGCAGTGACAGAGTATTTGATGATGGTGGAAGGAATGCTGAGGGGTGCTGGTATCTCAGGTACTTGAAAAGTATGTGGGAAACAGTGGTTAGAAGGACCAGGGTATCGTTGATGCATTAGAAAAAGACAAACAAGATAATGGAGATGAATCATCAATTTTAAAAAGTGCAAACAACAGACCTTCCTTGGCAAAGAGGTTCATCTTCTGCTGCTGGGGGGCAGGAAAAGCAGGGCTCACACTTTGACCTTAATTAGAAGGACAGCTTGCATTCTCAGATTGGACAAGTCAGCTTGACTACAGCACTCATACTTGGAAGGACCTGAGACTTGGGATAGGAAAACCTCAGTCAGTGTACTTAAGACCTTAGAGAACTCAGATTCTGCTGAACTTGGGCAGGTAGAAGTGGCACGCCCTCTGTTGAAGACTAATGGACCCAACCTATCTGAATGATGATGAAGAAGCCTCTGTCTTGCAAGAGGGTGTGAGATCATCTCTATGAAGGTTCAGGAACCTGTAGCATCAGTGACATTTTTAAGGGCATGCAAGAAAATCTCTTTGAAAATAAAGGACAAATTGTTTCATCTCAGACCTGTCATCACTGTGAAAGCAGCGCCGTGCTTGGCAGGACTTCTCAGGTTCTGGAGATAACTTACCAAACTCTCTCAGCTTCAATACCCCTTCTTTATAACGTACATCATGTGGCACCCCATTTAGTATCTTGAAATTAAATTAATTGGCAATGTATCTTCACAACATGTATGTTGAAAAATATTCAGTAAAATATGCTAACTAACACAATTGAGATGGGAGCAATTAATAATAAATTAGTATTGTACATACTTCAATATCTAAATACTTTGATTCAACTACACTAAAAGCCATAATTAAGTAATCAGATTCTTCAACCTATATCTTTAATTACCAAATGTGACCATTATAATGTTGATTAATACAGTTGTATAACTCAAATAACATAAGTGATGTTATCAACTGTATCATTTTTTAAAATGATAAGCAACTCTTGGAAAAGTTACACACACACACACAAATACAATTAGTTATCAAATAATTATAGTTCTGGGGGGGGAATCATTGTGTATTATAACCATGAAAAATATACCCTTTGTTTATATATAAAATGGAGTCAGTTCTGGACTTAGAACATGTTTTTACCTGCACAAACGACCAGCAGGATGTTTCGAACTCATGTGCAATGTAAGATCATTTTTATCGTGTAGAACTGTCCTTTCATTATAGGACATTAAATTCCAATAAGAATTCCAATTTCAATCATTGTGATGGCCAAAAATGCCCCTCTTTGAGACAGTATCAGCCTTGCCCCTTAATGAGAACCATGACTTTGCTATATGTCTGAATTTTTCCTCTCTCCTGTGCCATTCTTTACACACTGGTCCCTTGGGTACTAGATGAATGCTGATAACTCCACATCCTTATCTTCAGCGTAGCTCTCTCTCAAGCTCAGACTTGTATCTTCAACTTTCTGCAGGATATACAGCCTGGATGTCCCATCCATACTCAGTATGTCCAAATCATTCTATTAACTTCTATCTAAATGTACTTCTATGTTCATGGTTCTAATCTCTGGCACTATTATATACCCCAGAGAAGGAAAACTCTGATTCCAAAAAACCTCCGCTGCCTTGTGGCATACCTCTTCAGGGGAAAGGCTAAGGGAGTAAACCCCGACAGAAAATCCGGAGCCGGAGTCCCTAAGGCGGTTTGACGTTGTAGTCAACACCGGCAACTCCTGCGGCGCACCTGAAGCCAAGCTGTATTGACTCCGTCTTTCCCTTGGACCCTTCAGCTGCGAAGAGAGGGGGGGTCTGCTGCATGGGCAACAGCAGACCCTCCATATCACCCTGCCCAGGCTCTGTAGCTTCAGCTTCACTGGAGAGGACACTCCAGCGTCATCGCAAGATGTCGATTCAACACGGGAGGAGACAGATACCGTATCACTCCCGAGTCGGACTGCACAACCATTCTCGGCGGTGCAGATAGACTCTTAAGAAGCTACACCATCGTCTCTCGAGACGGACGGCTGCCGACGATTATATACCCAGTCACACAAGCTAGCACCTGGATGTCATCTTTGACTCAGCTTGTGAATGTGATCATATCACTCTCCTGATTTAAACTCTAATGCTTCTGTGTTCACAAATAATGCCTGTGTGTGCTTCCATCATGGTCTGTACTGCACTGTATTTTAATTACTTGTTTATATCTCTGTGCCACTAAGCTCTAAGTTCCCAAATGCTAGGAACTGTGTTTTATTCACTGCTGTATCCTCCATGCTTATCACAGTGTCAGACACAGCATAGATAGTCAGTAGATATTTCCTGAATGAATGAAATACCTATAAGCAACCACATTATTGGTCACTGATTTAATATGAGTAAGGTAAGATATAACTTTATTCTATCAGATGCAGATTACAGTGACCTTAAACATAATCAATGAAATGATTAACTATCATCCTATGGGATTCTTTTAGGAAAAATAGTTACTTAAATAAATTTAATATGTTCTTGACTTTACATGAGCAACAGTAGAAAGCTTGAACTGATAACATAATGAGTTTATTTTCCCTGTTTGAAAAAGGAGCTGTTGAAAAACCTCCTTCTAATCATAAGAGGAAAGTGGGTTTCCCGCTGTCTTTTTTAAAATTTACTTAAAAATAGTCATTAAATGTCAACCGCGTGCCAAAAAGTGTTCCAGAAAATGAGAAAACGTTGAAGGCAGGGGAAGATAACCATGGTGATGGAGATATGGTCTTTTCTTTGGGGTGTTCAAAGTGTGACAGGGGAAACAGTCACATCAATAAAAATCAATCACGGTGCCCTGTGGCAAGTGTAGCAATGAAGTTATGTACAAAGCATTAGGAAAGCACTGAGAGTTGTGATCAATGTGCCTTTGAGGGAGCGGCATTGTCACCAGAGCTCTAGGCCCCAGGCTATAGAAATCTTGTGTACTTATCTCCCATTTCAGTTCAAGGGAAAAGGGGAAAGGGCTAGAATAACAAAAACCAACCAGAGCCGGCCTAAACCAAGATGGCACTGAATCTGACCTCCAGGAGACCCTGAACTTCATTAGACCCTGATTATAAAACATCAGCAGGCTAACCGACACTCTCACCTGAGCCTTAACAGATCCTACTCTGACCATATAGGGGAAGAAAGGAGTGGTGCTCCAATCCACGGAAGAGACTGGCCCATTCTTCTGAAAAGTAATGCAAATGTCTTCCTGTCATTAGGTGTCCCCATAATAATCCCTTTCTTCCAGACTCTCTAGGAGACGTTGATCTGTTGAGATAACTCCCACTTCTTTATCCTCTAGCCCATTGAATACAGCTTAAGCCGCTGACGCTCAGCCATGAGGCATGGAGAAAGGACCCTTAGAAGAACAGAGGGTCCTTGTTGGGGCGGGGCTGGGTCCTCACAGTAAAGGCCTGAACGATCTACTGGTAATGTGTGGAGCAGGCTTCTTAGAAAAATTAACATTTGAATTGGGTTCATTATTGTAACAGTCAGGGTAGGCAAGATTAAGCCATGGTAACCAATGCCAGCAAAATTCTGTTGCTTTCAAACAGACTCTGAAGTTTATCACTCACTCGAAATACACATCCAGTTGTGGTTAGCAGGGAGCTGCTGCTCGCAGAGACTTCATCTCAGCACACACTTTGTGGAGAGCTGTAGCTGGGGTAGGGAACTCAGGAACTCTAGTTCCTCTCACATTCTGCCTGATACGGAGCACACCTAGTCACAGAATATTGGAAAACGGAAGTCATGTGACCATGCCTAAATTAAAATGGGACAGGGGCAGAGCACTCCTACCAATTGCCTGAAATCAGGAGAAACTGATCGCCGGTAGAACGTAAAGATAAGCAGTTATTAAGGATGAATGTGACTATGTGAAAAGAAGAAGAGAAGGCCGATCACTCCAGATGGAAGGAATGGCAGGCACACTGTCACAGATGTGTGCTGTATGATGTATCTGGGCAATGGCATTTCTTAGTGTTGGTTGGAGTACAGGCTACACAGCCAGAGATGTTAAAAAAAAACAGTGAGAAATGTAGGCTGAGACCCACATTATTCAATGTCTTGTTAGCAAGTTGAGGGGTTTAGACTTTTATCTATCAGTAATAGAGAACATTTTTCAAAATTTTCGAGACAATCCAATCAGCATATTCCTGGTAAACTAGGAGACATTAAAGAAGTAGTAGTGACTAGTTAGAACTGCTATGCTCAGAAAGAAACTACATCAAAGAGCAAAATACCTTTTATCCTCCCTAATTTGTATCCACAGACCTTCTGGCTACAGGACCTGGACTGATGTTTGTGTGAGCCTGGAGCTATGTTCTAGCTGCAGGCTCCGGCACTTCCAATGAAGGAGGTGTAGTCCCCAGAAGCAACAGGGTGCTTTGAACTGTTCACTCCCCCTCAGAGTAGAAAACCACAATTCTCCCTGTGGCTTAAGGGTTGCCAAGGTTTTGTTTTAAAATTAGGAGTAAAATTACTTACATTAAAGATGCCCTAGGGACCATTAGGTATCCATCACTTAAGGCAACCCCAGCAATACCCTGGAATGATTAGAATTCCTCCAAAGAATATGTTGGACTGTCTCTTATTGTTCATTTAATGGCCTGTTTATTAGGAAGTTTAGTGAGGATTCTATATCAAATTCTCAGCTCTTTCCATTCAATCATACAGAAAGAGGATCTAAATAAACAGAAAACATAGGAATAATTAACCTATCTTTCCAACAGACATTGATGAAAGATCTCAGGTTTGAACTCCGTGATGGCAACTAATTCCACACATAGACTTTTTTTTTAAATTCCCATCACAAACCAAGTTTAACACAGACAGAGATGTAGCTATAGGTATAGATATACATGCCAAAATCTAGTCACTCACTCACTCATTCATTTACTCAAAATCTAGCAAGGCTCCAAGCTTGATCTCAAACAGGAAGTCAAGCATGACAAACTTGCCTAATAAATAGATGTGTTAGGCTAGGGTCTCTTAAGAGCTAAGTAAAAATTTTTCAAGGGCATATGTGGTTAGAACTAGAAGAATCTAGGTCCCACTGCATCTGACTGAGCCTTGTGAATAAAGAGGTTGTGTCCAGAAGTTGAAGCTGCTGTTTTCAGAACATACAGGACACAACCAGGGCTCCTCAGTGCTCTGGTGGCCCAGTGGGAAAGGGAAAGAGCACTCGCCCCATTTTCTCATTAACATGCTATTGGCATCCCATAGACTCCAGAGAACTCAGTGCTATTTTTGATACCCAAGGGTATGCAATCAAATCTTCCCAGTAGCGCAACTCCAAGAAGTGCCATTTGCATTGAAGTGCATGAGGGTGCTTCTCCCTGAGGCTGTGCAGGGCGTAACCTCTTTGGTCCTACACAGACCTGCAGACCTTCAGTCGCCCATTCCAGAAGATCAGAAGGCTGCAGCTTACTAGCCAAAATATAAGCAGGGCTATGTTGAGCCCCTCCAGCAGTTTCTAATCAGCAGAAATCAAGAGGGTGGAGAAGAAGCCATGACAAACCTGCTCTTCAGCTCATGTAAGACATTCCTTTCAAACTCCCAGAAATCACTGAGTCAGACATGAAGGCGCCCAGGAAGGCAGCTAGCCTACAGAGAGCGAGAGTTGCTGCTCCTAGTGTAACAGTCAGGGGGCCTGGAGAAGCTTGGCTTATCATTTATTAAAAAATATTTATTGAGAACTTATGTGCCAGAATACTGTGCTGTATATTTTTCAAACAGCATTTTCAAGAATCAAATAAAATGTTGAAAAGTGCTTTCCCCCCTGTCTATAATCATAGGTTTTCCTCTCTGCAACATCCCATCCTATACTTCCCCCACTCAGAATAACAGCCACTTTGGAGGGTCGGGGCTGTACACACACAAACACACACATACACGTGCAAGCAAATGCGCACATAGAC
Source organism: Furipterus horrens (assembly GCF_987537825.1). Taxonomy (NCBI): domain Eukaryota; kingdom Metazoa; phylum Chordata; class Mammalia; order Chiroptera; family Furipteridae; genus Furipterus; species Furipterus horrens. The sequence goes on along the minus strand of NW_028327172.1, from coordinate 111,965,070 downwards.
AGTCAGGTTTTTCTTGCTCTATTTATATTGTTATTTGAATAGAAATCAATACTAAAATTCTCACAGGTGCTTTTTTTTTTTCCTCCTGACTACATTCAGCATAAGTGATAAAACAGAAAGGATTTTCTTTTTCCTTCCAAATTCCAAGTGGTATTAAAAAAAGAAAAAGTTCCAATAAACATCGTGGTGTGGCCAGGTTTGGTGGAGACATAATCTTTCCTTTTGTGTTCCGATGTGTTGCCTACCTCTAATTTGGTCTGCCCTCAGAATGTCCCTGCCAAGAAGATGTGGAGACTGACGGGAGGAACTCAGATACATTGTGCCCTTACAACAACTTTACCCTAAATATTGAGACCATCGAATCCAAGTGGCATCCCACATTCCATTTTCTTCTTTTACCCTTGAACTTGGGTCACTTACATAAATAAAACTAAACCTGTGACAATGCCTCATAGACATGATTTTACCCTCCACATATGTAAAACCTGTACTTTACTTTAAAGTCTAGTTTCAGGGCCACAAACCAATACAACATAAAAACAAGAAGAAGAAAAAATCAGCGAACTCTGCCAGCAGTCAACTTTCCCCTGCAAGATCCAAATATTCCAAGTTCGCAGTACACATAAAACCTTTTATGCTGTTGCATTGGAAAGGATATTTCCAGTGATCCACCCATCTACTTTTTTTAACCTTTAAAATATCTTAATTGGCTAATCATGGTTCACACTGTCGTTCTCACCCTGGACATGAAGCTGTTAAACTTCGAGTGACAGAATTTTGTTTTAGAAAAAGAAGCTCACTACTTAACAAAATAAATTTAAATCCTCATACAGATTAACGTTTGAAGACTGTGCCCTCCATCCCAAGACTCGGTCTCTAGACTAAGCTAATGTTTAAGCAGCAGTTTACCTGGTACTCTGACAAAAGTTACATCAGAGGGCTTTTGTTAAATGTCCTTTCAGAGGTGATAAATGAGAAAGCACTTTAACAGAAATTGATTTAAGCAAAACTCTTGGCCCACTTAAAGCCTTTTCTCACACCATTTCCTCTACTGCCATAAAGTTCAGGTTGACAATGAAGTAAGGACAGTAATATTTTAGAGGAAAAAATATGCCTTACAATACAATAAAGATGTTATTGAGAATTGAGATGCCTATAAAATTTAAATAGTTTTCTTTGATCTAACAATCAAATGGGACTATTTCAGAATGGATTCTAAGGCATTAGTAGGCTTTCTGTTTTAGTCGTATTAGAATTTGTACACTTTCATGAAAATTACTTAACTCATCTATTCAGCAGTAACCATTCAAATATTTTTTTATGAGTGAAGTTGCATGTTTTTGGGATAGTAGAACTCAGTTTTGTTTGATATGAAGAATATATTTTGATAACTGTCAGTGACTCTGCCACTTTTCTAAAAAATTCATTGCTTATTTGACACCTGGAAATGTAATTTCTCGGTTTTAAATTTTCTGATGGAAAAGCAATTACATTTTAAGTAATGTTTCAATTATACTTTCCATGAGCCATGTGGAAGTAAATCTAAGTTATTGTTGCTTCTTAACACCTACTACCAAGCATAGATTTAATGAATAAATGAATATGATAATATCATAACCAAATGTTGGAGGTGAAAAATAGCAAATATGTTTCTGACTTCAATTATGCTAACCACATAAACAGTTTTACTGTTTATGATTAAACTGAATGGCCAATTTAAAACAAAAAAGACACCACTGTGGTTAGACCAGTTAAAGTGGTCAGACTACTTAACAATAATCATCCACATTTATATTAGTCAAGGTTTGAAAAACTTTAGCTATAAAATCTTTCCTTTACCAGTTAATAAAGACAGTTTCAGTCTTAAGGACATGACATGAGTGATGATTGAAAGTAACAGTAAAAAAACTACTGAGAAATTGATATTGATCTTGTACAAGAACAGAGAGGGTTACATTGCATTGGATGGTAATTATAGCCCAGTTTGGGCAGCATAAAAGTTGTAATTTAAATATTTTTTCTAAGAGGAAACATGTGAATAGGCTGCACGTTCCTATGTCAACTGGATAAAAAATGGCTGCATATTTTACAAAAGATAAGTGCCAGGATCCAACTGGCAAGTTGTAGCAGGTGGAGGATTCATGGCCAGCCCTGTGGTTTATCAATCCCCTTATAGGAAATAAAAGAGGAGGGAAGAGAAAAAAAGAAAATGCAAAAACTGTGGATATGGTCAAGGGTGATTGATTTTTATAGGTGCATCCTTAGCATTCCCGGCTAGCATTTTACAATCTTGCCTATTTCATAACAAACTGAAAAACACTTCTACAGACAATTTTGTCATAATATAGTGACACCGGCGGCAGCCGTCCGTCTCGAGAGACGATGGTGTAGCTTCTTAAGAGTCTATCTGCACCGCCGAGAATGGTTGTGCAGTCCGACTCGGGAGTGACACGGTATCTGTCTCCTCCCGTGTTAAATCGACATCTTGCGATGACGCTGGAGTGTCCTCTCCAGTGAAGCTGAAGCTACAGAGCCTGGGCAGGGTGATATGGAGGGTCTGCTGTTGCCCATGCAGCAGACCCCCCCTCTCTTCGCAGCTGAAGGGTCCAAGGGAAAGATGGAGTCAATACAGCTTGGCTTCAGGTGCGCCGCAGGAGTTGCCGGTGTTGACTACAACGTCAAACCGCCTTAGGGACTCCGGCTCCGGATTTTCTGTCGGGGTTTACTCCCTTAGCCTTTCCCCTGAAGAGGTATGCCGCAAGGCAGCGGAGGTTTTTTGGAGTCAGAGTTTTTCCTTCTCTGATGTGCCCTGACTGGAAGATCGAACCAGCGACACTTATAGTGACACCATACTATCCTTATTTAGGATGGTGGCTGGAGACAGAGTAAGCAGGGTTAAGAACCTGAGCCCAATTTAGTAAAATATGTACAGAATAGGTTGTTAAAGAAGTAAAATTTTATTATTCTCTGGCGGTATACATAATAATAAATTTAAAGTGCAAATTAGACAGGGGCATTTTTTTAGTCATTAGAATGAGAAGAAAAGTCAGTTCTGCTTTGATGAGTAGAAAAAGACAAATTTGTACTTTTGTTCAGAAAAAAAGAAACTTCCAACAGGGCTACTGAGCATAATTGTGTAGGTTGTGGCCTGCACAAGGTGCCCAGCCCAGGAGGCTCACGGAGCTGAAAACCAGCAGGCACTCCTCTTGCTATGCCATGTACCGTGGTGGGGGGCCTATGGCTGCCCAGAGAAGGAGCACCTGTCTCTTACTCTTACAAAGGCACGTTTAACAAGCCGAGACCCTGCCTTCAGTGTTTTCTAGTGCTCAGGAAATAGAACCTCACAGGTACTGCTATAAGAGTTCAATTAGTACAAATTGTGTGCAGGGCAATTCAAAGATATGTATGACTTTAACATATTCCATATCTGCTGACCCTTCAAAGCCCATTTTCAGGAATTTATTTTAAGGTTAGTTGTTGTGGTGATTTTAAAATGAGCTCATAAAAATTTTTAACACCCCTCCCTTCAAAACACAGAGCCTAATTCATCCACTCTTGAATGTGGACCAGAGTTAGTGAAGACTCACTTCTAACATACACAACATGACAGCTGTGCTACTATTTGAGTTCTAAAACTGTATCATAAGAAGAACAGCTCTGTCTGGCTTTCCGTCTTTGAGATCTATTACTCTCAGGGGAGAAGCCAGCTGCCATGTCGTAAGAACACTCAAGCAGCCTGCAGGAGCCCAAAGGGACAAACTGAGGCTTCTTCTGGCAATTTGCTGGTCATGAGAGAGAGTCATGAAAGTTATGCCTTCAACTTCTGGCAAGACCTCAGACGACTCTTCAATAAATGGTGGGAAAACTGAACAGCCATATGCAAAAGAATGAAACTAGACCTCTATCTGATACCACACACAAAAATCAACTCAATATTTGTTAAAGACTTGAATGTGAAGCCTGAAACCATAAACTCCTAGAAGAAAACAGGGGGTTAGCCCATTGACATCAGTCTTGGCAATGCTTTTCTGGATTGACACCAAAAGGAAAAATAAACAAATGCAACTACATCAAACTAAAAAGCTTCTGCATGGCAAAGGAAACAATCAACAAAATGAAAAGGCAACCTCTGAAATGAGAAAAAAAATTTGCAAATTATATATATGCTAAGGGGTAAATATCCAAAATATATAAAGAACTCATATAATTCAATAGCAAAAACAGAATAACAACAACAAATATTCCAATTAAAGCATGGGCAGAGGAACTGAGTAGACATTTTTTCAAAGACCTACAGTGGATTGAGCGTCGGCCTGCGAGCTAAGTGTCGCTGGTTCGATCTTCCAGTCAGGGCACATCAGAGAAGGAAAACTCTGACTCCAAACAACCTCCGCTGCCTTGCGGCATACCTCTTCAGGGGAAAGGCTAAGGGAGTAAACCCCGACAGAAAATCCGGAGCCGGAGTCCCTAAGGCGGTTTGACGTTGTAGTCAACACCGGCAACTCCTGCGGCGCACCTGAAGCCAAGCTGTATTGACTCCGTCTTTCCCTTGGACCCTTCAGCTGCGAAGAGAGGGGGGGTCTGCTGCATGGGCAACAGCAGACCCTCCATATCACCCTGCCCAGGCTCTGTAGCTTCAGCTTCACTGGAGAGGACACTCCAGCGTCATCACAAGATGTCGGTTCAACACGGGAGGAGACAGATACCGTGTCACTCCCGAGTCGGACTGCACAGCCATTCTCGGTGGTGCAGATAGATTCTTAAGAAGCTACACCATCGTCTCTCGAGACGGACGGCTGCCGACGACGACGACAGATGGTCCACAGGTACATAAAAATGTGTTCAACATCACTAATCACCAGGGAAATGCAAATCAAAATCCCCAGGAGTTTTCAGTTCCCACATGTTAAAATGGCTATCATCAAAAAGATGAGATAGTGTAAGTGAAGATGTGGAAAAAAGAAAACATTTGTGCACTGTTGATGAAACTGTAAATCTGTGCAGACACTGTGGTAAACAGTGGGGAAGTTCCCCAAAAAATGAAAACTAGAACAACCATATGATCCAGCAGCCCCACCTATGGGTATATAGCCAAAGTAAGTAAAAGCAGGTTCAACATATGCCACGTTCATTGCACATGTCACAGTGCCCGCTCACAATAGCCAAGGCATGGAGACAACTGAAGTACTCACCAAGGGGTGGTGCATAAGGCACATATGAGAATATATATTTAGTTGTTCTATATGTTGGAATATTATTCAGCCATAAGAAAGGACACCCCGCCACTTGTAACACCATGAATGGACCTTGAGGAATTATGCTAAGTGAAGTAAGTCAGTCAGAGAAAGACAAACACCATATGACCTCACTTACATGTGAAATCTAAAAATACCAAGCTTGTAGAATTATGGTTGCCAGGAGGGAAAGAGGAGATGTTGGTCAAAAAGTACAAACTTCCAGTGATAAAATAAATATTTTTTAAGTTCTGAGGATCTAATATACAGCACAGTGATTACAGTTAATAACACTGTATTGTATACTTTCAAAAAAAAAGGACTTCGGATGACTACAGCCCCAGCTGACATCTTGATGACAACCTGTAAGAGACTCTGAAATGGAAGCACCCGGCTACTCCTCTCTTTAAAACCTGACCCGGAGAAAATGAAAAAATAATAAGTGTGTATTGTTGTTTTAGGCCATTACGTGTGGGGTAATTTGTTAGTGCAGCAACAGACAATTAATACAGATATATACAAAGCTTTGACTACATGAATGTGCATTGCAATGTTGTCTTTAATAGCCAAGAGTAAGAAAAATTTAAATATTTAGTATCATAAAGTGGTTAAGAATATTATCATGCAACTATCCATAAGATTAAATAAAAGGTATACATTAAAAATTATATTTTAATTGTCTAACCAATATGATGAATGCCTGGAACTAATACAAAATAATATTTACTATAAACTGTAACTGAAAAATAAAATTTTAAAAACAGAAAATTATATTCTAAGTAAGATTTGTCAACATAGACTATATTAAGTGAAAAAGTAATTTATAAATCATTGGGCACAATATAATTCTATTAAAAATTTTCTATATACTGATATGTCTATAAAAAAGACTAAAAGACTCTAAAATAAAATGTTGGCAGCAATTATCTGTGAGTGACATAGGATAATTTTTTCTTTATTTCTCTGCTAGTCTATATATTTTTAATTTTCTGCAATAAACATGTGTTACTTTTCCCAGATAAAAACATTTTTAAAACTGGGGGTACGGACCAGTTAAATTATCAGAACTGTGGAATCCCAATACTCATGAAGTTTGGTTTCCCTTTACAGCATTCCTGCAAGTGAACTTACCCATTAGTTTCAATCACTCTAGTGAGATGAAAAATTGCAGTTCCCTAAAAGGACCCATGCCAACCTTAAGCAGCTTCAATCAAAAGTTATTCTTTTTATGTTCCAAAATTCGTTTTTCTATAACTTTCATACAAAATTTCTGAGATGGACCATACCTCAGAAGTATAATCTGTAGAGACTTAAAAGAAAATTTTCATCTCTCTTATTTACATGTAAACTCTTATCAATGAAGCATAAGATGTTACTAACTTTTGCTCACCTCTTTGTATTTTCAATAAATCCTGACTTGCTGTCAAATACAATTAATTCTTTTTTCGAATGTTGCCACAAGCACTACCCCCAACCACAACTTAATTAAAATAATTGACATTTGTACAGAAAAAAAAAATCAAATACTTTGAGCACAAGTAAAAGATTTGTTTTAGTAATTTAAAGAACTTAGTAGTCAATAAGATGAGTCCTGGGAATTTATACTTTTAATAACACTCTTTTCAGGTGATTCTGAATCTCAAATTATACTTTGAGGAACACTGTTTTTGAGGTTTTTGTAAAAGTTACAAACGTTTACTCAGAAAAAAAGAGTCAAAAACTTTACACACGATTTTAGGGCTTTTGTGGACCTCCTTAAACCCCTCATCTGTTTTCTAGCCTGATGGAGCCTGGGTCTATTTGTGAGCTCCTATTCTCCAGCAGATTCATTCTTTCCAACCTGTTCCATATCATGGCATGTGTAGTAAATGATAATTGTGCTAGTGCTAAGCAGAAAAGGCCAAAGCACAGGGAGTTCCAACTTCCCAGACTCAGCCCAAACGCAGAGAGGAATCAATATTACTGCCCAATGTGTAACCTGTCTGTGGCACATTCATAGGGACCAATATTTAGGAATCATTGATAGGGGTCAGATATCTTGAAATATAGAGCCAAAAAAATATTTAAAAATATAACATGTTAATTAAAAAAATGATGTCTCAGTGACCAGTTAAATCAGTTCTTTTCAGGATGTGCAGTATGTAAAAGAATGCCACGGACTCCCAAATGACCCTTAGAGGCCATAAAAACCCCAGTGTGAAGCGGTTCGTAGGTGTCTTTATTCAGTAACATTGATTGGTACCTACTATACATAAAATATTGTTAAATGCTTAATAAACTCCCCCCAAAAGTCATAGATTTTCTCACTCTTAACAGAGTGGCAGAATTTTTTTGAGAAAAAGGAAGATAAAGAAGGAGAAAAATGTCCATGCTTAGATTATATGTGTATCATAGATTCAAAAAGATTAGGAAATTAAAGACTAGAATCAGAGACTGCTGGTTAAAGTAGTAGATTGAAAAGAATTTTCCATTGCTCAATACTTAAAGTTAGCCATAATAAAAATTAAAAACTTATCTAACATTCATTAAGGGATGACTATATGCTGGAGATGGTTCTAAAACCTTTGCATGTATTAACTGATTTAATCTTAATAACAGCCCTTGAGAAAGGTACTTGACAGACAGGGAAACTAACTATCTGGCCCCTGCTGTCAGAGCAAGCAAGTGGCAGAGTCCTGCAGCCAGGCAGTGTGGCTCCAGAGTTCATGCCTTGCTCCACTCTACAAAAGCTTCCTTTGATAGGTTTTTTAAAAATGCACAAACAAAAGAAAGACATATCAAATCACCAAATATGGAAAGACGCATAAGCCATTGCCATAAGAAACAGCTGATTTTGGAATGAAGTGATGATGAAAGACATAGCTTGGTCAGAACCCAGCCCTCGACTTTCTAGAAGCCATAATGGTGGGTTCACAAAAATCTGAGAATTCCCACAAAAACTTTCAAATATAGAGGAAAGGAAATTGAGTTGATTTTATTACTAAATTCCTCTTCTGAATGAGAAATAGTGGAAAAGGGCCGAAGGGAAAAATGGGTGAAACGGAAAGCCATTCAAAGCCCAAAAGATCTCCTCAGTGAGAATGGGATGGAGTCCCCGTTAGCTGGAGTGAACACTTGCATGGGATATGTGTGTGATACACTCTCAGAAAAGAGTACAGGATCCCAGGTCATCTAACACCACCTGCACACTACTCTGTTCCCCAGCATTCCTTTCAGGTACAGAGAAAGGGTATGAACATATAGAATCTCAAGCTTGGTGGGAAGTTAAAAAAAAACAAACCCTCAGATATTGTGGAAAGAGTCCAAAAATCACCACTTGTACATTATCAGGGCAAATAGAGTGGAGAGGGTCACCCTGGCATGAACAATACAAAAAGAAAACAATACAAAAAGAAACAGCACAGCAACTCTACAATGTGCAAACATTAAAATGGAAACAAGAACCCACCAACAAAATGAAGCAGAAGGATCGGAACAAACTATCCAAAAGACAAAACAAAAACAACTGAACAAAAACTCAAGCTAGAAAAATATAAAATTCAAAACCCAGAAGGAGGTTCCTCCTAAGTGCTTGCGTTGTTCACTTTAATAAGAATACTAAAAAATAATAATTTAAAAAGCATAAAGATGTGACAGTTTGTCATACAAAAAAAGTCAAGATAAAAAGAAATATTGCATTCAAAATGAAGCAGAGTTAATAGCGTGGGAAAACAAAGTCAACTCCAAAATAAGGATAGCTGAGTTCTCTGAATCAAAGAGCCCATGAAAAGAATAGAAGATATATTTAAAGATAACATTAAAAAGTTTATCTAAAATGAAGGAAAAAATATAGTTGCAGGTTACAAACTATATTTCAGAAAAATTTGATACAGAAATCTTAAGCCACATCCACACATAAGCACAAGTTATTGAGCTTCAGGTTGCAGAACAAAAAAAGAAAGAAAAGAAAAAGAAAAATTCTACTTGGAGAGAAACATCAGTCTAGAATTTCAATCTATTTTAGAGCAAAGTTCAACTCTAGACATCAATGAAGCAATGTTTGCCAAGTTCTGAGGAAATGAAAAGCATGACCCATAATTATTATAACCAGCCAAGATGTTCAAATACAAATGCAACAGGCAGAATTCTCAGATAAAGAAAGGAACCTAAGTTTCCATGTCTCGGCCTTTGATAAATGATCGGATAAAGAAGATGTGGTACATATATACAATGGGATACTCAGCTCTAAGAAAAGATGAAATACATTTGCAACAACATGGATGGATCTTGAGACTATCATGCTAAGTGAAATAAGGCAGTCATATGTGGAATATAAAAAACTAAGAGCAACAAGTGAACAAACAAGACACAGAAACTAATAGGCACAGGCAATAGTATGGTGGTTACCAGAGAGGAAGTGGGGTGGGGGGACAGTGAAGGGTAGAGGGTGTCAAGTGTATAGTAACAGAAGAAGACCAGACTTTGAGGGATGGGCCCACAATGCAATATACAGTTGATGTAGTATAGAACTGTAGGCTTGACACCTACATAAATTTATTAACCGACATCTAACAAAACTCAAGCCAGAAAAGCTAATTAAATACATCTAATTAAAAAAATTTAATACATTTTAAAAAAGAACATAATAATAATATTCCTATGAGCCCCTCTGAAAAACAGTATTACTTGACAATGAAATCAAGCTATTAAGAGTTGACTCAAAATACTGAATGTAGAAAAAGGGTGTTGTGTTGAGATGATAGTAGCACTAAGTAAATTTAAGCATAGAAGTAATAAGAACAGACATGTGTTCTATAAAATAGAACGCTAACATTATAAGCCTGGGCAATATAAAAACGATAATATAAGTAACAAAAATCCGGATATGAAGGAGAGAAAAAGAGGTATCATGAGGGCTCTCGTGTTCCAGCTTTTATAACCAAGGATTAATTCCTACTGTTTAAAAATGATTTTTAAAAACCATGACAATACCAACTCTAAGTTACTCATAGTTATTTTTAAGCCTTAGCATAGTTTTTGAGAAAATAATATCTCCTGAGGTGTATGTGTATGTATACATACATATATGTGTATATTCAAATGTTTATTAAACTATTTTCTTCCATTTAAGTTTCCTTTTTCTTAACCATCAAGTAAAATTAACTAATACTGCTATAAAAAGTGGAATCTATAGTATGATTCCAGTTTTATAAAAGAATGTTTATGTATCTACATGCATAGAAAAATATTGTAATTGATGTTCATCTAATGGTAATGATGGTTATTTCTGGGCGTGGAATTTAGCTTTTTTCTTTCACTTTTGTGTTTTTGTTGATGGTCTAGATTGTTTGTAATCAATATGTATCTTTTTAAAGAAACAAGAGTGATTGAGTTGAAGGAATAACAATAGAAATAAATGAAGAAAGGAAGTATGCTAAGATTGGCCAACCCTGACTGGTAAAATATGAAATAATATATTCTTCTTTGTGTGCATTTATCTTTCTTAAATTTCCAATGAAAAGTAAAAAAAAAAAAAAAAAAAAAAAAAAAAAAATGGGGGAGGGGAGGGAGGAGTAAAACTGCAGGTGGGACTGAAGTTTCTCACACAGACACAAAAGCAAAGAACTACATATGTGTAAAATTTACTGGATTGAAATTAACTGATTATTTTTAGTGTGTCAGGGATTGAAGACATAATTCAATCCCTATGTCCTATGTCATGTGCATTGTCACTAACATCCCCGCACACGAGTGCCTGCCTCTTCTACCATCTCCCACCCGTCCATGGTGCACACACCCCTAGAAAATAGTGAAAGCTTTGACCCTACAGAATCCTTCCCTTCGAAGTACTTAGAATGAAACAAGGAAACCCTCGATTCATTTGCTGTCTGCTCTGTGTCTACAGACCAATGCAGACTAGTAAGATCCGGATCTGTGGCCTGCCTTTCCCCGGGAGCCCCAGGAACTGGCCTGGGGCAATTAGGGGATTACTTTGATCTACAAGGTTATGTGCACCCTGGCTGGTTTGGCTCGGTGGATTGAGCGTAGGCCTGCGAGCTAAGTGTCGCTGGTTCGATCTTCCAGTCAGGGCACATCAGAGAAGGAAAACTCTGACTCCAAAAAACCTCCGCTGCCTTGCGGCATACCTCTTCAGGGGAAAGGCTAAGGGAGTAAACCCCGACAGAAAATCCGGAGCCGGAGTCCCTAAGGCGGTTTGACGTTGTAGTCAACACCAGCAACTCCTGCGGCGCACCTGAAGCCAAGCTGTATTGACTCTGTCTTTCCCTTGGACCCTTCAGCTGCGAAGAGAGGGGGGGGTCTGCTGCATGGGCAACAGCAGACCCTCCATATCACCCTGCCCAGGCTCTGTAGCTTCAGCTTCACTGGAGAGGACACTCCAGCGTCATCACAAGATGTCGATTCAACACGGGAGGAGACAGATACCGTGTCACTCCCGAGTCGGACTACACAGCCATTCTCGGCGGTGCAGATAGACTCTTAAGAAGCTACACCATCGTCTCTCGAGACGGACGGCTGCCGACGACGACGACGATCAATAAAATCAAACACATACATAAACCAAAAAACAAACAAAGAAAGAAAGACAAGACTCACCAGCATTTCTACTTTCCCAACTTGACTTGGGATCAGAGTCACAAAATGATGTTGAGAAGACCACATTTTCCCCTCCATTCTCCCTCCCTGGAGATTTGTAAAGAAGCCACTCACTGATCCCTCGTGTAAGCCATTATGAAAATGATTGTTTCTATATCTTTCCCCAAAATCCTGAAAAAAAAATCAACAGGCAGAGCAATTACCCTAAAGCGAATGGTTAATCGTAGAAGAGTCACAGAGCCAGGATCCAAGCTGAGTGAAATGCTTCTGGCTTCCTGACATTTCCTTCTCCGTGACTATTCATCATGTGGCCCCGATATCCCCGCAGTACCTACGGAGGACGTAGCTCGGTGCTGTGCTGACACTCAGACAACAAAGACAGCCTAACAAGCCACAATAGGACTTGCTTCTTGTTTTCAGTTTTTGTTTTTTTAGTTTAAATGCATTTTATTTTTAGACAACTTGCATGACATGTGTTTTTCTTAAAAATAGTGTCTCCACTCCAAATAAGTCAAGGTGAAAATAAATGAAGAGCTCAAGATAATAACCTCAGTCCCATTTGCCCCAGTCCTGGTGTGTGGATTAAACGCAGCAGCCAGTTATGATGGCAGGTGTTAGATCCAAGCTGCCAGATGGTTAACACTTTTCCATCTCTAAACCATCTTCAAGGAGAATCAGACATGGGTTCGTACCATCTTCACAGTAGTCCGGCAGAGCAACCATGCCATCATGGTTTTTACCAATGAAGCACTGGTCGTTTTCGCGTGCTGAGAGTGGCCCCACGCACCAAAAGGCTGCCAGTGCCACTCGGGTCAGGGCACTTACCTCGGTTGCGGGTTCCATCCCCTGTTGGTGCGCTGGTAGCGAAAGCGAGGCAAGAGCCGATGTGTCTCTCTCACACAGATGTCTCTCTCACATAGATCTCTCTCTCTCTCTCTCTCTCTCTCTCTCTCTCTCTCGCCCCCCCCCCCCCCCATCCCCATTACTCTCTCTAAAATCAATGGAATCACGTTTGGGTAAGAATTTTTTTTTAAACTGACAATTTTAACATTAGCAAGGATGTGCTCAATTAGTTCTGTAGTCCTGTCACAAAAGATTTCAGTTTCCCTTTGATTGATGTATGTCATCTCTGATGCACTCTTACATGCTTCTTTTGTGACACTGGTTTCCTGCAAATGACGATTCATGACATCAATACCATCGATGACTGTGCTTTCAGTACCTTTGCCCTTCGGGTCTTCAGCGAGGCATTTTCAACACTGACGCAGTCCTACTGACCATCTTCTCCTCTACCTTCGCGCACAGCCTGTGTGCCATCTCCCTGATCTTGTAGATATCGAGAACATTGTGCCACCAGTAGGTGACAATGATGGCAGCTGGAAGGAGAGGGCAGCTGTGCTGGCTTAGCCAGAGACAGGAAGGAGCAGGCGGAACAACTTTTTTTTTTTTTTAACTGTCAGAAATAAATTCATACTTTGATTTAGTTGTGAAGATTATTTTCAGATGAATTTATTTACTAAAATTTAATAATCAGGTGGTATGGTCTTCTCTGATACTAAATATTTGATCATTATAGCTGAACAATTGGTACTGTAATAATTAGAGGGTTGAACTTGAGCAAAAACACTCAATTTTATTTCCTAAATGTATGTCCTTCTTCATACAACTGTCCTCATTATCTGTTTAATGGAAGTTACTCTCCACTCTCTGAGAATAAAAATAACCGTCCTAAACACATGAAGAGGAACTAAATTGTAGTTCAACGATAAACATCCTGTGAATCAATAAAGTCCTTCTAAAGAAAATAACTCAAATTAAATGAGCCTAAAATGGGCTAACTACCCCCTTTGCTCATTTAGAAGTGGAAAAGATGAGAAATAATATAATTCTACTACTCATTCATTTAATAAATATGTATTGAGCACTAGTGAGTCTCTAGGGGATTTCTCTCCTCTTTTTATAATAACAGCACCTACATGTTCATTTGAGGGGAAAACCGCTTCCCATTTCCCACTCTCAGTCTACTTGGTTCCATTAATGTAATTTCCTTTCCTGGCACATGACCCAGGATTGGTCTATTAGTAGTTTCTATCCCTTTGGCCATAAGGATTGGTTCAAGTATGGCACAGACCCAAAGACAGAGACTCAATTCTGGACTTTTACAGGAAATATTGGCAAAGAGAAATTTTTCCACTGGATTGGCTAAGTTGAAAAAATGTGAATCTAAGAATACCTACAGTCATTTTTCTACCCCAATTTCATTCAGTTGGCAGCTGAGATCCCTTGAAAAAGGCCTTAAGAGACTGTGATTGGTGTTTTAGGTAGTAGTTGTCAGCCTTGGCTGCATATTAGAATCACCTGGGAAACATAAACAAACCTGAAGTCTGAACCACACCCCAGAACAATTTCATCAGAATCTCTGGAGGTAAGACTCAGGGATCAGTATTTTTTAAAGCTCCAAAGGTGATTTCATTGTGTAACAAAATCTGAGACATGCCGTCCTGTCCATCAGGGTAATCCCTTTCTTTTGCTAGTGATTGGTCTGGGGTAGGCATGTGACCCAGTTTGGGCTACTGTGTAAGGACCCAGTTCTAGCCAAAGGGATGTTAGAGAAAGCACATTGTTTCAGGAAAACAAGTTTTCTTCCCAGGTGAAAGGACTGTGCCTGTGAGGTAGAGGCTTTGACTACCTCCCTTTCTTCCTCCTTTGCATCCCTGAAGTGAAGAATAGTGACAGCCTGGTTGTTACCATGACAAAAGATGAAAGAATAGAAAGGGAGAGAGAACCAGCATCCTTGGTGATACTGCTGTTTCTCCATGATACCTGCAAATGCCTACCTTCACTTTTCCTGTTGTGAAAAATATTCAAGTCTTTACCGCTTAAGCCGCAACCAGTTGGGTACTCTGTCACATCTTATTGAAAGTATTCCTAACAAAAGCAACTGACAACTTATTTAAGAAATCGGTTTCTAGGGGAAATTTGTCTTGGAAACAGGGCTGAGGACATAGCCTTTGTATATATCAAGTGTTTACAGTGTGAAATGAGAAGTAAATTTGAAGGATTTGTAGTGTGCAGTGCTAAGAAACATGAAGGCATTTATGCAAGAGAATGGAATCATCACAACACTTCTCTGACTTTTTAAAGTTATTATTACTTTACTTTAGCACTCCAGGCATTTTAAATTCTTTTTCTTTTATTGATTCCAGAGAGGGGGAAAGGGAAGAAGGAACAGAAGAAGAGAAACATCGATCGACTGCCTTCTGCACATGAACTGAACCACAACCCAGGCATGAGCCCCAACCAGAATCCAGCTGGAGACCCCTCGGTCTGAAGGCTGACGCCCAGCCACTGAACCACACCAGCCAGGGCCCCGGCTCTGGGTCAGATGCAGTTTATAATTACCACAGGAGTTAAGTGTGAGGAAAGGGGCTTTTCTCTCAATAATCAATTAATAACATTAACATGTATACAGCAGATTTATAAATTCCTACCTGTTTACATCTGTTGCCAAGGCTTCACAAACACTTTAAGTAGATGAAGGTTTATTTGAAAAGAAGCAAAGAGAGAACCTGCTTAGATGGCACTTGCTCGTAGCATAAATACACATGTCAGCAGCTGACTCTCTCACTTCCAATACCTCTGACCTTTGCCGCCACCACAAGTGATCTGCCCATTTCACACCCTTAGCTCTGAAATCAATCCGGGTTTGCAGCAGACAGTAACTAAAACAACCTTAGCCATAACCCGCCTCTCCTTCTGGAAGCTATATTGAGGTACTTCCCTTTTTTCCACGAGGCAGGGCCAGTGCCTCAGTGCCGATAGGTCAGAGCTGAATCCCCACATTCTTCCAACAGTGTGCCATTGTGTCTCTTGTTTGCCAAATAAATTCCTAAAAATGTTAACCTCTTTGTCTGATATTCTATCACATTGCTCAACCTCTCATATGTCTACATTTATTTCTGTGTCTGGGTTTCCCATCTGAGTTTTCCTTCCTTTGCATGCCCTCATTCATATAACTAGGGTTTTCTTATGCTCCCCCTTTTTAAGTATTTCTGATATTCTAATGTAGTATTCCAGCACACTTTTAGTACTGAAGTCCTGTCTTGACCTTATTAATCACCTTCCAGGACATAATGCTGTCCTTATTCCCCTGGTCACAATCTTATTTCTCCTTCTTATGGTGACCCTCTCTTACATAAATTGCTTAGACTTCCAAGGAACCCTGTCTTGGGTTCTCTGTTACCAGGAATTTACCTCTTAACAATATCTCATTCTTATTGGATCTGTGGTATTCACTGTGCAGTTCATCATCAAGTCTCAACTTCTTGTCAAGAATTATGAAGAGTCAGACATGTTACCCTACTCGCAATCTATCAAGTTACCCTGCCTCCATTTTATGGATGCTACAAAAGACATGAGGACTTCTAGCCAATATGGAGTCCTAGACAGACACACTGCATCTCCCTCAACAACTAAGAAGGAATACAACTACAGCAAAACTAGAGATAACCAGAAGTTCCAGAAAACAGAGCTTCATGGAAGTCCAACAAACAAAGAAATAAAGAAGAAATACTCATCCAGACAGGGAGGAGGGGCAGAGCCAAGGCGGAGAGGACGCGGTGTGGTGGTGGTGGTGGCAGCGGCAGCAGCAGGTCAGCAGAAAGCACAGTCACGTTTTTAAAAGTTGGGAGGGACACCTGGGGAGCGCCTCCAGCCCCAGACCAGACCACGCAGCTCACGGTCCCAGGGCCAGGGAAAATCAAGCCACATTGCTTCTGACTGTGCAGTTCAGTGGGGGTTGTGGTGGAGGAAGAAACTGCCGGTCTCTCAGCAGAGTCTGCTTGTTTAAAGGGCCCTCATGGTCCTAGGACACCTCCAGACCCACCCACTCTGGGAACCATAACCATGGCAACAACTAGAGGGGTGCCAGTTCCATATGGGAAGTAGGAGAAGTACCTGGAAAAGGGACGAGTGCTGAGCAAATGGCATTGTTCCCTCCCAGACCCCTCCCCCACATACAGCACCACAATGTGGTGAAACAGGTCGCCCTGTACTGATCAATACCTAAGGCTCCACCCTTTACAACATAACAGGAGTGACAGCTCTACCTAAGACACAGAGGCAAACAAACACAGGAGCCTATCAAGATGAGGATACAGAGAAGTATGGCCCAAAAGGGGGAACGAATCAAGGTTCCAGTGGGAGAACTAAGCAATGAGGAGATAGCCAACCTAACAGATGCAGAGTTGAAAATACCGGTGATAAAGATGCCCACAGGCTTGACAGATATGCTTAAGTACAGCAAACACATAAGGGAAGAAGTGAAGGCTATGCTAAATGAAACAGAGGAAAATCCACAGTACAGAATAAGGAAACAAGAATTTTAAAAAAAATGAGGAGAGGCTTAGGAACCTCTGGGACAACTTTAAACATGCCAACATCCGAACCATAGGGGTGCCAGAAGGAGAAGAGAAAGAGCAAGAAATTGAAAGCTTATGTGAGAAAGTAATGAAGGAAAACTCCCCAAATTTGGTGAAGGAAATAGACATACAAGTCCAGGAAGCACAGAGAGTCCTAAACAAGCTAGAACCAAAAAAGGACCACACCAAGACACATCATATTTAAAATGACAAAGGTTCAAGATAAAGAGAGAATCTTAAAAGCAGCAAGAGAAAAGCTGAAAGTTACTTACAAAGGGGTGTCTATAAGACTATGAGCTGATTTCTAAAAAGAAACTTTGTGGGCAAGAAGGGGCTGGCAAGAAATATTCAAGGTAATGAAAAGCAAGGACTTACAACCAAGATTACTCTATCCAGCAAAGCTATCATTTGGAATGGAAGGGCAGATAAAGTGCTTTCCAGACAAGGTAATGCTAAAGGAGTTCATCATCACCAAGCTATTATTATATGAAATGTCAAAGGGACTTAATTAAGAAAAAGAAGAACAAAACTATGAACACTAAAATGACAACAAACTCACAACTATCAACAACTGAATCTAAAAAATAAAAACAAAATCCAACTAAGCAAACCAGAATAGGAACAGAATCATAGGTATGGAATCATTTGGAGGATTATCAGCTGGGAGGGGTAAGGGAAGAAATGGGGAAATGGTGCAGGGATTAGGAAGCATAATCAGTTGGTACAAAATAGACAGGGGGAAGTTAAGAATAATATAGGAAAGGGTGAAGCCAAAGAACTTATATGCACAACCCATGGACATGAACTAAGGGGGTGGGATTGCTGGAGGGAAGGGGGGTGCTGGGCAGAGAGGAGAGTAGGGAAAAAAAATGGGACTACTGTTAGAACATAATCAATAAAATATACTGAAAAAAAAAAAGACGTGAGGATTTTCAGTTACAAAGGAATTTATTACTCAGTAGTTAGAGCCAGAGTATTAGCATTTTCTTACACCAATTCTTCAAGACCCACTTCCCACAGGGCAATGAGAAAAAGGCCAGGTGACACTTACATACACAGTGGATTGCTTCTCAGGGAAGGAACATTGAACTTGAAGAACTCAATTTTTTTATAATGGGCAGTAAGATGCTGCTCTTTGCTCCATAGAAAGACACTAACTCTGTTTTCAAAGCTTGTTTCTTATACAGAGGGAGACAGACCTGGAAAGATAATCTAAACCAAACCCATCAGTGCCTCTCCTTATAAGATATACACAAATATGAGAGGCCCATAGAGAATTGTCTCCCAATACTCCTATCATAAATCAGATATGCAAGTATTTATAATTTCTTCTACCTTAATCAGTACTGCCATCATCTCTCCCTGAGACTACTTCAGTAAGATTCTAAATGGTCTTCCTCTTTCCACTATCATCCCCTTACAATTCATTCTATTTAAAATATAGTCAGAATGTGATTCTTAAAATGTAATTCAGACTTTGTCTTAAAAATCTCTTTTGTAGTGGCTCCCATCATTTTTCATAATATCCAACTCAATATGGCAAGAAGCCCTATGAACACAGGAAGTCCTGTCTGTTCTGGCCTTCGCCTCCTTCTCTGACCTCAACTTCCTGTCTCATTTACTGTGCTCTGGATCCCTGGCCTTCTTTCTGTCTTCTAACATGTCAGTGTGTTCCTTTCTCAGGTTCTTTGCTCTTCTAGTCCCTCTGTCTGACATACTCTTGCCCTAGATTTTTACAAATTCTGGTTCTTAGTAAGGCTTTTCCTCGCCTCTCTCTAACTTCACTAATTCCGTCCTTAGCTGTGGTTTCAGTAAAAGCTATGTATTGAGTTTTTAATTTCAGTTGTCCTTTGTCTAGTTCTGTTTTGCTCTTTGTAAAATCTGCTAAATCTTTGAACCCACAACCCAGGCATATGCCGCAATGGGCTGTTGAACCAGTGATTCTTTGGTTTGCAGGGGATGCCCAACCAACTGAGCCACACTGGCCAGGGCTCAACCACTTTCTTGTCCACACACCTAAGTATAATACTCATCCTTAAACCACCATGCACTTCTGTTATTTCCATGCCTTTGTTCAAACAAACTCTTCCACCTAATGTGTACTGGTCTCTGTTGAGTAAATTTCCTCTTATTCTTCGCAGACCAGCCCTCACTCATGCAGGAAAACCACCCCTTTCTCCCACTACTCTACTGTGTTACAGAGTGGTTTGTTTGCATGGTCATCTGCCAAAAGGGAATGTGAGGCTGAAGTAAGGCAGGGAATGAGTGTTATTACTTAGTTTATGAAATTCTGGCTTTTAGCACAATGCCTGCCATATAGCCAGTGTTTAATAAATAAGTAAGTGAAGGCAGTTGTGTTGGCCTTTCCACAAGTTCAATGTGCAGTTCTTTTTTGTTTTAAGTTTCCCACCTATACAGCGTTGTCATAGCATTTCAGAGTTAAAGGCTCTACAGAAGTCATTAGTATGAGTACAAAAGACGAAGGCCCAAAACATTTAGGTGTAAAACTACATGAAAACTCAATAAACGTTTGTTGTGAAAATTAATACTATTATTCACTGTTTACTGAATACCAGCCATTGCTCAGTATGTTTTATTTTACTTCATTTTCCCCTTGACCTATAAATTAGGAACATTTACTTCATTTTAATGCAAAGTGTTTATCAGGTATTCCAACTAAACTTTGTGATCTGAAATAATGCCACAGGTTCAAGTTATTGGACCTTTTCATGGCCCCTGGCACCTTCTCCTTCAGCCAGTTCCTGGCTGCTGTGTAGAGGAAAAGGTTTTATTGCCTCCTTAACACCTTCTGGTTACTTTAGGCCCTTAATTTTTCTCCCCCAGGGCTGTGCCTGACTTAGAGACTAGAGCTCGGAGCCTCTGTGCGCTTTCTGCTTTTATCAGAATGGTGGCAGATTATTTCATAAAACTCTCCCCACACTTACTGAGAGCTGCTTCTTTTTGGAACTACTCCTGTGTTTGGCTCTTGTGTTTTTAAAAGGTACTATATATCCTCCATATAACAAGTTTATATACATTTAACTGCCACAAAGTAGTTTTCTCATTTTTCCACATTCTCCATGATTTTTTTTAATGAAATCTCATAAGACTACAATAGTTGGAGGACATTCAATAAAGTAGTAGAGTAGGCACTAATTGGGAGTTATTAACTGTAAGAAGCCTCACTAAACCAACCTGGATTTCGATAACCAAGTTTTGTTGTTTTTAGTAAAAATATTGTTTTCCTGAATATGGGTATTGTTATCATAAATTGATCGAATATTAAGAAATCATGGAATTCTTAATAAATGAAGAACAGGGGTTAGAAAAATAGAACATCACCATTAGGCAAACATTGTTTTAAGGCAAGAACTATCAATGGATGCCAAATTTAGTGAACAAAAGTACAATGAGAAAGAGTGTATTTCATCCTCTGCAAATATCTCTTCACAGGATATTTTCTAATAACAAAGAGAAAAATAGGAACATTATAGTAGAGAAGCCTGGCCGTCACCGCACTAACCAAATGAGCAAAGTTAAGATCACCAGTAAGAAGACAGATTGAGCCCTGTCCCAGTGGCTCGGTTGGAGCATCATCCCAAACACCAATAGTTTGTGGGTTTGACCCCCATTTGGGGTGTGTATGAGAGGCAACTGATGGATTTTTCTCTCTCACGTAGATCTTTCTCTCTTTGTCTCTCTTTCCCTCCCTTCCTCTCTCTCTGAAATCAATATGCATGTCCTCAATGAGGATAAAAAAAAGACGATGACAAATTGCCATTCTGTAACTCTGATGTGATGCACTCACAAGGGAACAACATTGGTTCTGTAACGTTCTTGCAAAAATACATAACTTAAAGCTAACCCTTGAAAACACTGGACAAACCCAAACTGGGAGACATTCTACAAAATAATTGACCAGGACCCTTCAAGAGTGTCAAGGTCAAGAAAGACAAGGAATGAGTGAGGAACCTCACCGCCTGGAGGCGGCTTAGGAGGTGACAATTAATGTAACGTGGAATCCTCGACTGGATTCCATGCAAGTAAAACACATCATGACAAGACTGGTGAAACCTGCCCAAGGCCTGCAGTTTATCTAACAGCGCCGTATCAGAGTCCGCTCCCTGGGTTCAATCATTGCGCTGTGTTATACAGGACATTAATATCGGGGGAGCTGCGTGAAGGGTATACAGAAACTCTGTACTGTTTGCACAGCTTTTCTGTACATCTAAATTACTTCAAAATAAAGAGTTAAAATCATGAAATTCCAACATAAGGTCTCTGCGCTGTTTCTCCTTTTCTGTTTATTTTAGGCAGGAGAAAAAGAAAAGCTTGGACTGGGCCACTTCCATTTCCTACAAGCAGATCGGATCCTTTAGTTTTTCCTAGGATCTCTGTGAGCTGTTCAGTGTCTTTCCAATGAGTGATTCTTTTTTCTCTTTTCAAGATTGTCAGAGTTGTATTCTTTTCACTTTGTAAAAATTGAAGACTTTATATATTTTAAAATCATTATTGCACCTGATTAAGTACCCATCTGTACCAGGTGAACTAAATAGATAAAAATGGCCCCTGTTTTAGTTTACAATGGGCTTACTGTCCCCACATCACTTATAAATTCTCTCCTTCTTTCTCCATCTTCACACTCCCAGCCCCTCACTGCTGCTTCCTTCCCTCCCGCAGCACAGCCGGTCAGAGCCTGTCTTCATTGCTGGTAACCAGCAACCTGTATGCAGACAGTGTTAGAGCTCACCTCATTTCTGACTTCTTGTCCATTGTCCCCTTAACATCCTCTTACTTTTATTTTATTTTGGTATTACATCTTATAGTGCTATAGTTCTTCTTTCTCAACTGATACCTTTCTTGGGTTCATGAGCTCTCCCCCTCACACTTCTAAGTGTATATATCAACAGCTAGTTCATAGAGCTAGTGGATTGAGCGTCGGCCTGCGAGCTAAGTGTCGCTGGTTCGATCTTCCAGTCAGGGCACATCAGAGAAGGAAAACTCTGATTCCAAAAAACCTCCGCTGCCTTGCGGCATACCTCTTCAGGGGAAAGGCTAAGGGAGTAAACCCCGACAGAAAATCCGGAGCCGGAGTCCCTAAGGCGGTTTGACGTTGTAGTCAACACCGGCAACTCCTGCGGCGCACCTGAAGCCAAGCTGTATTGACTCAGTCTTTCCCTTGGACCCTTCAGCTGCGAAGAGAGGGGGGGTCTGCTGCATGGGCAACAGCAGACCCTCCATATCATCCTGCCCAGGCTCTGTAGCTTCAGCTTCACTGGAGAGGACACTCCAGCGTCATCACAAGATGTCGATTCAACACGGGAGGAGACAGATACCGTGTTGGACTCCCGAGTTGGACTGCACAGCCATTCTCGGCGGTGCAGATAGACACTTAAGAAGCTACACCATCGTCTCTCGAGACGGACGGCTGCCGACGACGACGACGACGACGACGACGACGACGACGAGTTCATAGAGCAAATGAAAACACTCACCTACACACCTTAGATTTCTGCTTTTAAAAGTACATTTGTATACATTCCTTTACTTGACCCTGTAAAGTAGAGAGGCCTGTGTTATTTATTCTCTATTCAGATAAGGAAATTGAGTCCCAGAGATGCTTACTGATTGGTTAATGGAGCAAAACAAGATTTGGGGGTCCTGCATATGGTACTTCTACAGCTCCCCCACCCAGAGGGCTCCAGCAGCACTGGGGGCAGAACCCAGAGGGCCATGGCCCTGAAAGGGGGACCGAGTCCCCACTGTGGCAGCAGACCTGGGGAGCAGTGTATGGAGTACAGTGACACACCCTCCCTGGGTTTTCCCACAAACATGGCTGTGAGGACCCTTGGGCTCCTGAGGCCCAGGAGACTCCGCGCAGGGACAGGGACCTGTCTCTTCCTTTTGCTTCTCTAGTGGGAAGAAAAAAAAAGAAAAAAAACACACAGCTTTAGAGTCCTCCCCATGATCTCTCTTACCATCACAGAAAATTCTCACAACTGTCATAGTACCTAGTTTTCAAAATGTAAAAACAAAGGGAAAAAAAGCTGTTATTCCAGTGCATTTGCTCTCCAAATATACAGTGATTAGCGCGAGCTATGTCATTTGGCAGTGACTGTTAGACCACCCTTTAGTTTCGTCTGTTCCATTCTTGAAGGCCATGGGAATTCTTGGTGCTCAGCTTTCTGTTTTCACAGCTTTGCCCTAGCACCTGTTCCAAAAGCAATTGGAACGGCTTGACTGGATCCTGATTCTTAATTTTCAGCTTACAAGCAAGAATGTTTAGGATTTAAGGTATAATACTATATTTTACAGTATAAGAATTGAAGCTTTTTTTGTGGAATTATGACATAAAACACTTTCCATGATTTAGAGAAAACAGTATATGTAAAAGGGCTTTTGTCCTTACTGCAAGAAGACAAATGAACATATCTGATAAACAACCAAGGAAGTATTAAAAAAATTCAACCAAGTAAATCTGAAGATCTAATTGGCTTTAATTAAGCGATTCATGGATGGGTAACATCTCATCTAGCAACTAGAAGGGCACTCCAGTGAGTCGTACAAAATGGAAGGTTTTTACAGGCAGAAAGAGGGTGAGACTAAGAAATTTTTCAAGTGGATTAGGGTAAGCTAAGAAGTTAAAAGTGTTGGTTATTCCAGGCAAGTGAGGAGGCAGTGGATCTTATCAGGCAGATTACCTCACTAGCGTTGATCAGGAAATTCCAGCCTGATTAAGATGGTTTCTGGGACAAGTTGAAACTGCAATTAGATTAGGTATTAAATCTAGGTTTGGTATTATGAGCTTCAGCACGAGTGACACCATTTGGGGCCTGGGGTTTTCTGTTTAACAATTTCCCTCCCTTTGATCTTACATATCAGTTTAATTGAGAGACATGATCAAAAATTAAGGCGTTAGTGTCAGTCTCAGCTCTTGCTCTGAAGCTGTGCTGATTCTTGGTGTGATGTCACCTTTTTGCGTATTCTTTGTGACATTCACAGGCCATGGTTCCAGGTTCATCATCCATACGTTGGTCATTCTATGTGTTCCCTCTTTGATGTTCCAGTCTTAGGAAAATTGTTTGCTCAGCAGTTCACTGCTGCAGACATTTAAAGTTTTTGAGAGATTACAACATGCCAATGTTTGGAGTATACTCCAGAATCATAGTCCCTAAGACCCAAACAAATCAAAGAAAGATCCTGTTGTAGGAATTATCCTTTTAAGCCAACTGGATTTCTCAATGACTTTATGTAACTGAGTTTCAACTTCCCCAGAACCGTTGATTCAGGTAGAGCAGGTGGTGTTGGCCACAGCACAGATACCTTCTTGTCCAGCAGAGCTAATGCCTTAGCCAAGGCATCTGCAATGTCCCAGGACTTAAGTAGACTACAGGTCATATTCCTACAGATTTCTACTTCTAAACAGGGAAATATGGCTTGCCAAATTTAGAAAACCCTAAATTGTGTAAAGTCTATTTGTATGTCCTTTCTAAAACAATTAGGGGAGCAGTTAGATAATCTAAGAGGCATTCTCAAATGTATATAGCAATCTAGGCATTTATAGACTCAAGGAGGGTGATAACTGTTACAGACAAGGATAAATATTATTGGGGTACAGTTGCCCCTTCAAGCCAGGAGTCTGTGAGGTTTGTTCCTAGCCTGAAACAAAAAGGTGTTCTAAATTCCAGAGGTTGTGCCTCCCTTAGCAATGGCTAGAGAGCTATGGATGATGGTGTTATGTTTGTAGTCCAATACCAGAGTAAAGGAAAAAAAGAAAAGAAGAAAGGTTTCATGTTTAGCTAAGGTAGGAAGTGTTGACCTGGCATCTTGGGTGGGAGCAGTCTACATTGATGTCAGCTGTTTGTCTTTCCAGTCAGTTTGATTTGGGGGTCTCTAGCTGGTGTGAAGAATCAGAACATGGAGCCTTCTTCAGTTGTGAGATGTGTGCCCAAGGTTCAACACCTTCTAGTTCTGCAACAGTGTTAGTGGTCAGGAGTTCTTGGTAAGGTGCTCTTCAGTGGGGCTTGAAGGCTGTGCTTCTCTGATAAAGCTCCCAGAATACCCAGTCCCTACGCTCTAGACTATAACCAACAGGATCCCTTGAATTGGGATCAGGGGACTCTTCCTCCACCTGTTATTGATGGGCTTCAGTATAAAACATTTAAGACTTATAGTAGTTGGTCTTATTAGCATGAGACAAGGGATCAACCAAAGGTTATATGCCAATAGGCATTGATCTAATGGTGACTATCTTGTATTGCATGAAAACACATTTCTAACAGGCTCTTTGCCACTGTGAAGGAATCAGCCATATGGCGCGGGAAGACTTCAGCTCACCTGGAAAACATACATGGATCAGGCATCATCCAATTCAGCTACTGGAAGGGTACTCCTGATTCATAAATCACTTAGTTAAAACCAACTAGGTCTTCAAATTTACCAGATGAATTTTAACAGAGGGGAAAAATACATATTGACATGAACTTTTATTATTTTGACCTACTCCTTAGATTGTAAACTTTTCCCTTATGGAATCTTGTAGAGCATTCATGTCTTATAAATATTGTTTCATCAAACAATGAAAAAATAAATTACTAGAAAAATAAGAGTTACTTCAGTATTTTCAAATGTTTGCCCACCTACATAAACCAAAGATCCTTTTAATGCTACAACTATGTGTGAGTTATTCATTAAGGCAGTGAGAATAAAAAATACTAAATCAAATACAAATTAATTCAGTGTGCACATAAAGTAGGGTCCAAAACTGTTACCTGAGCATTGGCTAAGTTCATCCAAAGAAGACTCGTAGCACGTGGTCACAGCAAAGCCAGCTTGTAAAAGGTCATAGCTGATTTGGAGACCAGCAGGGGAGAAAAGAAGAAAATAATTTTGCAGGTGTCTTCAGTCCTTCTTTGGACTAAAAGAAGAATTCCAGTCTACGTGACTTTAAAATATAAATCAATTTTTCATTTAGAATTGACTCAACTTAAAAAAGCGACACTGTACTTATAAAGTGGTGCTGATTTAATGGCTGCTCTTCAGTGGGGATGCCCTTCCTGGGGAGCGAGGGGCCAGCAGGGCGGGCAGGAGGCTGTTTCCAGCAGGGGCAGGCCCAGAGCAATACAGTGGTGGGCAGGGCTGGGTGAGGAGCGGCTGGGCTAAGGCCTGGTCTGTGCAGTATTGCTCAGGGCAAAGCAGGCGCCAGGCTGGGGCTGAAACAACCAGCGAAGGAGTGGGCACTGAACATTTAACTTTTGCTAGGAAACTGAGACCAAAAAAGGGAAATAAAGAGGTTTATGAGCGAGCGCCTGGGTAGATTTCCAGGGCAACCTGCATGGGTGGAGGGAGCTGTTCCCAGAGAGAAGACAGCTGCTGAAAAGTCCTCTCTCTGGGAATGGCTGCGGGGACACAGAGGAAGGTTGGGGTTAGGTCACCAAGGGAAGTGCCCAAAGACATCAGTGGGTGCTGGTCTCTATTAGACTTCAGAGCGTATGAACAAAAAGATAAAGTGGACATTCCCACCCAGCTTTTCTGTAACACAACAGAATGTCATTCTGTCTCCTAACAGTGGGTTCTGAATTATGCATCAACTGGCTTGTCTGAAATCATCTGAGAAATTCAGTCTGGTTCCTTCAGAGCTTTTTCCAAAGGGCAAAAGAAGAAACTGTAAATAACTTTCTCATGTATGAAATTTAAGAACAAAATGCTTATATTTGTTCACTTTATACAATGTAAATGCCACATTAAAAGCACAGTATCATTTAGGATTCTTCCCATGTAAAGTATGGATTTTTAAAAACTGCCTTTTTAACCTTTATTTTTACTAAACTGTAAATAAATATCAGTAGAACTAACAGTGGTACACAGACTGATAGAAAATTTTTATGAATTGCTATGTAAAAGTTGTTAAGAAAGTTACCTTCTAAGCTTATAATTTCTGTGCCTGTAAATTAAATAGCCATCAAGAGCAAAAAATAAGTCATTTCAAATAACTAAAATGTCTCTCTCTTGCTTCACCAAGTAAACTGTAGTATTCTGGAACCACAAAGTAACTTATGAAGAATAATATAGTTCACTCTTTTTCATGTGGTGTGTTCTGATTTTCATGGAGTAAGATTTTGATTAGACATAAATTAGCCTTAAGAAATCTTGAAATCTCTGACCTAGTGCAAACTGAGGCTCAGGATCACAGAGCATCTAAACGAGCAGCACTGTTATGACTAGAATCTGAATTTCCTGAATTTCCACCCTGGTGCCATTTCCATTAGAGCACACTGAGACAAGTTAAACAAGGTAGATCAAACTGATGTTTAATTTTTTTTAAATGATAATAAAATGTAGTTCCAGATTTTGCCAACATACTTATAATAAATGACAATGAAAATAAAAAGAAACTATAACCTTATTAGTTTAGTGAAGAAAAAGTTTTCAATTTGTAATAGTGATCCAAATATAAAACTTTATGGATTGAGGCCATGTTGCACTGTTGAGTTCATATTTTAACTCCTAGAAATAAGAGCATAATGGAAGTATGTATTACAACTGTGGAGAAGGATTTGTGCCAATGTCATAAAATTCAATACCATAAGTTTTCAATTTTACACCAAAAATATAAAAAAGTAAACAAATAAGAACACATTGAGAAATTATGCAGAAAACCTATTAAATGTTTAAGGGGCAATAAAACTGCCACCAACCCATTAAATATTCTCTTGTAACTATTAGATCAAGAGCCAGTAGTACCAAAGTTTCCACCATTAAAAAAAAGAGAAAATTCTAAAGGACAGGCTTACTAAAAATTACAAAAATGGCTTACTCCTAGATGAGAAAATAAACATTATACCTGCTTGCGTTATTGTGCACCACAAGCAAAATAATTGTTGCAAGAGAATGAGTGTTGAAGATGGGATGTTTTACTTCAGAATAAAATTAAGAACTGAGAAGATGTCGAATATCTGAACAGAAACTTAAGAATATATTAATCTGAGAATATGACACACAGTTTATTTGCTTTAAACAAAATTAGAAAATAAACATATATTGTGTTCTTAATGAGGCAAAGAAAATGAAACCATTTACAAATACAGCATATTGTATAGAATATGAAAGAACTTTGTGAATCAAAAAACAATATTGATTTGTGTGATGCACTTGTGTAATGCTAAAGAGAACACACCATCATTTTGTCCATATATATCACCTGACAATATGGAAGATTTCTCTAACAATATTTTTGAATTGTTTTAATCATACTTGTTGAATTTCAAAGATGAGAACTCAATTAAGGAGGATTTTATTATTCTGACAGACATAGAATTTTGGTTTTCTAACAGGAGCTTTTAGAAGGGCACATGATAGGTAGAAAAACAGCCAGGTATTAGCATCAAAAGAGGAGCTCTTACTTTGATTAACTTTTTATTGTATCCTCCTAATTTACATAAGTTCTGGAGTCAGACTGTCTGGATTTGAAGTCTAAGCTCACCACATGGTAGTCACATAATAATATCATTATAAAAATATTATTTTGTAGCTGCAAGTGGGAAACATAGCACTTAAATAAATTCATTGCTTTTGTCCATTATCCTTCCAAATAAAATTCACAATTTAAATACTGTAGAAGAATAAAAAGCACTCAACATCTATATTATTTTAGTAACATGGCTGATGCTTCTTCTTCTAAGACGTTCACATCTGCAAATATTTCCTTAACTGACTTGCCAGGTATACAAAACAGAAATCAAAGACCTGGGTTTACACAGGGTAAGCAATCATACATAGGAAATCCTCTGACAATAAGTTGGGGTGCAAATGAGCCACACCTTCAGAATAAAGTTGAGAACCATAGGTAAGCTTGCCCTTGTCCAAGTTCACACTACCTGGGTTGTATAAGGAAATTAAAGTAGCTGTGTATTCATGGTGTCCCCAGGATGGTAGTATAACTGTAGTACACATTAAGGCAAAAAAAAAAAAAAAAAAAAAAAAAAAAGCATTACTGTAAGTAAAGATAATGACTTAATAAAAACAAAATATTTAACTCACCAGGAAAATATAGTTTTTTAAAGTTGGGTACACCTCAGAATATATCCTCAAAATGCATAAAATGAGGGACTATATCCCAACATAACCAAGGCCATATATGACAAGCCCAAGCTAACACATCATACTCAATGGTGAAAAGCTTTAAGCTTTTCTTCTAAGATCGAGAACAAAACAAGGATGCCCACTCTCACCATGTTTATTTGCAATGGTACAGTAAGTCCTCATCGGAGCAATTAGGCAAGAAAAAGAAACAAAAGGCATTCAAATTAGAAAAAATGGTAAAATTGTCACTATTTGCAGATGACATATTATATATAGAAAACTGTAAAGACACCACCAAATCAGCCCTCAGAAACTTTAAGAATAAACAAATTCACTAACATTTCAAGATACAAAATCATATGAAAAATTTTGTTGTGTTTCCATCCACTAATAATGAACCACCAGAAAGGCAAATAAAGAAAACAATCAAATTTATAATTTCACCAAAAAATAAATAAATAAAACAACTAGAAATGAATTTACCCAAGGAAGTGAAAGAATGAAAACTATAAGACATTAAAAGAAACTGAATATGATGTGAATAAATGCAAATATATCCCATAATCATGGATTGAAAGAATATTGAAATATCCATACTACCTAAAGTAATCTACAATTTCAATGCAATTCTTATAAATTCCAAAGATATTTTTCACAGAAATAGAATGACCCTAAAATTGGTATGAAAACACACACACACATGCAAATAACCAAAGAAATCTTGAAAAAAGGAACAAAGCTGAAGACCTCATGCCTCCAGATTTCAAACTATATTACATAGCTACAATAATCAAAACAGTATGGAATTGGCATAAAAACAGACACCAAAATCAATGGAACAGAATAGGGAGTCCAGAGATAAACCCTGGTGTCATATCTGATCAATTAATTTATGACAAAGGAGTCAAGAATATACAATGGAGAAAGGAGAGTCTCTTCCATAAATGGTGTTAAGATAATTGGGTAGCCACATGCAAAATAATGAAACCTAACCACTATCTTGCACCGTACATAAAAATTAACTCAAAATGGATTAAAGATTTGAGCATAAGACCTGAAATCATAAATCTCCTCGAAGAGAACATAAGTGGTAGGTAGGTTCCTTGACAATTAGTCTTGGCAAAGATTTTTTTATTTTGACACCAAAAGCAAAGACAACAAAAGCAAAAATAAACAAATGTGACTACATCAAACTAAAAAGCTTCTGCACAGAAAAGGAAACCATCAACAAAATAAAAAGACAATCTACTGAATAGAAGAAAATATTTATAAATTATATATGTGACAAGAAGTTAATACCCAAAAGGTAGATAGAACTCTTACAACTCAATAGTAACAAAATGAACAATTTGATTAAAAAATGGGCAGAATAAATAGACATCTTTCCAACGCAGACATACAGATGGTCAACAGGTACATGAAAAGGTGTCAACAACTATCAGGGAAATGCAAATCAAAATCACCATGAACTATCACTTCACACCTGTTAGAATGACTATTACCAAAAAGACAAAAAAGATTGTGTTGGCAAGGGTATGGAAAAAATGAAAACTTTGTACACTGTTGGTAGGGATGTAATTTGGTGCATCCACTATGGAAAACAGTATGGAGTTTCCTTAAAAGAATTAAGAGGAAAACCACCATATGATCCAGCAATTCCACTTCTGGGTATTTATCCAAAGAACACAAAAACACTAACTCAAAGACATATACACCCCCGTGTTCATTGCATTGTTATTATAATAGCCAAGATATGAAAACAACCTAGGTGTGTGTGTGAGGTAGTTTACAACTTCTATACTAACTTAAAGTAAAAAAAAAAAAAATCCTACATTTTATTTTTGTGCTTTTTAAGGCTGACTTTTCACATTTCCATCTTTAAATACTTCATATAAGTTTTTATGTATAAAGTATAAATCTAATAGTCCCCCTATATGGGAAACTAATAACTGTAGCAGCATTTATTGAAAAGATGACTTTCTGTGGCTGGTGTGCAAAGCCACCTCTGATGTAGATCAAATTTTCGTGTGTTCAGGGATTTAAATCTGGACCTTCTATTTGTTGCTATTGATCTATTGGTCTATGCTTGTGTCAGTATTACTCCAATCACTGTTTTAGAATGTATTGGTTATATAAAAAGATTTACTGAAAGAAGGCTTAAAATGATTAAATCCTTTAGGATGTTTATAACACCTTAATTATATAAAAACTAACTCATAATATTTCAGGAATCATCTACTCTGCAGAAGTAATAAGCTACATTTACCATGTGATCATAGGGTTTAACATGTACTGCTCTGGGTAAAAACTCTGGTCATTTAACAATATCTATTGAACTTCATACCCGTAAGTCAATGAATGAATGGATGACCTACAAACATTGGATGCAGAATTTCTGGCATGTTGTTACAAACCAACTTCATTACTCTATAACCATACTTTAGTTTTATAATTCTTATGCAAAAGTATAAAAGCCCAAAACTGTCCTATTCAAAGCTCAGAGCTTCTAGGAATGGCCTCGACAAAGGCATTGTTCCTTTTGTCCTGGCAAGTTTTTTCTAAATCTGTACAGACCTAAGTGTTGAGACACCCAGTGCCAGCTGTCAGCAGAGAACAGAGCTCTTACTGCAGCAGGGGAACCTGCTCTCCAACAAGGAGAAAGGAAATGAAAGGGTCTAATAGAAACTTGCCATAAGGCAAGTTCAGGCAGCTGTTGAGGATCTTTTTAAATTTTTTATGGCAAACTGGCATCTCATTTTGAATTTATAAGAAATTGATTATCCAAAAGTCAGTTGGAAAAGAAGCAGCAGGAAATGAGTCTTATTCTATGGGAATTTAGCCTTAGAGAGGAGAGGAGTGTGTGCATAGTCTAATTTACAATGCAAGCCCTAAATATGTCATGATGATTTCTAGTAAGAGCCGGGAAGCAATTTCTGCCAAGTCTCCAAGAGTGAGGAAAGTAGGCTCTGGGAGAGACCACACGCACCCAAGGCTGAGGGGTCCTGAAATTGTAGTGATGTGCTTTTAAAGGATTTCTGAGGACAAACCCAGTCCCGAAATTAAATAAAATTCTTTTTGGAATTGAAAGTTGTTTTTGAAAACTTGTATTGCTCTCAGTGACTGTTTCTGAACTTACTTTTATTGAGTATTTTATAACTTCCTTTTATGAAAACTATAAAATGTTAAGTTAACCAAAATCTTAGTTAAGAAAATAGTGAAATATCATAGCAAAACTCTGAAAATCTCCTCAAATCAAAGACGATCATGTGCTATCAGGGATGACTGGTCAAGAAAAAGGAATTACCCCTGGCTGGTGGGCTCAGTTGGTTGGAGCACTGTCCCATGCACGGGAAGGTTGGAAGTTTGATTCCTGGTTGGGGCACATGCCTGGGTTGTGAGTTCAATCCCAGGTCAGGGTGGTGAGGGAGGGCAACCAATTGATGTCTCTCCCACACATCAATGTTTCTCTCTCTTTCCCTTCCTCTCTTTCTAAAATCAATAAACATATTTTCAAAAGAAAAAGGAATTAACAATGATAATATCTAATATTTTGAAGTGTTTACTAGGTACAGGCAGTGACATTTACTATTGTCTATAAACTTCATGACTTTATGAGGTAATATTTTTCCCATTTAACAGATTAGAAAACTGAGGTTTGGATAAATAACGTTCCTAAGGCTGTATTTCTAGGAAATAATGGGGATGAACTGGGATTAGGTCTAATTTGAGTCTGAAACCCATGCCCTTTTTGCTAAACTAATTGGATATAAGCCCATATTGCAGCTGAGCTTGACAGATAAGGGCCCTAAAACGTCCACATGCTAATCCTCAGAATCTGGAAACATTGTATCTACATGGCAAAGGGACTTTGAAGATGTGATTAAATTCAGGATCCTGAGATAGATGATCCTGATTATGCAGATGTGCCAAGGTAATCACAAGGGTTCTTAGACGGCAAAGAGGGGGTCAGAGAAGGAGATGTGGGTCTGGAAGCAAATGTCACGGTGATGCAACCATTGGAAAGAACTGAGAGCGGAGGAACGCAGGCGCCCTCACGAGCTGGAAAAGGCAAGAAAGAAATTTGTCCCTAGACATCCAGAAGTATAACCAAGCCCTGCCAAGCCCTTGTTTTTCACCCTCCCAGATCCATTTTGGACCTCTACAGTTTTGTCTACCTGGAGATAGCATCAGGTCCTGTAGGTTAAGGGCTCCATCCCACAGAATTGCATCACCCCCCCCACACACACACACACACACACTTCAGATGCCTAAGCCAAACCCAAGTTGCCACCTGTGCTTCTGACTGACTGGCTACAGGGCAGAGCTTCCAAAATGCCCACGTGCTCCACTCTCCTAATACCCCCACCGGTTCGCCAACCCAGAGGCTCTCCCAACCCCATCCTTTTGGGAGGTTTTCAGAGGCATCATTCCATAGGCAAGATCAAATCATTGGTCTCTAGGGTCAGGGGGTGGAACTAAGAGTCCCCACCCTTCGATCACATGCTTTATTCCCTGGCAACCAGTCCCGCACCCTTAGGTGCTTTCAGAGTCCCATTAACATAACAAAAGACACTTTGTTGCTCTCTCCAAGTAGAAAATTACGAGGGATTTAGGACATCTGTGCCCAGAAGGGGGACAAAACTAAACTTATGTTTATTATAAATCATAATATAACAAGTTCTGCACCTCCAGAACTGTGAGATAATAAAACTGTGCTGTTCTAAGCAACTAAGTATGTGATAAGTTCTTATAGCAAAAATAGGAAACTAATATAGTAGCCAAAGAAAATGATTGTCTGCTCCTGGTTAATTTAGAACCAGATTCAATGTCTAGAGGTGCAAGTGTTTAATAAACATTTATTGAATTGATGAGGGCCAACGAGTAATTCGGTTTGAAGCCCAAAACATGACATGTAAATAGATGTGAAGCTAGGGTTTTGTGAAGACTTCTCAGTTCTAAGACCTTCCCAAACTTAAGATGATATTATGCAACCTTCTGCTAAAGCAGTCAAAGCCTTAGTTTTCAGTGACCAGTCAGTGTCTCTAATAATTTATGACTGTTCATGATGAGACCCTTAATGGGCATGGACTCCCTAACAGGAAATGCAGTGACAATGTAATGTCAACCTAGGGAGAGGTACATGGAACACAATTTTAACTGTACAACCTTGAAAGCCTGTTCTAAACTCCCATTCAGTGGCCACGAGTTTCCAAATCAGGCCTCGGTTCCAACTCCTGTGGACCATCCGCTGGGGAGCCACTAGATATTATTTAACAAGTATTTGCTGAGCATTTGCTGTGTGAGTGAACAAGACAACCAAGGTCCCCTGTCCACATTATGGATGACAAAGAGGCCATATGCTAAACCTGACAAGTTCAGGAGAGGCCTTCATGGTGGCCTGAAGAACTCAGAGACCTAAAGTAACCACATAGGATGCTCTGAAATTAAAATTTTCTGTCTAAAAGCAGGTCACGGCCAATAGTCACGTCCTAGGCCAGTATTTTTCCCTAACAAAGGTCAAGCTTTACCATAATTGCCTCTTGTCTTTTTTTTTTTTTTTTTCCATCTTCAATAACATTCCTGATAACACACCTTTGGAACATCGAAGTCCTTTCTTTTTTTCAAGCCTCTCAAAGCACAGCCACTGCACCTGAGCAGAGGCCACAAACCTATTCCTTGTCATTATCGTTATGTTAACCGTTTACACGCCTGTGTAAAAGAAGCATGCGTCTATTGGTTTTACCTTTTATCCAAGCCCAGAGATGCCCCCCAACGCTTTGCTTTCTCCTGCCTCCCTAATATATCACCAATGAATTTTGTGTAACACCTTTAGGCCTCCTCCTTTGGGCCTTATATGTAAAATAAGGTGCAAAACTGCTATTCTTGGGAGTATATTTCTCAGTCCATTGAGATTTTGCTTCTTGGCAATTGTCAGTTTAGCTCAAATAAACTCAAAAACTCTTACAGGTTTGGACATTTCTTACATTGACCACATGGAGCTTATATTCAGATGAGGGAAACAGCAAAAAAAGCATTGCAGAAATAAGCATGTCAATGGAATTATGCTAAATGCTGTGTTGGAGGACAGTGGGGGCCAAAGCTAGTCTGGAGAGCCGAGTAGGACACTTAACCTTTTAGGGAAGATTAAAAATGGTTTGAAATTATTTTTAAAAACAGGGAAGGTCTTGTTATACAATATGACTAGTTCTGGAGTCCTATGGGCACGTAACTACATCGGCACACAGAATTACTATTTTAGAAGACAAATTGTTTCTGAAACGCAAACCTCAAAGCCATGTTTCTGCTTAAAACCATTCAGTGCTTTCGCTCAGCCACTGGATAACGTCCAAACTCCTTGTTGTGGTGCGTGAGGTCCCCCGAGATCCACACCCCGTTTCCCTCCGCAGCCCACATCTCACACTGCCCCCGTGTTACAGTCAGCTCCTTCCTTCTGCAGTCACCAACTTAACCACGGCAGTCCCCTGGAAGTCTCCTCTGATGCCAAGTCTCGGTCAGGTGCTCCTCTCTGTCCTCTTGGGCTCCGTTCAGTTCCCTTTCAAAGTACTAACCAACGTGGGCACCCACTGCTTATTTAATTGCTTATGAACCTGTGATGCCTCTAGGACACGAGTTCTGTGAAGGCAGGATCTACACTGTCTCAGTCACTGGGGATGTAAAGGTAAATATGGCCTGTGAAAATGCAATGGTGGTGGAAAGGAGAAGAAAAGAGGGAACAGCACTGTGGTCCTCTGCATGGGTGATAGAGATACCCACTCACTGGGCTGAACTAGGTAGGAAAGGGGAGCAAGGGTGGTTACAGAGAATCTCATCCGAGCATGTACCTCCAGGGTCACACAGCCTGGGTTTGGTTCCCATGCACTCTGCTTGCTCTGTGATCTGCCTGGGGCAGTTGATGTAATGCCTCAAAGTTGCAGGGAGAGTTAGGCAGGAATTGGAGTTCAAACAGCCTACTGCTCAGCAAGCCTTATGCTCTGGTGCAGGGCCGGGTCTGCTCTGAGGAAGGGGCGCTGCTTCCTTGTTACAAAGATCATATCTACTCCCAAGATGTCTTGGCTGAATTCCTTGGCGGGGGGTGGGGGGGGGTGGGGGGGGCACGGGCTCTGTGGACACAGGCGCTGTCACTTGTTTAGAGCTCCTTTGCCTAATGCAGCAACTTTCCATAACTTGCCTACCCTTAGATAGTGCCTTCTGAAAAAACTGGGTACCAGCACCAGACACAGGCTAGCCTACCAGGCTGAGATCTTGGGCAAGTTACCAATCTCTGCAGACCCCAGCTTCATCACTGTCTACAACCCATGGGGCTCTCCAAAAACTTATGTTAGGTGATCCACATACGACACTTAGCACATAGAAAGTGTTCAAAACTAGTACCAATTTTGAATGTTTAAAACACGCTACACTCAGGACCCCATGCCATGCTTTTGTCTTTAAAAAAAAAAATGCACTAGGAACTGTGCCCTTTCCCAAAAGCCTTCTAGGAGGCGCCAGAAGCTTCAGAGGTGGCTGACTTGCCTGTTCTGCTTACATTTCTTGTTAAACCTTTCTTTGTGCATTATGCCCTTCTAGGCCCACTTGTAAAACTGCAGGATGCTGATTTCCTTACACATAATATAATTCTCACAATGGATATTTAAAATTTATGACCAAATCTCCCACATGAAGGTGGTCTGGCAGCCATAATTTTTTCCTTCTGTACATAAATGACTATTAACTTGTTGGCGTTTTGCAGACAGGTTTTGATGAACTATGATATTTTGCTTAAAATCTTTCCAAGAATAATGTCAGACTTTGTAATTGCCTTACCCATGACCACCAGCAAGTAAAATTCACCTCCACTACACAGCTTATATTAAAAGGAATCAAACTACAACCACAGACAGAACTGCAAACTCTAGGTCCTTTTCTGCAAGGCTTTGGGAATATACTCAGAAGTGGCTCCGAGCGCAGACTATAAATATCTATAAGTTGATTTCTGTGAGCATAGGAATATGTTGTGATAATGGCTTTTGTAATAAAAAAAATGAAAAAGAACTTGGCAGATGGTTAACATGAAAATTAAAAAAAAAAAACTTGGCAGATGTTTAACACCAAAACAAAGCAATAATCAAAATTCAGTCACAGTGGCAATAAAAATATTTCAGTTTGTAGTTGGGTGCTGTTAAGAACAACTGTTCCCAAATAATAGATAATGTTAAAGCATTCACTCATTTAGAGCAAGATTAGTCAAATTTGTATCTGTAAAAACAAATGCGTGTGTGTATGTCAGGGCTAGACTGACAACAACCACTCCTCAGGAACAACTGCCAGTTCTTCTGAGATTATGTCCTTACAACTTCTTAGATATTAAAATATTCTTTTTTTTTTTTAATGTAATGATTTCCATAGCAAATGATAGCTGTCAATCTGTGGAAAATTTAAAAATTAACAGCCTCAAAATTTTGTTGTTTTTGGAAATGTTATTGCTGCATAAAATCCCAAGGCCTCAGAACCTAAATTTGACTATATACTTTTTAATTTTTCTAGACAACCATTTTCTCTTAGACTAGACTCTTAGTCTCTGTCATAGAATGGGAGGGAGGGGGAAAAGGGAGGGGGTACCAAGACATTTTCCATATTCTCAGACACTTTCTCAGGGCAAATGGATTTGCATGGACAGCTGCAGCCCATCGTGTCTTAGAGTTAGAATGTTATTTTCTGCTTATAAAACATGAAGAAGAAACAATTAAAAATTAGGCACATTATGCATAGTATAGTTCCATTAGGATGTTTACTCAAAATGTGGTACTTTGCATCATTTTTTACACCATTTGGAATGAACTTTCTTACCCATGTTCAACAGAGAACAGTTGTCACGTCACACAACCTTGGGCAAGATCGCTTTTCCTAGATGGCCCATTAGTCTCAGTTGCTCCCGTACCCCCAACAGTAACCATGCACACTTATTGCTCCCTTAGCTTACAGAACTCCCTAGAATAGTTTGTTTAGCGGGGAGATTCGAATGGAGGTTAGTGAATATTAAGGATTGATAGCAATTTCATAAGGAGCTATATGCAGCAAACTGAAAGACCTGTTTTCATGTATCACTGGGACCTCTTTCTTGCTTCTGAAAATTAGACTCATGTTCCTCTTCTGAGAGCCCTCCACAACGCTCCAATATGAAACCAGGGGCCTCAGACTAGAGTGTGTGGGCTCCAGCAGGTGGGGAAGATCAGGGAAGCATCTGAGGTGACTCAGACACACCCGGAGAGGTCAGGCCCAGGAGACAGAAAGCGGCTCCACAACCTCAGGCTCAACCAACAAGGCCCGAAGCGCTCTTTTTTGAGATAAAAATGGAAACCTGGCTTTTCGGGTAAACAATCCTCAGAATTTTTGTAGTTGGAAACTATGTTTCAAAGAATTCGAAACCTGATGTCCAGATAAAGGTTACAGCCTGCAGGTAGGCAGGTCGCTTGTTTACACTCAGTTTCAGCTTCTGAGAGAAAAGATAAAAGTTCTGATCACTAAGGCTGTCATGCAACCTTGACTTCTTTTAGGGCCCCAGATACCTTTTCTTTTCATTATGTTCTTGAAATCAGCAACTGAGTCCAGTACTCCTGATTTATGTATAGCTGAAGACAGAACATGGGCTTTGAAGAAAAATTCTAATTCTGCCATTTGTTGTCTTGCAATCCTCCATGAGCATTTGTTTTTGCCATCACTGAAAATCCTTCTTGTCTGTCAATCCTTCGTCTCATTATAGGTTTCTGAGACTGTGCTGAAAATGATCAGCTCACGTGGTCAATTCTAACCTCAGTTAGAAAGACTTTATTACTTGAAAAGAAAACATTAATCAGTTGTGTAGGTTTCAAATTTTGATTAGTCATAAGCATCATCCCATACATAAACCATACAACCCCCCTGCAGTAATGTAAAACTTGCACGTATGATAATTCCATGCTTTTTCAGTCCCAACAAGGACCAACTGCAATAACCACAACCAGGAACTTCTACTCTGCCGATTAAAAAACAATAGTATTATCAATAATAAAAGTCACCAGAATGTATTGTTACATCTGCTTCTACTTCTATCCCTAAACATGGCCCTAGTTCCGAGCTGCTAATAAGATCCTGCTCTAATTTTGCTCTGGGCTACGTCCAGACCTGATGGTGAAATGCTGTGGACGCACCGAGGTCCGCGGAAGACCTGGGAGTGTTTTTCATCAAAGCCTCACTACAGCGATAAACCCTGCTCTCTAAGGAGATAAGCAATGCTCTCTGAGGCAATCCATTTTAATATCTGTCCAGCACAGATTTCACTGGAGATTTGTTGGCACTAAGTTTCCATGATGTCACGTAGAAGTGGTGATCTGGAAGCAGAATTAGAGGAACGTGTTTGGGGAAATTATTCTGATGAATGATGGGTCAAGGCAGTGGTTGTGAAGGACACGATACTGATGAGTCCTTCTTATGTGGGATGAAGGATCAACTGCCAACTGTTCAGAACCTTCTGAGTCTCATAAAAACGAGCCACACAAATTGGCAAATACTCGAGGTGGACTTGGAGGCTAGGAGGAATAAATACTGTTGAGAGTGTAAAACATTCCACCTGTGCTTTGAAGCAACCATGTGTAAAGCTTTGAAAACTTTGTTACGTGGCCACAAAACAGTTTGAAGAGCAAGCTGAATATTGTCTGGCTGGATGGTAACTCAAGAAGATGAGCAAAGGACAGGAGGGAGGGAGGTGGCCAAGGAAGTCATTTTTATTGACGATGCTAACTGTGCGGGAGGCACCCAGCCGCCACCAACTCCCCAGCACCAAGACAAAGCCTTTAAATCTTCAGATGCTCTCTTAGCATGCACACATTCATGCTATGTTTTGGGAACACCCTTTTACCTCTGAAGTGCTCCTGATAGTTATTTTTCCTGGACAAAAGTGTCTGGGGAGGGGATTACAGTGCGATTTCTGCCAAACTTTGGGGGTTCTCGGAACAGGAGTTAGCAACGCTTTAAGACCATGAGTCAATGAAACAAACAAAATATAAGAGTCTCATTGTAATTTGAAGTAAAGTTCCACAACAGCTCTTTTAGGGGCTTGTGGGAAGAAGACAAAGGTATTTTCCTGCACCTGTGGATGTAGGTACATCTACTTAACCTCCTGGGCTTCCAGCAACTTAACATCTGGTCATTTCACCTACTTCCCACTCCTTCTGGGCCTTACGATGAATTCCACGGGAAGCCCCGCCCCAGGACCTAACTGCTGATCTGAATAAGGGGTCATCGTCAGAGGTCCTCTCATAGTGTGGCGGTCCCGTGAGAATGAGCTTCCTCCAGGCCCAGGAACAGCAAGAAACAAGAAAAGGGAAACTGGAGACTACTAAATTTTGTGTTACAGAAATGAGAGCAATACAGAAATGTATTCCAGACTTGTGAAATTTCATCAAGATGAGAACTACATAATTTCTCTTATAACCCCAAAATAGAGCACTCAGGAAGCCCTGCCCGGTGAGCAAATCACAGTAAAAGTCAAAGGTGGTTAGTAACGCTACAGACACACTCAGGCCTTCATTCATTCAGACATTGGAATGTGGTCCACCAGTTGCCAAGACCTGCCTCACAAGTGGGGATTGAGAGAGAGAAAATGAATAATATCTAACAACCTAAAGGACTTGTTAACTATTTATCATTAAAGTAAAAGCCGAAGTCCTTAAAATGGTGTACGAGGCACTTTGGGACCTTCCCTACCCCCCTACCCCTGCCCCGACCCCCTTGCTCTCTCCCACCCCTCCAACCACGTCGGCTGTCTGCAGTTCCTTGAACATGCCAAGGTTTTTTCTTTGCCTGGAACAACCTTCTTTCCAACATCCATGTGTTTCCCTCCCTCCCTTCCTTTCTGTCTGGTTTGCCCACACTTGCATTCCCTTTGCCCCGTCCTTCTTTATTTCGTTTCATTTGCCATCTGATATTCTGTATAATCAGCCGCTACCTGATTGCTTGTGTCTCTCCTGACTGGAATGTCAACTTTTGGAAGGAGGAGACTTGTGTTAACTAGCCAGTGACCAAAATGGTATGTGGTAAATCCTAGGCGCTCCAATGCATATTTGTTCAATAAATAAACGTGGGAAAGACTGGATGAGGCACCAATATACCAGGACGATATTCTCTCAACTTACTTGCAAAAATATTTTTTTGAGGTGAGATTTATTATTTTGCTTTTAGAAGCAGCTGATAAAAATATAATTTCATATAAAGAATAGTTTTTCCTACCCGTTCAGACTCTGAAAACATGAGCCCTTTTGTTACTTAAGGTCTCTCATGCGAGGATCAACACAATAAATTCCTTCAAGAATCCAGGGCCAGGAGGTTTCCCCAGAATGACGCTTGTTTGCATCTTTTAAACCTGACTGTGCAGACCACATAGTGCCTTTGTCTTAGCTGCCAGGAAAATAACTTAATACCACTGTTGTTGCTAATACATGGAAAATGTGTGTGTGCGCACATATGAGAGGCTGTTCTGATTGAAATGACCTGTGATTTTTGTCTGTTTTATAATTTTCCTTTGCTGGTTATACTTTATGTTGATACAAGAATGCACAAGTGTTTCCTAGCTCCTTACTGTGGTGCATGGAACTAGAAGTAATGTTATTGTACTGTTTCTTAGAAGAATTCCTATTCCTTAAAATTGCTTGAGATGGAGGAAACCAGAAAATGGGGCCAAATATCATTGAACTATAATAAACCAACAGGAGAGTCGTGTCCCACAGTGGAGGGATGGTGGTGGGGCAGCAGGGAGGGAGAGAGAGAGAGAATGAAAAGAGGATGCCCTGAGACCCTGATGGAAAGAAGCGCAATATTGTGCTCTGTTGCCCTCAAACGAATCTGAAGCTACCCTGGAATCTCCATGACTTTGGAGTACAGCATTCCTGTTGGCCTCTTTCCAAGCAGGTTTAGTGGGAAAAGTATTAACGCCTGCAAGGTGGTCCCACAGCAAGGTCCCTGAGGACAGAGGTTGCAGTATAGCCGGGAAAGAGTCCGATTCCAACCCCATGGCGTCTGCTGCTAAGTGACAAGGCACTATATCATATAACAAGCTGCGGCCTGAGAATGGGAATGGAAGAGGAATGACTGAACCCGCACGCCCCACAGATGGACGTAAACTGAGTGAGCAGAGCCGTCCTCGAAGGACATAATCTGCATACCAGAACAGACACGGGTTTGTTTAGGTCTAAGCCATGGCAACAAATTTTAGCTTTGCAGCTCTCGGAACAGCTGTACTGAGGGGCCTTGGGCAAGGCAGGCAACGGTGTTGCCGGGCTTCCAACTGGAGGCTCTGTTGTATTATATCTTCAAACAGCACCTAAGTGTTAAACCTTCAGTTCATTTGCACAGCACAGCTAAGAAAACAAAGCAACTCCCAGACCTCCCTGTGTGGCTGCAGACAACCTTTCTTCTTCCCTCCCCCTCCCAGACTGAAGTAGTTTTCAATAGTTTGAAAAGGAAAAAAAAGAAAGAAAGAAAGAAAATCACCTGCTTGTTAGTTTTGGGGGCAGGGGGAGCACTGAAGAAATGGATTATGATTAAAAACAGAAACAACACTCGCCCCCCACGCATGCCCCAAACTATTCCTTAGGAGAAGCCAACCTACAGGTGTACCTATCATCAGTGCAGACCCACAATCCCCACAGGCAGTTCAATGTGAGATGGGTAGAAATTTAGGCAGCCTGAGGAATCCAGAGTTTCTTTAGTGTTTTTTGCAAATTGTGTCTTCTGTTAAAATTAAGAAACTACAGTGCCAAATGCTTGCCCCTTGACTGTTTCTTGTGTTATGTTTTGAAGATGTTTCAACAGAGAGTTACTGCCCGGGCTGGGTGGCTCAGTTGGTTGGAGCATCATCCCGTACACCAAAAAGTTGTGAGTTGGAGTCAGGGTGCGCATGGGAAGCAACTGATCAATGTTTTTCTCTCTCTCTCTTCTTCTCTCTTTAAAATCAATAAATATATCCTGGAGTGGAGATTTTAAAAAAGAGTTACTAAAACAAATAAAAGTGTAGAAACCACTGATCTAGTTACTTTTTATAGAAAAGGAAGGCCTGGTCAGGATTGGTTAAGTACCATCTCCAGGATCAGAGAAAATAACCAGGCTAAACACCCAAATCCATTACTCCTGGCTCTTCTGTTACTTACCCACCATCACCATGAAGTTTATCTTTAAAGATTAGAAAAATTAACACTCCTCATCTGGACTGATGAAATCAGAACAAAACCTCCCATTGGCAGGGCTGCAGACCCCCGCGGGCAGGTAGTGCTCCATCTCAGCTCAGGCAACAACAGCCCATCTGTGAGAGCTGTCATATCTGCTTTGCCTTCCAAGAGCCACAGAAGTCTTGGGGAGAAAGAAGTGAGAAAGAAATCTGCAGAATTCCCAGAGTAGACCATATTTTTCTATGTATCTAATTTTCGGAAATCAAAGTGCGAGTCTCTGATATTATACACAAGAGGAAGAGAGAAAATGTTGGTTTCTACCTGTAGTCTCTGAAGGCTCCTTACGTTTTGGTTTGGAGCATCTGAGCAGGAGAACACCTTCTGCCAAGTGTGGCCTGTGGACCAGCAGGAGCACCATCGGGAGCTCCTCGGAAAGGCAATTGAGTGGCCGCATCCCCCTCCTACAGAGTCGGAAGCAGAGTCTCTCGGGTGGGCCCAGGAATGCCTCTGGTAAGATTCTCAGGTTATTTGTACCTTCAAGTGGGCACATTGGTCTAGATCTAGAACAGGTGCTTCCCAGAGGATTCTCCAGACCAGCAGGATCAGCTTCACCCGGGAACTTGGTAGAAATGCAGTTATTGCCTCTGCTCCAGACCTACAAAATCAGAAACTCTGGGAGCAGTGGCTCAACTACCTAGTTTTACCATGCTCTCCAGAAGATTCTGACACAGAACAAAATTTGAGGACCGCTGGTTTAAAAGGTGAAGACAGGCATGGCGCAGGGCACTCAGCCTAAAAAAGGGAAAGGATAAGCCAGTATTTCCCAGACTGTATCATGCACAATAAGGTATTAACTGGTGTTCTTTAAACAAAAGGATTTGTGGTCAAATATATTAGGGAAATGCCTATTTTAAACTGTTATTTTTATTTTTCATGCTAAGACTATTCAGTTTAGCCCTGGTTCGGGTGGCTGAGTTGGTTGGGCATCATCCCAAAAAGCTGAAGGTCGCAAGTTTGATTCCCAGTAGTGGCACATGCCTGGGTTGTGGGTTCAGTCTCAGGTTGAGGTGTGTACGACGCAACCAGTTGATGTTTCTCTCTCACACCGATGATTCTCTCCCTCACTTTCTCCCTCCCTTCCCTTCTTCCTAAAAATAAATAAATAAAATATTTTTTAAAAGACTATTCATTTTAAATATGTACTGTAAATCTCTGAGATAGTTGATGGAAATTCCCAAATTTATTTGACAACACTTAAGATTTAAGCTATAGCAGTCCATTTGCATATTGAACAAAATATTAACACCTTAAATGTGTTTTGATTAGCATCTCTTACTACCTTCTGAAGAAAAAAAAAAAAA
Organism: Furipterus horrens; assembly: GCF_987537825.1. Classification (NCBI taxonomy): domain Eukaryota; kingdom Metazoa; phylum Chordata; class Mammalia; order Chiroptera; family Furipteridae; genus Furipterus; species Furipterus horrens. Next base: position 111,920,182 of record NW_028327172.1, on the reverse strand, counting down.
GCTCTGATAGGTTCTCTGTAGCTCTGGCATGTTTACACACTTTCATATAAGTGCTGCAACAATTCTCCAAGACATTAGAGAATTATCCTTCAAGATGGTGAGGGGATACTCTAGTAAAAAATATAACAAAAACAACTACAACCAAAAATAACACAGGCTCTACAAAGTTCTGCAGCTTTCTAAGCCAGAAGGTTTCTAAGTGAGGGAATACCAGTTAAAGAAGTTGGTCTACCGATCAACTGCCGAGGGTACCAATCCACGAGAAGCTCTAAAAACATCACTGGAAACTTCATGAGATGGAGAAAATTGTAATTTACCTGGGTGATTCTTGGTAAGAGAACTCCATGGAGTTGGTTGGGGTTGATAAGCAGCTTAGACTCAGGAGCTGAGACTCTTAAGGGAGATTCTGGAGCAACAGCAGCTACTTCCTGGCTGAGGGCTGCTTTGCTGAGGGTGGTGGACAAGCGTGGGGCGGAGCTAAGAGTATCAGAGCTTTTTGGGGGGTTATCTCTGCTTCCAGTGATCCTCCACCTCCTCCTTTCTCTCAACAAAGTACTCAGCCTTCCCTCTACATACATGTTGAATGAAAACTCACAAAGAAAAAGAAAAAGAAAAAGAAAAAGAAAGTGACACCATTGATTTAGAGGTGATCCAAATTATTAGCCTGCCTGTGACAACCCTATCTGTAAGTTCAAGCTGGGTATAACCAAGATTCACACTCCGACAGGTCTATCAAATGCCAGTGCCTGAGCTCCTTCAAAACAAAGTCTTCTCTCTTTAAGCACTTAACTGATATATTTACATATAATTACCATGTTCAGTATAACCATAATGCTCTGTTTTCCCAACAGCTTACGCTGATCTTGAGATAAACAGAACTGTATTCTTGAACATATTCCAAGGGCTACCATCGTATTAGTGGGAGAATGAAATTTATTACTGTGAGTGTGAACTTAATACAATCTTTTCAGGAGACTCTTCAGTAATTTTGCCCTCTTTTTTATTTTCAGAACATTTCACTACAACCTGGAACTCAAGGAAGCACTGTATAACTAAGTCATGGCTTTCAAAGAAGAATCTAGGAGTAAAGTCAAGTCACAGACGTTTCTGATGTATAATAAACATAATTGTTTGAAATCTAAAGGACAATATTTTATCAATGTAATTTTAGTTTGAACCAGTTTAAGAGCCTAAACACTTAAGCCACAGCAGTCCATTCACGTATTTCATAATATGGCTCATTTTCTGAACAAAGGATTAACAACTTGAATGTAAGAAGCAGGTGTGAACGCTCTCGATAGGTCAAAACCTTAACACCACCCAGACAAGTCTATAATTTCTGGGCACAGTACATGGCATGCATGAATTTTGTTTCAGTATGTTTTCCATAGTGATAGCTTAGAAAGTCACATAGCCGTATCCTACCTAGACTTCCATTCCTAGTGGCAGAAGTATTTGCTGATGATTGAAAGGTCATGCAAAACAGATGTGAGGGCAGCTGGATTTTCCAGCTATGCTTCAGTGGACTTAGCAGTGATGCCTGCCATTACCAAACAGCAGAGAGATTTTATTTCAATTGAATAAAAAAAAGAATCTTCGGCACCCTTGTCAGTATAATTGGACGTGCATGCGGTTTCATGCTGAGATCACACCTTTTCCATCTTCCACCCCTCAGACCCATAGCCGGAACTATCTTTATCACACTGCAGAGTAAACAATGAACTGGGTGTCAACCATCCTAACCTGTTTTCCAACATCTATAAATAGGTATTATTGAGCTGTGCGTGTGGAAGTAATTTTAATTGCATTTCCTACAGCCTTCTCATTTGCTTGGTACCACATTTGGTATTACCTACACTTTAAACCAACTTACTCTTATTATTCCCGTGCTTCTTTGAAATGTATTAAAAGCACAAAGGACAGCAAATGGTGCATTGCAGAGAGGCCTACCACGTCACACATGCCCTTGTGGAACAGATGGTCCAATTGCACACTTCCCAAGTATTGACATCTGTGTAGCAGGCAACTATATCAATCAGATACAGCTTTTAAGTTTTACAAATTCTACTAAAATTAAGAAATTCTTAAACCTGTCCTTTACTAACTGAAAATATGGAAATTGTCCCTTATTCAGAAGGACTTCAAGAGAATGTGGATGCAATAAGTTTTCTTTTCTTAATCTATCAGAAAGTTTAAGTCTCAGACTGCCAGCTAATAACTATGTTTTCAGAGAATCATTGCTCTGAGTTTTCATTTCCTCATTTCTAATACGTGGGTTAAAAATACTTGGCTCTCAGAATTTCTCCAATTATTAGAACCCTGCAGTGTACTAATGTATCCTAGTTTAATGGATAATATACCACATGAATTACAAAGACGGTACAACAAATATAATTATAGACACACTGGGCTTCATCCTTCACGATCTGGTTTATTGTGAAAGGAAAATTGTTAATCCATTGCTTTCTATTATTGAATATTTAAAAAAATTCTATTTTAGCACTGACCATTGTGGCTCTGTTAGTTGGGTGTCGTTCCACAAAGTGGAAGATCGCCAGTTTGATCCCTGGTCAGGGCGTGTAGGAAGCAGCCCACCGATGTTTCTCTCACATCAATGTGTCTCTCCCTCTCTTTCTTAAAAAAAAAAAAATTATTCATTCATTTATTTATTTATTTTTAGAGAAAGGAGAAGAGAGGGAGAAGGAGAAGAAGAGACACATTGATGCAACAGAGAAACACTGCAGCTGCCTCCTGCAGGGGCCAGACCAGGAACCAAACCTGCAACCCAGGCACACGCCCCCACCAGGGGTGGAAGAGCTGACTCTTCGCCTTGCGGGATGACACCCAACCAACTGAGCCATGCCAGTCAAGGCTAAAAATAATAAAATTATTTTTTTAAAATCCATTTTTATATGATAGGGTTTTTGGTTTATACAGAAAATCTTCTGAAATTCCATTTAACTAACACAAACCTTCAATTAAGAATGTTTTATTAATTTTAACTATAGAAAAAGTGTTGCAGTATCATAAAATACACCCATTAAAAACCCAGGTTATTTATCAGTATAGTTCCAACTAAATTTCTTAAAAATTTAGAACTGTTTGAGTATATTGGATGTTTAGAGGATAGACTTTGAAAAACACAATGAAATATGTTTACTTTTCACACTGAAGACATATTATCAGAGGGAATTAAAAAAAAAATGTAGTGTTCAACTTTCCAATTCCCCAAGAATATGCACAGATGTTCTAGATTGTGAGGCTTCACTATCGAAAATTTTTATTTTGTACCCAGATGTGCCAATTACCAACTTATTCATTTTTCAGTTCCAAGTCTACCCTTCACTACCTGCTCTGTGGTAATGAAGTGGACTCTTTAAGCATTTCTCCTTCACAGTGAGCACAGAGTTAATAAGCTTTGTCAGCCATCAGCCGAGGGAGCTGAAGAAACATTTCCAAAGTTAAGGGGCTTCTCTTCCCGGATTCAGGCGGTTCAACTTGCTCTTTCTCGCTCCAGCTGGCGACCCATCCACGGTGCATGTGTGCGGGGACATCTCTGCCCCGGCGACGCATCCTGAGAGCACGCATCGGCGACTTACACCCCGGCCAGGCCTCACGGACACCGTGCTGCAGCCCTCTGCACGCAGACACCTGCCCTTCAGGCCTCACGCCCACAGCACAGCCCAGCGTTCTGTGCACACCCACCCACCACCTTGCTCATTTGCACTCTTGCCTCCTTGTTCCTGGCCACTGCGGATCACCTCTGGCTTCTAGGTTGTTCAGTAAACTGCAACCACACTTTCTTCAACCAGGTCTGACCTCTAGCGTCCGGAGAAGTACTTCCTCTAAGGCTGTCCTTCCCTGGCTCCTCTCAGCCCTAGGCTACCCTTGTGAGTACCCTTTATATTCCCCTACTCTCTTATCATAGCTTAACTAATAATTCTTTACATTAAACTTCTCCTGTTTAGTTACTGTGTGATTTCTGTTACCTGATTGGATCTGGTCTGACCCACCAGGGGTAACCAAATACATTTCCCCCTAGGCTCTGATTCACTATCAACATCTATATCACATTAACATTGTTAAAAGATCATCTAGAACTTCCTGGATATTCAGGAATAAGCTGACTATAATAGATTCACATCATTGATTTATATCTTTTCTTGGGGCAGAAATACTGGGTTCACATTGGTGCTTATTAAGTTCATGTTTCATTTGAAGCATTGATAATGGTACCAGAAAAAAATTATTAAGCAGTAGCATAAAAATTTAACAGAGCAAAATGAATGGTTTCAGTTTATAAAGCCAGAATTAATTTCACTTATAACTCAAAGTTTATACTTGAAAAGCTCCATGATTCTCCGCTCTCCATTTCATTCAACTAAAGAGGCTTGAGATCGTCAGGATTCTCAAGCTTCCAGGTTAGGTGGCATCAATATAGTGTCACCTAAGCAGAGTTTTATTTACATGAAAATTCATATTTGTATGATAAGTCATTGGAGCTCAATTTACTCTTATTTACCAAGGGAATCATTTGGCATACCAGTGATACAGTAGGAAAAAAAATCAAGACACCTCTGAAGATATTACAGCCTACCGAAATACTTTAGACAATGGCATTTTTGAGTAAGTGCTTAGAATAGCACCAGCTGTGTGTGCTTTACAAGTGAAAGAAAAAAAGAAGGAAAAACAAACCTAAGTATATTTGAACTAGAAAGCAAATGTGACCATTTAGAACATGATGGAAAACTAATTTAGACCCCAATTATCAAACAAAAACTTTGTCCCTTGAAGCATGGATGCATTATAGACCATGTCAATCAATTCATGCACCTGGCACAAAAGTCATTTGTTGTGGGAACTATATTTGCCTGAAAAGAAACTGAAAAGTTGTATTCTCTGTGGATTCTAAATTGTTTTATTTTTCTCCCTGTGGTCAGTGACCAGTGGTTTTCTGACATGGATATGTTTTAGTCTTCTCCGCTAAGCAAAGGCTCTAAGCTTTATTGTACATGATCACACACAGTGACAAACACAGGGAAAAAATTGCCTTCTTGGCAAATTCATTTACTAGGGCTCCCCCAGTGCTCTGTCATTAGTGCCGATCACTAAACACACCTTGCTCCCCGTCCACCCTCCCATCCCCCCACCCCCGTTCGGTGTCCAAGGTGTGGAAGCCACACCTTTCTTTTCAAACATGGATGCAATCTTGCCGCTTACTCAGGCAGCTTCTAAATCATGGAATAAAAAGTTCAGAAATGTAATACCACAGTTAAATAGTGGGTTCTAAACTCTCTTCACAAAATGAAGTTGAGCGAGTCTGACACTTGCCACATTCAAAATACTATGCATCTGTCTCCTGAGTATGATAAATATATAGCCCACTACTGACTTTTGGGGGGAAAGGGGTTCTTTCACAAACTTTTGGGCTTGGTGCTTCCGGAGTTAAATGCTCTCATTCATAAGCACAACACAAAACTGGGTCAGCCCGAGTCCTGTTGGGCAGCCATGTCTCCCAGCCCCTTTCCTCTTTTAAATTTTAAATACTGCAAAGGAACCATTTTCCCTGTGAGGCTCCCACACTTGGGATGAAACCTTCTCTGCGGAATTTTGGCACCCTATTAATTAGTGGTTATGAGTGGGAGCTGCTCTCTCTCAGCAACTCCTATTCTGCCATCAGTCAAGTGTGATTCTGTAATAAATTCCCACAAAGCAAACTATTTCTGGTAATTCTCCCTAATTAACACCAGGCCCGCTAATAATACATCAGTACCTATGTGTTTCTGATATAACCAAGATCTTGTCTGAGACCACTCAAAAAGGGAAACCGCCAACCTAAATTAAGCTTTTGCAGGCAAAAAAAAAGGGATTTTATATGTGGTTCTATAAGAAAACCTTTGATAATCTTATATTGGGGACATTCAACCAGAAAACATTGAACGACAGGGAGGCTTGTTCTGGTTTGAGCACTGAATGGGGATTTATTGTGAACACACACTGTTGAGTCTTAAACCTATAAATCTTGTACTGGATTACTGTTTCTTAACGAAGGAATGACAGATCTCTTATTTTGTCGGTGCATTTTAATGTGCAATGAATGACGTGATTGATAGAAACCAAACAGCAGCTATTAAAATGTCAGACGCAGACTTGATGCCCTTATAAGTTTGGCTTCTGGAGTTTAATATACTGTGAGCAAATAGACTTGAATTTGTCTTTTATTCCCAATATACAGCCTACAACAGAAACATTCCCCTTAACTTTACAGAGTTGGAAAAAAAATCTTACTCAAACCAATAAACAAATGAGGAATAGGTGAGCCTACCTAGTTATAGAAAAGTTAGCTAATGAGATCAGGATGATAAGCATGAAGTAACAAACCCTAGTCAATGAGAAGTGTGAAAATGTAGAAGATGACTTAATGTTATTTGAATGTGATATATGATACGATATAATGCTTGATATGACAGGTTATTCCAATAAATAATTTTAGTAATAAATATTTTAAAAGGACAAAGAGCTTATTTATCAAGGAATTCACAAACATTTGTGTATATATGCTACATGCAGAGCACAGAAATGGGTTAAAGTTAAACAAATGTGACAATATTTTCATATGTTTTATTTCTGGGACATTTTGATAAGCAACTATCATAAGGCGATTCTCCTGAGAATTATTACATCTCTTCCTGTCCTTTGAACATTTTTTCCCATGATAACTTAATAGAAACCACTTGCCAGTCCAAAAGAAAAACCAGGAGAGTATGTCTACATCATTGCAGCCATTTATTTATTATGTGCTCATTAAGGTATTACTATACTGATTATATTTCTCATGTGGTTTTTAATTAGAAAATACATCCAAAAGCAAAACACCACAGACATTTATACAAATTTAAAAATGTAAAGAAACAGAAAATAGAGATTAGTAGATAAAGCAAATGATACATTGAGAATCTAAACCCAATACCTTAAAATATTTGGGGGATGAAGAGTGATAAACTGAAGCCACATTATATCTGTGTACAATTAGTATGATTTCCCTTCCCTGTCTGAAAAGCCTCTCCTTTCAATAGGGATGACTAACCTGCAAACATCACAGAAATCTTAACATACCACTGCTAGATTCACACATGAATAGGGGGAGGAAGAAATTCCTTTCTATGAAAGTGATCCTAATATAGTACCCTTTGAAAATGGTACCATGAATACATTTTTGTTGTAGATAATTTTTAAACATAATGCTGCCGTGATATTTTAAAGATTTAAACCCTTATTTCTGTTTTTCTTAATACTGATCAACTGGTTAGGTTTTAATTTCAGACTCTAAATGAATCAATAGAAAACATGTAAGCTACTGTAAGCATACGCACAGGGGATTATTTTTAGGCTGCTGCCTCAGTGGGCAACCGTCTGTCCCTGTAAGTCTAGAGAAATGCTAAAGTCTGAACCTATTACTAACATTTTGAAACTGGAAAGTCCAGATAGGGGGTGTTTTAAAGTCATGTACTATGATTTTAATCTGTATGTACTAAGTACAGCATTCCAAAATATACATCTAGAGAGATTAAAAGTAAATGCTCTACAGTAAAGGCGTAATAATTTAAAAAATGCTACTGACATAGAACATTTATAATCAGAAAAATAAATATTCAGGGAGCTCACCAGAAGAATAAAGTGCTCTGCCTGAGTTATTAAAAGATTAATGCTGGTGTATTGAATATGGCATTACCCACTGGAAAATAGAGATTCTTCTGGGTTATAATCAATATTTATTTCATAGGATTAACTGTTTTAGGAACCGATAGAGAAGAGAAGAACAAAGCACAATGACAATGATAAATTATGAAGCAATGTTACCCTCTTAGGGATAAAATTTAAAGAAATGAACATTATGCTCTATGAATAATATGCAGAAAGAAACATCTAACAGAATGATATATTAATGTAAGATTTTTTTAAAGAAATCCAGGTCAAATAAAATTATTTGAAGGAAATACCCAAATGCTATTGACTTATCAAACAGTATCTTGGCATATAATCTATAAAGGCAAAACTAAATAACAATAAAACCTTCTACCACGACAAAACCAAACCACCAACTAATTTTATACTGTGTAAGGCAAAAGACTGACATTAAGATATGACAATGCATATTAGCCAGCACATCTTTTATAGGCGGTTTCAGCAGCAATGAGAAACAGCACACAGTTCAGTTCCAGCGCTTAAAAACAGAGAAGCGGGGTGAGGCGGTGGCTTGGGGTTGCCACTGGTGAAGCATTCAGTTTGCCACTTTGTGTCACCTTCTCGTTCTTTATCCCCAGTTAATTATTATCTGCATATAATTTAAATCTGCTAGACCATAAATTAACAGCTTTCAGGACAGATGCCTTGTAAAGTTCTTAGGGAGGTTAAACAAATATGGTAGCCTAAAATTCCTCCCTCTAACAAACACATACACAATGAAGTGAAGTCATCAGTGAGTGATGGAGGGGAGGAAGGACTTGGGGCTCAATCTAAAATTTAAAAGCATCTTGCTCCAAACAAACTCAAACTATAACTTACTGGGATCATGAACTTTCATCCATTCTGGAAACATGGAGAAAAACTATCAAATGTTATCATTTCTTTTCTCAGTGGGCAAATGTCAATCGGATCTATTACAATTTTACCACAGCTGTTTCTCTCTCCTCATGTGTATCTCTGTATTTTTCCCCCAAATGAAGAAAACAAATAATGGGCCAGTCTGGGTAATTAATCATGTTTCCCTCCTCTACTACCAAACCTCTGTGCAGAAAAGTTTTCCAAACTTTGTGATCACATCTGGAAGTGGTTTGTTTTTTTTTTTTACTGAAAGAGAACTATCAAAATTAAAATATATATATAGATTTTATCACAACCACAAACCAATTTAAAATTTTTCTAATGAAGAATTAAAGAAAAAATATTATTCTGCAAAGAAAGCTCTCAAACTTGCATCAGTTGGTAGTACAACTGTGAAACTAATTCACTGTCAAAAGGGAGGAATTTAGGGAGGAGAATATGTTGGATCTAATATTCCAATTTACCATAATTCTCAACCACATTCTTTTCTACTCATTCTCTTTAAAGAGAGAGAAAACTATCACAGCCCAATGTTGTTCAATCAGCTCTTTATCAGGGCATGAAGGAAAAGAGAAAAAAGGAGTTTGACTAACATAGGTGATAAAACATATACAGTGAATAAAAATGGTCATATTTTAATAAAAGGTGAAAATTTGAAATTTATGAGCTATGTATGGTGGCCTTTGAGGGGCATAAAAATATAGCATCTCTTAATTGGCATGACACATTTTAACAAAAATCTCATTGACCTTTCCTACCGGAATGATCAGCTGTAAAATTTTTTTTAAACACACACAGTTTTTAAAAACGGATACCTACTACTATTGATAAGATTCTCTGTTGAAACTCCTATTTAATGTTTAAAGATAAACACTATTTAAAAAAAAAAAACAACAATATTTTACTTGTTGATAAAGTGTAAGACATTTTCATTGCCTTTTACAGATTTACTCATAACTACCTATTAAGGAAAGAAAGCATAATTATTTCAGCACAGAGTTTGGAGTTTTTATTCTAATATTTAATTCTTCACTAATTTATCGTAAGATGAATTTAATAGTCAACTAGCAAACTGGTTTTTATAGAAGTTATTTTATGGGCAGAAAATACAGGGAAAAAGTAGTAACAAATATCAAACTGTCTCTTCATATTATGAAGCCAAATATTTCCTCATAGATTTGATTTTTAAAGCTGGAATTTATCCCTTTAGGGCTACTATTATTTTTCAAATACCCATATAAATATTAAATCTAAAAATTAATTGGTAATTTTAATTCTCCTCTTTTTCTTCAAATTCTTTCTTTTCTTCTTAAATGTTGACTTTTAAAAATTCACAGAATGAGCATGTTTCTTACAGAGTGGCTTATCCTTCTTGGAGAAAAAGGTCTGACCTTCCAAACTTTCACAACATACCTGAAAAAAAAAAAAAAGTCATATAAGATATGATTATTTTACCAAGTGTGCATGAAGGAGAAAATAATTTTTCACCCAATGGATACTATGACAAAGCACTTTAGTTGGTTGTATTAGGCATCCTAACATTTCACAATTACTACATTTCATTTTAACTTTCAAAATCAAGGAAGAATGACTTCTTCTGCAATGCATTCTAATGTATTTAAATTACTGTTCATTATTTCTCTTTTTTGGGAGCTGGCCCTAATGAAAAATTAACACCTAAAGAGATCACTCTAAATATTGATCTAATTTATCTTCTCAAATTCTAACCAATGCTTTTAATTTACCTCCTATTGCAAGAAAACCAAGGCATTCAGACAGAAAACACAACACAACTGCTTTATCAAACATTCCCAAGCCGCCAAATACACAGGCATAGAATTCTTGAGAGTTCTTTTTAATACATTCTTTTGCTTCTTATAGTGAAAAACCTGGTCAGCATCTGGCCGCTGGATGGTCATGCAGTCAGTTAACTATTCACATTTATGTCTTCTTGTCTTTCCTATTGCCTTTGTTAATTAAAATGCTCATTAGAAGCTCTACCCAAGAATTTAAGGCAAATCTGCTAAAATTTGCTTCTTAATAGATTTTATGACATGTAGATGGATGAGGTAAATAAAATGGAGTTCAATGGTAATATTTGGGATAATCATTCGACTTCAATCAACATGATTTTGTTCCCTTCATATAAGGCAGCGGTTCTCAACTTGTGGGTCACGACCCCTTTGGGGGTCGAACAACCCTTTCAAAGGGGTTGCCTAAGATCATCAGAAAACGCATATATAATTACATATTGTTTTGTGATTAATCACTATGCTTTATGTTCAATTTGTAACAATGAAAATGCATCCTGCATATCAGATATTTACATTACGATTCATAACAGTAGCAAAATTACAGTTATGAAGTAGCAACGAAAATAATTTTATGGTTGGGGGTCACCACAACATGAGGAACTGTATTAAAGGGTCACAGCATTAGGAAGGTTGAGAACCACTGATATAATGGGTATTGATAGGTATTCAATATATTAAATTTAATTAAAAAAAAAGAAATCAAACATCTGAACAGAGTACCCTTATTGAATATTTACTTGCTAAATTAAAAAAAAATATATCTTAGGTTAATGTTACTCTCTGAATCTATGCTCATTAAAAAATAAAGAAATGAAATATGAAACACAATAAGTAAATATATTACTACAGGTTTATTGTAGTCTCAAGAATAAAAAATATTCATGGACTATTGCTAGAAAGAAAATCAACATATAGTTTACTTCCAGTGTTAAATAGAAATAAATAATCATTTAAAAATTATTACTGAATTAAGAAGTACCTATATAGGCTTCCAAAAATTACTAAAAATGCTCCAATAAAAGTTTTTAAAAAATGTAAAGGACTCCTATTATTTTAATAAATATACAGCTTCTCCTTGGAAACAAAAATTTTTAAAAACAGGATTTTCTCTAAAAAGTAAGCATTTTATTCCATGCCAAATAATTTTTTAAAATGGCAAAAATTTTAAAAAACAACTTTCAAAATCACTGTGGAAGTATTTTTAGGTTTAAAGGACTGAAAGATACAAGAACTGTTATTTCCACTTAGCATTTAAGCTAGAATTGACCATACAGTGCTCCTTTAATTCAGAAACACATTTACTTACTGAGCACACAAAGCAAGTGTCATGCCAGGTGTAGCCCAGCGCTTCCAGGAACATGTCGCCAGCTTCTATGGGAAATTCACAGCCATGGCATATAGTCCCAAAGAGCGCATAATAATCTGTGTTGGGGGAGGAGGAGACATAATTTAAATATGACAGAGCTTCAGAATGGTAGTTCCTAGAAAGCAGCAACTAAATTGGAACTGAATGAGATGATGAAGTAAAAGATACTAGTAACTGGAAAATTTTCAGAGGGCATAATATTTGGCTTGAGATACATGCATAACATGTTTCAGATAAGCCTTGGTAAATGCTATTTACACAACTTAACACCCTTTATTCTATTTTTTCCATGTAATACTTTTTCATTTATCTCCAACTGTTTAAATGTCCAAATATGTATATTGATAAGTTATCAATAAACATGACTGTTTTAATACAATACAAAAAAAGTTCCAATAACTAACAACAATAATACTAATAAACTTAATCAGAAAGAAATAGCTGGTATTAGCGAATTTTATAGCATATTTGATTTGGTAAGGAAGAAAACAAACAAACAAAAAAACCACAGGCAACTTCTATGATAAAGTTCCATGACTGAGTTTCTAGCTGCACTATATTACAATATTAGCCACTAGTATTTTTGCTGTTTTCCATACAATTTTATGACTTCGTGCTTAAAACCATTAGCCAGAGAACACCATTTACTTGACAGAGATTAAAGTTATAAAATATGAATAGGATTCCCTTCTGAAGAAAGCAGCTTGACAACATTTTTCTTCATTATTACAAAATTAGAGTTTATCGGCATTTTACTTTTTTTGTATGCAGCTATTCTCACTACTTGTGTTTAGTCATGGTTCACTTTTTGGCCTTTGACATTTTCAATCCAACTTGGGCTGGAAAAGAAAGGAGGCTATCTGTGCAATGTCATTCACCCTTCTTAGCAATCTCCAATATTCACTATTTGTTCAGCACATAGCCACAGAGTCCTACTGCGGGCCAGGCACTGTTCTAGGCACTGGTTGGGGTCCAATGCTGAAGAAGACAGATGTGTTGCTCTCCTCATGGGGCTTTTATTCTCCTTGGGAGAAGAATGTCATAATTTATTGTATTTTAAAAATAACAAATAATTTCAGATTGTAAAAAGTACATTGAAGGAAAGGAAATAGTGATGTGATACAAATTAACTGGGGGATACAAAATAACTGTGATATGATATAACATTATTCAGGGGGGTTAAAAAGGCTTCTCTGAGGAGGTAGTAGTTATGATGAAGCTGGACAAAAAAAGGAGAAACCATTGCAGAACAGCTGGGGAAGAACATTCCAGTTAGAAGAAACAGGAAGTACAAAAGCCCTGAGGTGGGAAGGATCTCAGCAAGCTCAAAAACAACAAAGGGGCCCATACGGCTAGAAGCCAGTGACTGAAAGGTGGTGGGAGAGGAGGTCGGCAAAGCAGGCCCTCTTAAGGGATACAATTTTTACTCTAATGGAAGCTGTGAGCGGTATCAAGCACTAACTGATTCACATTTGGACAAATATTACCGTAACTACTATTGGAGGGCTGGGGAACAGGAGATATACCATTGAGTTGGCAATTACAATGTCCAGGCAAAGGGTGAGAGTAAGCTGGATTAGGTGGTGATGGCTGACGTGGAGAGAAAGGATTGAATCCAACATACACACGGCGGGTATACTAAAATTTACTAATTAAATTGGATATAGGGAGAATAAGGGAAAGAGCAGAATCCAACATGACTCCCAAGTTTTGGGATATTGGAAGACTGTGTTAAGAACAAGTCTGGGAGATTAAAGAAAAGGAACAAAAATAGACCAAGATGATCAGAATTGACAGTTAAATAAGACTTCAATAATGCTTTTCCCCCTCTGTAAGCAATTTCAGGGTTTTAAACCTATGACTTCTTAGACTACATTAAATATGTTATTAAGGCTAGTCTTTTTTATATGTTATGGCTACATAGGGGACTATCTGCCATTTAGCCAAAATGTCTTGCAAATATAAAGCACTTATTTAAAACAAATATAAAGCACTTTCTTCAGAAGAATTAAGTGGCATTACAAAATGTAAGATATTCCGGTTGAATCAGGGTAGGCAGCTTGTAGTCAACCTGTCCCCAGAAAGCCCATGGAGTACTTCACTGGGATTTCTGCAGGGCTTCCCGGTGGGTAGTGTGACATAGACCTAAACTGGTCCTGACTAGGGAAACTAAGAGAAAGGTGAAAATAACAAAATATCAAGTAATAAAGTTCTGAGTAATGTTGACCAGCCTCAGATTAGAAGCTGACTGATCCTTAACTTGGCTACTGTGGAATATTCCCTTCTTCGAATACCACACTTAGATATTCAAGGTAGAACAATAATAATAGTCCATAGTGGGGTGCGGTATAGTGAGTGAAGGCAAGATTAAGGAAAAATATTTTATTTTTGAAAAATGTATGTGCCGTAGTAAAATCTAGGTAACACTAATAAATAAGTGCTATGAATATGAAAGTCCACTTACAGCTTTTGGCAAGGAAAAGGGAGTGTCCAGAGTTCAGGTAAAAAGGCAAATGTGGTAGACTGGTCCTTACAGTGAGTTTATTAAAATTAACTTTACCAAGGGAGTAATCCAAGCCAGAATTACCCCCCCTTCAGTTAAAGTAACAAAAGATTTCCAATTCATTGCCTTAAAGAGCAAATCAGTATCATACTAAAAAACTGAACATTTGTCATGTTTATAACCATTCAAAATTTACTTACTGGATTTTGAGAGGTGACTGTAAGCTACAGGATTTTGCAGAAAATATAACCATAAATTACTAGGGATTCAAGCAAAATGTTTTTCTCCTAAGTAAAGCGTACAAGCTCATGTCTCTTAATTAAGTTGGGACTATCTGTTTTGACAGTCACATTAAATTATACATAGTTATTTTGCCATATATTTAGGGTAACCTTAAATGCTCCTAAATTAATTATGAAGGCTATTTTACCTAATATTTCCTTTGAATTTCATAGCAACATAGGGCTAATGTTTTACCTTCATTCAAAACTTAAGAAACAAACGGCTTCGGAAGCTTACCAGTCTCGCAGTAAGGTTCACCGTCCTCCAAGTGAAAAACATTATTCCGAATGGGTTTTCCACAGGCCACACACACAAAACAGGAAACATGCCAAGTTTGCTTCAAAGCATTGATGACTTCCTGTTACAGAAAGGTAATTGGATGTAAAAAAAAGATGACAGTACACAAATACTTACTGGGCTAGCTCAGCCAATACAGCTCTTCCAACCTGTCCCAGAGAACACACACACGCTTTGTCTTCCCCTTGGGCTTTCCTCCTGAGTAACAGGACCTACGTAAGGACAGACTTACAAATCACCTAAACTGGTGCGCTATATAATGTGCATTTTCCAAAATACTACCAATAAACTTATTTAAAGAATGATTAGTGTGTTATTTAAACATTATTCAAGCGGTGAATGAAGTTAGCATTTCGTAAGTGCTTGCTTGCTACAATGCATTCTGCTTTCTCTCAAAGGGTGTCAGGAAACATTAACTTACAAAGGTTTCATAGTATTATCTTGAAAATCTCATGGAGAAAGGGCAAACATTTAAAAACTAAACAAACCTATACTTCGGCACATTATGGAAGCAATAACCGAATTATTGTAATCCAATCAGTTTAACACGTGTTTAGGGTTTTGGAAATCAGCTGTGACTGTACTAAGCATACACCAAAAGACTATCTAAAATTTGAACCAGAAAGCATAGATTCTAGTCAAGAATGGCCCTAGAGTTAAATATAGCAAGGATCAAAAACTTGGGCCAGATTTTAATTAGCAGACGTTTGGGGGAGGTTTTGCAAGGAATTATTTCTATGAACTGAGAGCAAGAGATGGAGCCATAAAAATCATTTTTGAAGAACAGTTAATAACATGAAAATTTACCCTTTCCATAATATTTATCACAAAAAGAACATGCTGTACACAAAGTGTGGTTATTATTTTGTAAATGAAGTACAGATAAAGAGCAAACTGGAAGAAAATCGATCCTAGGGTTAACAGGAATTATCTGGGATTGGTAAATATATAGGTCATTTTACTATCATTCTTTACATTTTTTCTATTTTCTAATTGTTGTAGAGTGAAATATTTTCTCTTACAATAAAAATATTGTCAAAATAAAAGAAAATGATATTGAATAAATTTTTGGAAATGCCACAGTTCACTACTGAAGGAGAATGGAAAGAAGTGACAGTTGTTTAGATCCCAAAAGATGACCATGAACAGGCAGAATAAGTGTACAATCAACCAGATCATTTCCCAAGGCTTCCAGCATACTCTTCCCTTGATATACTTGAGGTAGATTACTATGCCTTCTTTAATAGGTAATCAAACAACTGAAACACAATCCAGAGAATCTGTCCTTTCAGTGAAGTTTTTGCCCATCTCTTAAGCAATGAGTGTCAGGATTCCATTTCCTAGAATCTTTTTTTGGTTCTAAGACTATTACCTGACTTTGTTTTATTAATTATTCTATAATCACATAGAATAGATTTATATACTAAAACAGTAATAATGTATTCTACTTATTAATCGTCATTTGGGAAGGTACAGCTTGAATCATTCTACACTTTTGCTCCCAATATACTGTACAAATTAATCTTTCATGTGGAATATTTATAATTTCATGTGGCATACTTATATTTCATGTGGTATATTTGTAATTTCTAAGTGTCCTCAAAGTTTTAGACATATTTAGAGATATAGTCTAAAACTGACTACTCTATAATTCATGCTAACTTTTCTTAACTGATATGAATTTAGTTTCACTATTATATTTTCATATTAAGAATATTGGAATTCAGCAATGTCATTTCCAAATTTCATATTACTTGTACGAGTTTCGTGTAAGAACAGGAAACTTGGCTGCTTCTAAAGTAAATTCCAACTCCTGGTCACTCACCGGAAATGTCTGACTCTTATTTAGTAATTGCAAACTGGATATTCCAGAGTAGGAAATTCATTCATTCATTATTATTTATTATGTACCTGACACCTAAATTACTCCCTTTATGCCAAAAAAATGAAAAAGGTGTGGTTTTATTATTTTTCTATACATGTCGTCGTCGTCGTCGTCGGCAGCCGTCCGTCTCGAGAGACGATGGTGTAGCTTCTTAAGAGTCTATCTGCACCGCCGAGAATGGCTGTGCAGTCCGACTCGGGAGTGACATCGTATCTGTCTCCTCCCGTGTTGAATTGACATCTTGCGATGACGCTGAAGCTACAGAGCCTGGGCAGGGTGATATGGAGGGTCTGCTGTTGCCCATGCAGCAGACCCGCCCTCTCTCTTCGCAGCTGAAGGATCCAAGGGAAAGACGGAGTCAATACAGCTTGGCTTCAGGTGCGCCGCAGGAGTTGCCGGTGTTGACTACAACGTCGAACCGCCTTAGGGACTCCGGCTCCGGATTTTCTGTCGGGGTTTACTCCCTTAGCCTTTCCCCTGAAGAGGTATGCCGCAAGGCAGCGGAGGTTTTTTGGAATCAGAGTTTTCCTTCTATACATGTAAACTCTTATAAAATTGAGGTTATGTTTTTAAACATTATATGCATTCAAGAAAAACATATCATTTATAAGCCTGTTTTATATATTTCATGAGATCAGTGCCCTGTGCTTGAACCCTGACAAATAGGGAAATGCTGCTTCTATAAAAGCTATGGAATTTAATTTAAAACAGCAAAGGTGTCAGTTCTGAGAACTCTGATGTGTGTGGTCCTGTACGACCTCTTCATTCCTGAGCAAACAGGGTCCTGTTGAGGTAGCATAGCCACAGTAAATAATTTTTCACTCTTAGTGGCTAGACTTACGCCAGACACACCAGCACTCAGCAAGACAAAACCAAAGACACCCTGACCCCATGAGTCCTATCTACGGAGATTGATTTAGTTTTGCTTTACGGTAATTACTGATGAAAACAATGATGGAAGGGGTTCCTAACAAAAATGATTCTGCTTTAAAATGCACCCAGAATAAAAAGATTTCTGATACTTACTCCAAGGATTTTCCTTTGGCATCGACCACATTCAGGAGCAAAGAACTTCTCATAGCATAGCTCACAATACAGCGCTCCCTTTTCCTCTACAAATCCAATGTAGGCCATTGTATTTTTGCAGTGAGCACAGTTAAATTCTTCTGGGTGCCAGGATTTTCCCAGTGCCACCAGGAATGGTCCCCTGACAGAAGGAAAGAGATCAGGTTGGCTCAGGAATCAAAGTTTCTAAAGTTTGCGTGGATACGACCTCTTTTATACAATATTTAAACAATTAAATACTTGCTTAATTCTCTCCCTCCAGGCCTGACGGGGGCGCTGTAAATTTACACAGGAACTTCCTGCACATTCACGTGAGAAGAGGGGAGTAGTAAGAGCATGTCAAGGCCGTACGGCCCCCTTTTATTCGACCTCCAAGAGATTTTGTAGTAACGTTTTTTGAGTTGCAATGAGTGAGTCTGTCTGTGTCATGATTATAATTGAGAATGAGGATGTTAACCGTGACAGAAAATAAACAACCAGAAGAGATGTGGTTTAGGCAGAGATGAGAGTCTGACATTTCTACAAAACAAACAAAAGATAAATCTTAACTTGTTAATGTCAGAGTCTTAAAAATAATATTACCCGAAAAAATGTTAGTCAATTTCTCATCCCCACACACAGTTCCATGTGTTTCTCAACTTTATTAAATACATCAAATCCTCATCCTCCAAAATGACTACAGAAACTGTAAACTGGGTATTAGAGATTGTTTGAAGCTACTTTGAAAGATTTTATTGAATTCAAACATGACTTGTTTTTAATGCACATTTATATCAAGGTAACAAATGTTTGTAAAGAGATTTTTCCCCCATTAAATACCATACAGTCATGAACTGATAAGATAAGGGCTTGGTTTGCTTGACAGGAACCCATTATGAAGGCTTACCTAGTCATACAGCCTGCGGAGATGAACCATTCTAGCCTCTACAACATTCTTTTCAGTAGCATCACACTAATTTTTATTCATTGAGAGGCTTTACCTCCTAGGCACATTTACATTTATCTAATTTATCCATGCAGCATTCCTGTGAGATAGACCAGGGCAGGATCATGCACTAAGTTTAACAGATGGAGTAGCTGAGATACAGAATATTCAAAAGATATGACAAATACCATAAAAATCATGGGTTGAGTGAGGGTCAGAAGCTAAGTTCCTGATTCTTGAGCACACTGCTCTTCTAGTCAATTGATACTCTGCCTCTGACCTCATTACCATCAGTTACCATCACTGAGCCACCACAGTGTAATTGTTATTATGATCAAATACCTGACTTCTCATCAGATTATTAATAGGAAGAGTCATAGTAATAAGCATCATAAAGTCAAAGTATTTTTTTAGCCTTTGATATTCAGTAACTATCCCCCATTAGGAATTCTTTGCAAATACATTGATGTTTACTAAAAACCAGCACCTAATTCTGAGAGTCAAGAAACTAGAAAGGCACTTGATGAATGATTAAAATGTATTCTGTGGGGTATAAGAGGGTGTTTTCTAGCCTCACTTTTTGTTGCCTTTTTTTCTATTAAAAGAAACAACATTTTATTTTTCAATCACAATTGACATTCATTGATACTTTGTATTAGTTTCAGGTGTACAACATAGTGCTTAGACATTCATACACTTCACCAAGTGACTCCCCCATTTCCGGTACCCACCTGGCTCTATACATAATTCTTTCAATATTAACTATATTCCCTATGCTGTACTTTACATCCCTGAGACTATTTTGTAAAACTACCAATTTATACTTAATTTCCTTCCCCTTGTTTCTTATTAATACTATGCCATTTTGTATAAGGTAGTGCATGCAGCTTTCTTAGCACTTGAGAAAAGTAGTTATTATTATCTTTTAAACTTTAGAGTACTATGGTTGTGTTATCACTCAACAAGGAATGCCTTTGTTAATTAATTCCTGCCAGAAGGAAAAAGGCCTACACATCGATCACCAAATATGTTACTTTGGTAGGTTGTCTCTCAATTTTGAATCGGTATATAAGTAACCAACCTGCTCACCAATTTCCTTTTTTCATTTTTTTCAGTATATATTTGGCAAGTAGTTTTCTTTCAAATATAAACGAAGAATCAAAATGCTCAAAGCAAGTCAGAGTTTTATGAGAAGTCAAAGTTTTTCCACTAGGTGGGTATCTGGTTATACATGCCTGAAAAATCAGCCAAGCTAAATTTTCTGTGACCGTAACTCAAGATATGGCATCACTTCAGGGATTTACGCTACCATTGGTCTGGGCACTAAAGTAGTTCAAAACAATTTGCGGGGCTGAATTTTTTGTAGGAGAACATCTTCAGCTCATCCATAAGCCTGGATGGCCCCTTGAGGCCAGGGTCCTTAGTCTCCTCAGTTTGCAAAATCAGTCAACCAACCTCAAACTCCGCATTCTCTTAAAGCAAAGGGTTTGTGTGCATTTAGAATAGAGTGTTTTATTCCTAGAACATTTCTATCAGTGCTACCAAGCAGTTAACAAAGTTCATCTGAGAAAAAAAGACATTAAAAAAAAATGATTGGGGACCATAAAATCTATTTTCTAGATTTTCTAAAATATATGTTGAGATCAGCTGCTCAGACCAGCAGACAAATGTGTTCTGCAAGTGAGGCAGACCCATTGCACAGAACGATTCCTTTAATGACCAGTGTCAGTGTGACAGCATCAGCCTTCACTGATACTTGTTACGGGAAAGAGCTCTACGGAATCCATCTCCGCTCTTCCTGCAAGTCGCTGTTTGAAAGTGTTCTTTGTTAGATCGCACAAGGCCATTTTTACACGGATTCCTTGGAGAATTCCTTTCAGATTTTTGCAACAAAAACAGTTTTGCTTCTTCTGAGTAACACAATTATTTTTTATCTCAATGTACAGTACTTTGCAAAAACTCCTTTTTTTGTTGATCGCTTGAAGGGTTAAAGCCAAATTCAGGCTAACCATAGCAAGTGTGTATGTCAATGTTGTAGGTCTTGTCCAGTTCCAATGACAAATTCCTGTCCAGTGTTCATTTTTAATTGTCCTATTCAAGATTTTCATTCTTGTTTCGCTCCCTTTTGCAATTTAGAAGATTTTCTTATATTTCATATATTCTTAAAACGTTTTTTGAAAGCTTTCTAGACTAAGTATCCACTACAAAAAAATACATAGTATTATTGTCCATCGAAGGGTGATTTTAAGATATTGCCTTAGTTTATCAAATTTGAATAGTGAAAGATCTTAACAATAAAGGCACTCCCTCTGCACCTTTAAAAAGTGAGTTGAAAATGACCTTTGCTCCTGCCAAATCTCCTTTTTCTTTAACAAACATGCTCTGTGCAGATACTGGCTTAATCCTTGGCTGCACTGAAAGAGCATCTTCCATCAATGCCCTTGAAGATATACACAGATTAAACAATAAAATCTTCTACTTATAACAAAGTACTCTTCTCCGTATCAGCAGAGACTAATTTAACAAATTCATTAACACAGGATTAACACTGAAGAAAGTTCTTCTTATTCCGGGTAGGATTGGGTTTCCATCTGTAAACTGGAATGACAGGCTTGGATAACTGCAAAGTGGAATTAAGTATTCTGCTACTTCTTATAATACTCTGCACCTCATGAGCACTTACTAAATACCTGTTGACTGACAAAGTAAGGGAGGGAGAGAATTAAGCCCTGATTGGCTGCGAGAGAAGAGCTGTGGCACAAAACATTTACTGTTTATCTTCTGTGAGACTTATGCTAAAAAGAAAAAAATATATATGAAAGAAGAGAGAGGGAAGGATGCTAAGAGAAAAGAAAAGCTTACAAATAGAAAGGTGAAAGGAAATGCAAACCTGAACAGGCACAATCTAGCAGGGATTTTTACTTCGAAATCAAATGCTTACTCCTTGCCTCCCTTTTTTATTTGATTTTCACAATAATTTTCAGTGATAGACAGTAACTCTATAAATAGATGAAGCTAGCATTCGAGAAGTTACCCAACTTTCCTAAGATGATGATGGATAATGAACTATAAAGCAGGAACCCTGAAAGGCCAGCCACTATAGGTTACACATTTTATTGGCCAAAACTTACTGTACCAATAGATGTTAAAAGCCACATAGAAAAGAACTCACAAGCTCAAAAATAAATATGGAATCAATATTCTACTTAACTAGATATAATAAATAATGGAACTGTATAAGCAAGTTTATATTATGCTCAACTTTTAGGACGAGCATAGCATGAACAAACAATCTAAGAGCAACACAGTTAGAAAAACAGAATGAAATAGAAAAGATTATTGGGAGAAAATGCACAACACATACACAATCACAAATATACACACATATGCAGGAAGAGAAAAAAGTAAAAGAGAATGGAATACGGTGACTATCTTTCATGATTTACAACACTTAAATTAGAGGTACTAACAATCCTCCCCAAAATTTAGGAACACTGTATTTTTGACACCCTTAATTCTTCATTTCCATTGGATTATGCCCAAACTTTCCAATTTGGAATACCAAAAAAAAGATGGTTCTTCTTTAATCAGGTTTCTTTCTTTCTTATATATTTATTTACATTGTTTATTCTATTACAGTTGCCCCTATTTTTTCCCCTTTGTCCCCCTCAACCCAGCCCACCCATCTCTCCCACAGTCACTCCCCTCTCTGTTGTCCCTGTCCATGGGTCATTCATACATGTTCTTTGACTAATCCCTTCCCCTTCCTTCCTCCATTTCTTCCCACCTGCCTTCCCTCCTACAGTTAGAAGTCTGTTCCATGTTTCCATGTCTCTGGTTATATTTTTCTCATTAGTTTATTTTGTTCATTAGATTCCAGTTATAAGTGAGATCATATAGTATTTGTTTTTTGCCAACTGGCTTATTTTACTAAGCATAATAGTCTCCAGTTCCATCCATGCTGTTGCAAAAGGTAGGAATTCCTTCTTTCTTTCTGCTACGTAGTATTCCCTTGTGTAAATGTACCACAGTTTTTTGATCCACTCATCTACAGATGGGCACTCAGGCTGTTGCTGGCACTTGGCTATTGTAAATAACACTGCTATAAACATTGAGGTACATGGGTTCTTTTGAATTGGTGTTTCAGGATTCTTAGGTTATATTCCTCCCAGCAGTAGAACTGCTGGGTTAAAAAGCAGTTCCATTTTTAGTTTTTTAAGGAAATTCCACACTGTTCTCCACAGTATCATCTTTAATTCATAGTCCTTTAAAATACTGCATTTAAAAGACTGTACGGCCAACTATTTGAAAGACATGAAGGACATGCTCCTTAAGAATAAATGCACAGGTAAAATGAGCCCAAACATAACAGTGAATAAAAGAAGATGTTCTAAAAAAGGTAGTATGAATTGATAATTTAAAAATAAATTTACTGGAGGCAATTATAGTCCATTTATATTGAGGTTATTATAAAATGAGATAAGCAGGGGAAATGTGATTCTATAGAATAAAACAAGTGGAATATAATTTCAATTTGGCAAGACTAATAGCACGCACACCTTCAAATATTTTTAAAAAGTTCATTCATCAACTGAACAAATATATACTAAATGCAATGATATGTGCCAGGCACTGTTCTGGGAGCAGAGACAATAGCAAGATACAAAGCCAGAAAAAGCCCTGCTTGTATGGAACTTACAATCTGGTATGGAGGAGAGAGGCAACAACAACAAAAAAATACAATATATGGTATGTTAGGTTTTAAGTGCAGGGATAAAAATGAAGCAGGGAGAGGAATCAGGGAGACTGTATTGGGGGTGGGGGCAGTGGCCAGGAATACTAGATACTTGAGTAAAGACCTGAGGGAGAAGAAGGTGAGCTATGCAAATAACTAGGGCCAGAGGATTTAGGGAAAGGAAACAGCGATTTTTCACTACTGTAAATCTGAAATCTTGATCTGTGTCCCTGGTAATTTCCTTAAATTCAGGAACTAACATATTAAGCCAAGAAACCTTTTATTTTCAAGTAAAATCTTAACTAGAAGGGAAAGTAAATAAAATCTATTAATAAAGGAAGGTTCAGAGATTGAAATGGATGGTGAGATAGGCAAAAATATTTTGCTGGCCTCTCCTTGGGGTAACTGAGATGCTTCTCCTTATGAGAAAAACATAAAAATCACTGAACAAGAAATAATTCAGTAATGTTAAATTTCTCTCTCTCCCTGGAACTAACAATGGGTAGACTGAATGCAATTGTTCTGGTGCTATACTACAGGCAAAAGCAGAACAATAGTATTGTGGTTATTATTTTTTTAAAGCATTCCCTAAGAAGAAATTCAGCACCATAAATCCCTTATTTCTTTCACAAAGATGCTAAGAAGCTAAATTGAATGGTCCATTTAACTCCATGTTATGCAAGTGGTCAACAGATTTTAATGCCACTAGATGTAATGGTCAAGAAATAAGCTAGAGTTTTCATAAGCCCATTTTACCAGGAAAACTAATATGTGACTTTGGCTATATTAGCATAATTTTCTGTTTCCCTATTATATCAGCATTCCAACAGCCAATCTATTCGTGAGTGGAAGAGTGAAAGAAATGGTATTCTTATGACAAGTGGATGGAAATGTTCACAGCAAACTTAATCAAAGCTTCAGTAGAATTTCCTAAAATGTAACACCCTAGTCATTTGTAAAAAGCAACTAACTAATCAGAGCAATGCCTAAATAATGCAACTTAGGCAAAATATTCATAATCTTTTCAAGATTATAATAAACCAAAATTTTAAAATATTAAATCAAAATAAAATGGAGTCTTATGAAGTCTTATAAGTCTTTTTGGAGTCTTAAGCTAAATACGTTCTGTAAGAGATAGCCAGTTCAGTATTCATATTCAGTGATACAGGTTTCTGAAGTTTTTCCCCAAACAATTAACTTCGCTAAAAATAAAATAAAACACAAAATCTGCCTCAGTTTGGCTTTATTTAAAAATGTTTTTGAAATTTTCAAATATTTAGAAAAATATAAAGTAAACAATATAAATTACACTGTGGAAAACAAACCTTATAAATTCCAAAATTTTAAACTCCTTAGAGTTTGCCAGATTGCAATATTCTATATTGAAAGTATTAAGCCTGTGTCTGCAGCTTGTTTTTAAAACAGGTGTACAAGAGAATGTCACTTGATCTAATGCCTTCTTGCTTTGGTAAGTGATACTGGTATTTGAGGCCAAGAACTAGAATTATGCTTTGACTAGGTCTCTAAACTGACCACAATCTATTCAAGCTGCTTCAGCACTTGAGCACCAAGCAAATGTGCTATGTTAATTACCGTTAGAAGATCTTGACATGAACTAATCCCTGTTCCTATTAGTTTCCCTATAAATGAAGCTTTAATGTTTAACTGATAACAAGTGCTAAAATAATCCTAAGCAATATAAAATTTAACAGATGAGGGAGAAATAAGTGATAGCCATTCATGTTAACATAATATATATTTATTTCACATGACAAGGAGATTGTACATTAAAATTTCATCCTGATCTAGCATTAAAATTGAAACCAAGGTAGATAGGGGTGGGGAATATAATTTCTATCCATAATAAATTCTTCAGTTGCGCCGGTAGTAGTAACTACAGGATGTCACAGAATTTGATAATCAGACAACATGAATCAGCAACTGAAATGGTTTGACAGTTTGTTAACCCATCTAATTGTTTGCTTACAACAGCTCACAAATAGCAGTGACTCCTGTCTCCATAAAGGATCTTTTTACCCACCATATTCTTTCCCAAAATACCAGTCTACCTAAGCAAAGTACCATAACTCATAGAAGCAATGTGACAAGTTAGAATACTTTATTTCATTAATATTAAACCTAAAGCCCTGTCTGGGTAGCCAAGCTGGTCAGAGCATCATCCCAATACACCAAAGTTGTGGGTTTGATCCTCAATCAGGGCACATACAAGAAGCAACCAATGAATACGTTAAGTAAGTAAAACAAGAAATTGATGTCTCTCTCTCTCTCTCAAATAAAAAAATTAAATTAAAAAAAAATTAAACCTAAAAATATAACAACTAAATACAGTTAGTAATTAAAAGTGTTTTATTATGCTAAGCAAAATAAGTCATTTAGAAAAAGCTAAGAACCAGATGATTTCATTCATATGCAGGATATAAAACTGAAACTCACAGACAACATATGGTGGTCACCAGAGGGAAGAGGATAGGGGGTAAGTAAAGGGTAAAGGGGGGCAAATATGTGGTGACAGATGATTTGACTTTGGACGGTGGGCACACAGTGCAATATACAGATTGTGTATCATAGAGATACACACTTGAAACTTATATGACCCTATTAACCTATGTCACATAAAAAAATCTAATAAAATAAAAAAGTATGGTGTTTTATTTACTAGGGTAAAGCAGTGCCACACTAGAGTAGTACAGTAGTCCCTCTCTATATTGCGGTTCACTTATCGCGGCCTCACTGTATCGCGGGACTTTTAAAAATATTATATTTAATTATTTAATTATATAGTGGATTTTTCACTATATCACGGGATTTTGCAGTACTGTATACGTATGTTGTTAAAGTTATGTAGGCTTAAGAGTGTAGAATATATTTAAGAACATAAGTAGTATTTATAAAAGTGTGGAAAAGGTTAATAAGGGAGTGGGAAAGGTTAATAAGGGACTGGGAACGGTTTATAAGTGTGTGGGAAGGGTTTTACAGACTTAAAATATATATATATATACTAAAATAAACGTAAGGTTCCTACTTCGTGGATTTTCACCTATCTTGGGGTGGGGTGGGGTCTAGAATGTAATACCCGCGATAAGGGAGGGAATACTGTACTTTTTGAAAAATGATTCTAACTGAATTAATATTTTGGCCTGAAACACGAGTGGGTCTAAAGTCATGTGTGATTTATTCATGTCAAATATTCATTGAATACCACTGAGTGGTGGCTACTGAGTCAGACTCTGGAATCCTTGACTCATTCTCTTGTCCTTAAAACTGCTAGGGCTGCTACCACTGCTACTGGCTACTCACTGTGGAAAATACTATATTTAAGTGAAAAATAACAGTTTACAAAAATTGTATTATGATTGCATTTCTGTAAACAACATCTGTCCTCAGGTGTGTGTGTTTTTTAAAGTGTGAATTAAAATACTAACAGAGGCTCTCCTAGGAAGTGGAATGATGGATGAACTTCTATTTTTGTTTTCAGTTTTCTATATTTTTGAAATACACAATGAATAGGGACTACTTTTAAAATATAAAGTTGTTTTATTTTTTACTTCCGTCTAAGATGGAGGCCTAGACTGACATGCTCTGTTTCCCTCCACAACTAAGAAGGAATACATCTACCGCAAAACCAGAAATAACCAGAAGTTCCAGAAAATAAAGCTACCTGGAAGTCCAACATATGAAGTTATGAACAAGTGGTGCTTGTCTGGACGGGTAGGAGGGGCGAAGCCAGAGCGCAGAGGTCAAGCTGTGCTGGTGGCGACAGCTGCAGCAATGGTGGCAGGATGGCGGTAAGCACAGACACCCGTATTTAAAGAGGCGAGAAATGCCTGGGGAGCACTCTCCGCTGCAGATCAGACCCATCAGATCATGATTCCAATGCCGGGGAAGGCAGACCCCCATTGCCTCGGACTGTGAAGGTTCGGGGTGGGGGTGGGGATGGAGGAAGAAGCTCCCAATTTCTCAGTGGAGAGTAGACAGCAAGAATCCATCATGGACCCCCGCCCCCACACAAAATGCCATAGCATGGTGAGAAGGGTTGCCCAATTTTGACGAGTGCATGGGGCTCTGCCCCCTATAGTGAGTGTACGAGGTGTGACAGCCCCGCCCAGGAAGCAAAGGTCAACACAAAACTGGAGAGATCATGATAGAGACCCCAGTGATAAAGCTGACCAGACAGCAAATATCTAATCTAACGGCTCAGCAGATAGAAAATCTTTCTGAGGCACAGATTTCTTTGGTTATAAGGATGCCTACAGACCTGACAGCAGATCTTAAACAAGACTGGGAAGGAATGAAGGCTAGTCCTGCTGAAATGAACAAAAACACATACGAAACTAGTGGTGAGGGAAAGAAAACCAGAGATCAAATAAACAAATCGGAACATAGGGAAGGAACAAACAGTTAACCGGTGCAGAAAAAGGAAACAAAAAGGGAGGAAAATGAGGAGAGGCTCAGAAACCTCTGGGACAGCTATAAGCGGGCCAACATCCGAATCATAGGGTTGCCAGGAGGTGAAGAAGAACAAGAAATTGAAAAATTATGTGAAAAAATGATGAAGCAGAACTTCCCTAACTTGGGGAAGGAAATAGACTTACAGGTCCAGGAAGCACAGAGAGTGCCAAAAAAACTGGACCCAGGGAGAACCACACCGAGACACACTATAATCAAAATGTCAAAAATTAAGGATAAAGAGAAAATCTTAAAAGCAGCAAGAGAGAAGAAGAGAATTACATACAAAGAGGTTCCAATAAGACTGTCAGCTAATTTTGTCAAAAGAAACTCTGCAGGCAAGATGGGACTGGCAAGAAATATTCAAAGAAATGAAAAACAAAAACCTACAACCTACAACCACGATTACTCTATTCAGCAAAGCTGTCATTCAGAATAGAAGGGCAGAGAAAGTGCTTCCAGGACAAAGTAAAACTGAAGGAGTTCATCAGATCCAAACCACTGTTATATGAAATGTTAAAGGGACTTGTTTAGGACAAAGAGGATCAAAACTATGAACAGTAAAATGAAAACTGCATCACAACAACCAACAACAGAAGCTAGGGAACCGAAACAAAGGCAAACTAAGTAGGCAACGAGAGTGGGAAAAGAATTATAGGTATGGGGAACATTATGAGGGGAGGTAGTGGGGAGGGGGAAGGGAGAAAGGGAGGGAGATGATGCAGGAATTAAGAAGCGTAGTAGGAGGGAGTGGAGTAGACAGGAAGCTGTTGAGAAGAATTATATGCACAACCAATGGGCATGGACTAAGCGGGGAGACAACTGGAGGGAGGGGGGTCACTGGGTGGAGGGGAACAAAGGGAAAAGAAATTGGGACAACTGTAACAGCATAATCAATAAAGCATATTAAAAAAATAAAGTTGTTTTTATTTTTAATCACGTATTCTGGGCCGTGTTCTCGACTCATTTGTTATTTAATAGTGGGTTCAAGAGAACAGTATTTATATTTGATTCTTAAATGAGGTATAAAGGCTTCTTGGGATCGGGTTTGAGTATTAACAAGAGACATTATCCTAAGCAATAATTATGGAATCAAGAAGTGGAAAAGTTTTAACCTTATTCAACTTTAGAGAAACCCCTGCTTCAACTATGTATTTCAAAACAAGGTAAAATAAAACAAGGAGAGAGCTTGAGCAGTCATTTTGACTGATCATTCGTTACTGCCAACAAGGCAACTCACTGAGAGGCAACAAGGACCTGCTGGTGGGATCCCTGCAGTCAACATTCACACCTTCCCCTCGTAACATTTTAAAAGCCACGTATTAAGGAATGCTCAGAGATTTAATAAGTGCCAGTACAGCACACTCACTTAAGATTTCTGGGCCTTTTTCCCTACTAGGAATTTAAGAGACAATAAAGTCAGATTTTGATAAAAATATAAACAAGCAGGTTATGATCTAATCTAAAAAAGCATTTATGTACAGTCTGAAGGTAATTACATTTTTCAGTGCTTAGGGCTTCAAAAAGTCAATCTTTTGCTCTATAGGACTTGAAGTTCTTTATGTTAAGTCACTAGTATTTTTCATCTAAATGAAAGTCCTCACTTTTATAATTTGTAAAATAAAGAAGTTTGGATAAATGATCTTCAGGGTCCCTTCAAGTCTTAAAATTTTATTATTCTCTGAAAGGCTACATTAATCATGATTTTTTCCTTAGAAATTAATAACTGAAAACAATAGTAATTTTAGTTTTAATTTCAAGGGCCCAGAATTACTTTTTATTAAAATAGATTCTAACAAATATATTCCTATTTATCTACTTCAATAATAACACTTACATAAAAATATGGCGAGAATGTTTTCCCCAATGAAATTGTGAATCAGAATATTAAAAAAAATCAACATTGGTATTAGGTACTTCCGAGAAATTTCCAAAACCACTCACCTGATAACCTGGTTACAGTGGGCGCACATCGGGGTACGCTTCCCGGCTGGAATGTGCTCGGCTCTTTGCACTAAAGTGTCCTGGTCACTCGGCTGGGGCTGCCCCACGGCTGAGCTGGCTGGTGGCATGGCTCCTGTGACTCTTCCAGTGGAAGGTGCTAGGAGTTAAAACACACACACACAAATAATCAGAATGAGAATAACTCAAATATAATCTCTTTCTAATAAATAATATTACTTTTAAAAATAACCTACTCACATTTAAGAAGGGGTTATGTACCAAACACTAGACTATGACTATAGAGATCAACAGAAAAGAAAATCAAGGATTACAATATCAAGAGTTATGACAGACGTATGCTAGCATGTTGTGGGTAAAGGAGAAATACTTCTGCTTCCAAGAGGAGATACAGTTGGGGGCATATTCACAACATCTCTAACCATTAATTAGATTGAACTTGAAATATATCATAGGCACATTAAAATTTTCAGTGGGTTGAAAATAATAACTCTTTATTGTTATCTATATTCTCTTTCTTCCTTTATTATCTAGGAAGACTGCAATCAGTCACCCAGTCATATAAGGGAGCTACAAAAGAATCACACTAGGACCTTCTCCTTCATCTGTGGTTATATTGGTTTCTGATAATTTTTTACCACAATAATTCTTAGTTTTGCCCCTTCATCTCCATTCCTACAACACTGTCCTGCTTTAGGTCCTCAACATCTCCCCCCCGGACTAGCTACCAAACTGTCTTATCCTCCACAAATTCATCCTCCCAAATGCCACTGCGATCTGGCCTGGTCACAGACCCATTTCTAGGATTTTCCTGTTCTTCGACCACAGAATGCAGTATATGCTTCTAATCTCTGCATCCAACGTCCACCAGTGGTCTCTGCCTGCTCCACTGCGTCGTCTTACCCAAATTTGCCTTTCAGTTTACAGTACAGAAATACCAAACAGCCTCACTGTTTCTTGTGAACGGGTCTTCCCTGTCATTTCACTATGCTTCCTCTTTATCTAGTAGCTACTGCTTACTATTTAAGATTTAGCCCAAAAGTCAACTGCTCCAAAAATCCTCCTTGAATTACCTCTTCCTGCTGCCCCTCCACATAATGCTAATTAAATGTTTCTCTTCCATGTTCCTATACTTTTCTGTGAATGATTTTTATTGCTTCTACTACACATATCTATATCTTTTCTACTCCGAGATAGTAAGCTCACTGAGGGTAGGAACTATGTCTTATTCATTACCCTTGTAATTAATACAGTGTCTGGAATAAATAAAGATGAATAAATAAACTGGAATCGATACATAAGTGAATGAATTCAACACTGTAAAAGATTGAAACCAACAGAAGGCCAGCTCCTTACCCCAAAGCAAATACAATGTAAGAAAAGAGAAAAAAAAAAAAAAAAAAACATTAAAAATGTTTAAAAGGAACAACTTTTAAGAAAAGCACACACAATACAAATTAACGAAGTGTGCAGTATATACACGTGTGTATATCAACAGAATCCATATTAAAGGTATGGTCAAAACTGGGTATGATTAATTAGGATAAGTGAGAGGACAAATCTCCCTCACCAGAATAAAGCCTGTTAGTTACAGATCCAGAAAGCAAGCATTTATAAGCACTTAGCACATCTACGGTGCTCCGCCTGGTACTTGAGCTGTGAAATGGCACTTCACAGGCCAGGGATCTCTACTACTGCCCAGGTTTCAAGAGAGTCAACCGGACTCGGAATATGTTTTCATTCTCTTAAACTCACACTCTCTTTTGTAGAAATATGAAAGAAAATTAGTTTAATATTCATGTTGTACACTCTTCCTTGTTACCTCATTTACTCTACTCACACAGCGCAACTGTTGCCTCTGGGGTCTTCAAGTCTACACCCAGGTCTGATTTCTCTTGGAGCTCCAGATAAGCATTTTCAATGCCAAATCTATTCTTGTGTTTATTATGTTCACGACATGCAAAATGTTTTTCACCTTCTTGCGCACATTGTCAGCTCTTCCTAAGAACTCCTATGGCTTAAATTTTCCCACTTACTCAGACATGGCCCTCTGCCTCCTTGACACTGAGTCCCAAGATGCTAACAACGGTTTCATTACAAATGTTGCCAAGTCTGTCCCTTCTTTCTAATCGGAACCCATCTCTATCCTTTGAGTCCTGGTTTGAATTCTCCAGTCTGGACCACAAGTCTCCTAAGCAGTCTCTCTGCTGCCAGTCTCTTCAACCTCTTCTGCTAGATTATTTTCCCAAATACACTAGTCTGCTCATATATTCTTTTTTTATAAAGTTTTCAGTCTCCCCACTGTGAACTATATATGCAGTTGGATAGTCTAGTCCCTCAGAAGGCTCACTCCAATCTTCTATACAATCTTGTCTTTTATGCTCATCTACCTCCCTGCCATCATCATCGTACTTGATTATACTCACCTAATGTTTAACTTGTGTTGGCACCACTCTCAAATCCTTACAACAGCCCTATGATTTAGGCATGCTTGGTACCACTTTTTTACTCTGAGGCAAAGGGTGGTTAAGAAACCTGCCCAAGGTCAAACACAAAGTAAAGGGCAGTCCTGGATCCAGGCAGTCTGGCTCCAGAGTGTGCTCTTAAACACCACGCTATAGTCTATTCACTGCCCCTTGAACATGCTATGTCATCCCCTGCTTCTGTGATCCTCAGCCAGCGAAATATCCCTTTCTCCTCTGCTACTCAGTTTTCCCACTCAGCAAGGCTCATGAAAGTTCCATTTCTGTCCCCATTATCCTGACCATTCCAGCTAGAAGTGTTCTCTTCCTCTCCTTAACATCTGTTAGCAACCCTGCCTGTGTAACTTATTTGCTATTTACCCACAGGCCCTGTAGTACCTTTTGCTTCCTAAGACAATGACAAACTATACCCACTATCAGAACACTGCTTTAAAAACAGAAAGCAAAAACATTGATATTTAACCAAGTAAATGAAGAAGGGAAGGTTCTAAATCACTTTCATTTTGCCATTCTAAAAAAGACTATAGAGGTACAGATTTTTTAAATGTGGACTGGGTTCGGGATTTCAAACAGTGGGAAAGTTACCAATTGAAAAATCTGAAAATCAGACCTCAAAGAGAGTCAAAGCCTTTCATCTACCATATGCCTTTATTTTATCACATTATCTATGCATAAGCCCTAAAGTACTGAGTCACTGAGACAGTTTTAGCAATAAAAGAGTGTAGTAATTCTGCATCGGTCATTGTAAAATGGGACATAATCCACCTGGCCCATGCCTCAAGGAGAAGGTACATGGGGGACTAACTTACTTAACATGAGAAGCCATTCTTAAACATGAAACATCTGATCATCTTAAGCACATATAAAAAGTCTTGAAGCTAACTGCTGTTCCTCTCTTGTGAAGAAAAGCCTTGCTTTCTGTCCCCGCCTCATTTTAACCACTTTGGATAAGACTGAAGTTCTCACACCTCCGTTTTGTTGCTGTGTTGCTAGCACACTGGCTGGCCCACACAAAGCTACACAAGCCTCTTAATTACCAGGCCCTGAACATTTCCAAGACCCAGTTATTTCCCGTATGAATCAAGTGATGTTTCTTTTCTTCAGATTGAATTTCTCACTATTCGGGTAGAGGAATGGGCAACTTTTAAGCCATCAAGTGCCAACCCCCAGCCTCTGCTTGCATGGTTTACTGGGGATAGGGAGGTATAAAACGGTGAGGTCTTGGGATTGGGAAAGCACCCCAAAATGAGCCCTGCATCCTTTAAAATTCTGTAGAGAACTGACTACCACACAGAGAAAACAGTCTTCCATGGATATTAGTGACTAAAACTACTTCAAATTTATTGAACCCATCCTAAAAATGACCTACTTTAAGGTAGAAAAAAATACATCTCCTTAGAAGTAGTAGCTTAAAGATGACAATTTACTTATTTGTTATAAGTTTTTTTCAAAGTCCTAGTAGAACCATTAAATAGGAACATGGAGTTAGCCCATTTCATAAGCTGGGAATCTAAGTCACAAAAAATTCAAGTGACTTATTCTAACTGAATAGAGAAAGAGTCAGTAACAGGTCACAGTGGGAACATCAGGAAGTTCTTGACTCAAGTTTTCCTTTTAAGTTTAATCTTGAGCTACTTCCATTAAATATGGCTTCTTTTGCGGCTAGTCTAGACTCTACTAGTATCATGTTTTAAAAAATAATAATTTTTTTCTTTTGTAGCAAATACAATTCAGCATACCAAAACTCATCAAGAAATTTAGAGCCACTGGCTACTTTCCAAACCAACAATGTTGGTGCAAATATCTTTTATTCATTTTACAATGGTTATTTATGAGTCTTCTAAGGTTTTAAATGACAAATTATACATTCATAATTATTCTATGCTTTTTTTTCCAGCACTGTAACAGTCAAACCTAAAATTACAAAGATTATCGCTAAATAAGTAAACATATATTAGTGGTAACACTCAGTGGCATAATAGAATACTTTCTTAGTATACCATCTGTAAGGTTGTCATATTAATCAGTAAAATTTAATACCCACAATATGTTGAGTTGTTAGTTTTAAAAATTTTTTGTCATATTAAAATAGCTCCGGAGACAGCCAACTGACCTGGAGTCTGCACGATCCTTCCCCATGTGGGAAGGCCACCCTCCCCTCCACACCCCCACTCTTATTAGGGTTTTCTGGACCCAAGGGTAGGTAGGACGACGACCATGTCCAGCTTGAAGCAGCTAGAGGAGCTTGAGACCTTCGCCCATTGTCCTTTACAAGATTACAAAGGGTCCTAATATTTGAGAAGGGGGGGGATAGTTAATTTTTACGAACCAGGGGTATGGACTTGGGGGGGATTGCTGGGGGAGGGGGGTGCTGGGTGGAGGGGAGCAAGGGGGAGAAAATTGGAACTGTTGTAACAATATAATCAATAAAAAACATTAAAAAAAAAACAAACAAACAAAAATAAATAAATAAATAAATAAATAAAATAAAATAGCTGACAATTCTAAGGAGCAATACTTTTTAAAACAGCACACAGACCTCTGATTTACTAAACATGGAGTTTACTTTACTACCAAGAAATACAAAAGTCATCTCAGTTGGACTGCTATTAATTGACAATGAAGAATTGTTTCAAATTGAACAATTGAACTGCATAATATTTATTAACTTAGAAAAACCCCTACTTCCTATTACTAGGTAACTTTATGATGTTATTTGGAAAGATAAAAGTGAAAATCTTTACTTTAGAAAGAGCTTAATTGCATTTTTACCCCAAGCAGATGTTTTAGGTTTGCATTATTTAGCAAATTACTTAACACAAGTTTTACACAATCTTATCCTGAGATTTATTTTTCTTTTCTAATCTCTGTAAGGCCCCAACCAAATGATTATCAAGTTTATCCAAATAACTTCCTCACTATTGGCCACATAAGTACAGTATTGGGGATTTGTTTACACAGTATGTAATATACAATACTGTGAAACTGTGTAATAATAAGGAATTATAAATTATCTAATTATTTACTATGTGTCTCGAAAATAACAGAGCTTATTAAAAGGCACTTGTTTATATAAGTAAGTAGTTTACAGAAAGAAAACAGATTAAGAGCAACAGAGCTCCTGGTAATACAAGGTGTGAATTCTCTGAAAACAGATGTTTTCTAACTGTATTAAAAATAAGGTGGATTATTTAAAATTTTTGCTTTCCATTCCTGTTCTTAAAAGGCTGCTAACTGTAAACCAATACACTTAAAGACTACGCTAGTGAAGATTATAGTGCACACATTAAACTCCTGGCTAGACTGTACTTGAATACACAAGAAATTCATAACTCTTTTGGTTCAAGTAAAATTACTCAACTATCAGCAAAGTATTCTTATTACTAATACATACTAAGTAAAAAATACTACATTATGTCAAATCTCACTTGAAAACTTAAGTCAGTTGGGGTTGGGGGGGTGGGATGGTGGTGATAGCCCACAAAACAACTTACATAACAACAGGTATTACTCGTGTCTTCTCAGGTGCATTACTCTAACTAGAGGTAGTGCTTCTGAACTGTTGAACATATCATTCAGTAGGAGAACAAGTTTGATGCAGGAAATGAACGGCTCACAACAATACAAAGAATGCATAACCTGAAGACTTCTTACCAGCTCCATAGTACATCCTGGTCCAAGTTACTGTCATCTCTTGGTTAGCTTATTGCAGTTATTGCTTCTAGATCTTGCTTCCGCCCTTGCCAACACAGAGGCCAGTAAAAACTACATCAGATTAGGCTGCTACTCTGCTCAAAACCCTCCTTAAGTCAGAACTAAAACCAAAGGTCCTATAGAGTCAGACTCCTCCTATCTCCCTGACCTGATCTGCCCCCCCCCCCCCCCGGCCCACTACAGATGAGCCACAGGCCCCCTTACTATTCCTCTAAATGGCAAGCACAATTCTGGTTCAGGGCTCTTGAACTTTCTTATCCCCTCCACCTGGACATCTGTCCCCCAGCTTTTGCGTGGCTTGTTTCCTCACTTCCTTCAGGTCTCTGCTCAAAGGCCATTTATCAATGTGGTTTTCTCTGACCATCCTATACAAACAGCAACCTTGTCTCCGGCAAAACCACCGTTCCCTATACTCTTTAACTGGTTTATCTTTCTCCAAGCACTCATCTCATATTGCTTTTTATTATCTCTCTCTTCATACCTTGGGACCAAGGACATTGTTTTTGTTTGTTACACAGCAGTCCTTGGCAGATTGCTTAATAAATCTTTGTTTAGAGAATGAATGACTCCAGCACCAAAACAGTTGTCGTCCCACTAAAAGGAACCAGACGTTTTAGACAAACTGCTGATTCTGGGATTGGGGCAAAAATGGACAAGCAATGTCTAGAATATCTTGTCAAATCAGAAAGCAAGGAAGCTTTCAAAGACTATTGCAACTGTATCAAATGGACAGCATTAATAAGAGTCACAGTTACAAAAGATGGAAACATTGCCAAAACCATGAGCTTACCATAATTCTGGATTTTTAAAAAAAAATTGCTTTGATCATCTTTAGATGATGCTAAAAGATCAATTCATTACTTTAAAAACCAACAGAATTTAATAAAGGGAAATAATCAAGCTTTAATAATTTACTGCCTCATAAATGATGTTTTACCTGTGTTCCACTTACCCCACTGCCTTTCTGAAGGATTTTTAAGCAAATTTGAGATTTGTCATTTAATACATACAATTTCAGTATGATCTGTAGAAGTGCTCTTTAAAAAAAGGAGTAAGACAAATAACATAAATATTTTCAGGACAGAGAGAGAGGCAGTTTGAGAAAAACAAGCAAGAGTGTGTCAGGGAAGCCAAAGGAGGAGAGCAGACAATTGGACAATCTGGGATCCAAAACTGCATCTGTCTGACTCCAAAGCCTATGTCCCCACACAACCATCCATCAAACACTTCCTATGTGCCTACTGTGAGTCAAGCTCTTGTCCAGTCACTGCCATGCCCCATGTGAACATGAAGAAAAATCTCCTTATTTGTAATCTAAACCAGGAAGTACAAACTTCTGGGCCAGTTTAGAAGGAGGGGATAGCAACAATTGAGATGATTAATTTCCCCCCTTCTCCCTGACAGTCTGTCTCCATGCTCCTGGTTCTATTTTGCTCATTTGTTTGTTTTGTTCATTAGGTTCCTGTATTAGGTGAGATTATATGCTATTTGTCTTTCTCTGCCTGACTTACTTCACTAAGCATAATACTCTCCAGTTCCACTCATGCTATCACAAGACAGAAGGGGACAGTAGGGGAAGGGTCTAGTCAAGGAACTACAGTATTCC
Source organism: Furipterus horrens (assembly GCF_987537825.1). Taxonomy (NCBI): domain Eukaryota; kingdom Metazoa; phylum Chordata; class Mammalia; order Chiroptera; family Furipteridae; genus Furipterus; species Furipterus horrens. The sequence continues at coordinate 111,882,474 of NW_028327172.1, read as the reverse complement.
CTCATTTATCGTGGGTATTACGTTCTAGACACCTCCCCCCCGCCCTCCGCGCAATAGGTGAAAATCCGCGAAGTAGGAACCTTACATTTATTTTAGTATTTATACATATCTTAAGGTTTTATAAACCCTTCCCACACACTTATAAACTGTTCCCAGTCCCTTATTAACCTTTCCCACTCCCTTATTACCTTTTCCACACTTTTATAAACACTACTTATGTTCTTAAACATATTCCACACTCTTAAACCTATGTAACTTTAACAACATACTATATCTCAAAATGCCACGATATAGTGAAAAATCCGCGATAAATAATTAAAATCCCGCGATACAGTGAGGCCGCGATAAGTGAACCGAGATATAGAGAGGGACTACTGTAGTGTAAATGACCCACAGACATGGACAATGGGGTGGGGACTGACTGTGGGGGAGGGGCGGGAGTGGGCGGGGCAGGGGAGAGCAACCGTGAAAAATGAGACAACTGTAATGGAACAATAAAAAAAGAAATTAAAAGAAAGAGAGATGATTAATTTCTCCTATTCTAATTTCCTACATGAGCCTGGTAGGATAGATTTAGGAATAATGTATGAAAGCATTATTTTTTATTTGCCCTGATGCGCCTAACAGCTTAGATGATTACTTTTAAACCTTCCTGTATTGTGTAAAAGATTAGTTTCATTTCCTACAGAGATGTTCCTTTCTTTCCCTAAACCTGACTGCCCATACTTTCAGTCATTATAACGAATGGCTGCAAAGTTCTTGAACTAAAACATAAGGCTTGAACTAGAATATAAGGCTACATTTCTCATGTTTTGAGAACATTTAAGAGGATTTATATAAACTGTTTCAGAAAGGGAAATATAATTATAGATCTAATACTTTTACTGAGGACAAATAGGCTTGAAGCCTTAAAATGCCGTGTCCATTTTGTTGTACAACTCTGTATTGGTATAAGTATTTCAACTAATACATTTGAATTAAGACACAGCAAGTGAAAAAGCTATGATAGTCAATATAGGGATAACCGTACTAGTTTTTAAAATCCTATAATATTTCATTGTTATTAAGTTTGGAAATAAGACTATCAAGAATCTAATGTTCCCCACCCCCCGCCAAAAGAAAAAAGACAAATATTTATAGCGCTGACAAGACAGAGGTCATATTGGAGGCTTTATGGCAGATAACAACTCTCAACTGCAAGGGGCATTCCTGTTATAAACTAAAGCTAATGTGGTCCTCATAGAAATAACTGGGCTATATCACAGTGACTCTCTGGCACTTGTGGGGAGATAAAGCATTATAATTCAACATCTCGGAGAATATATTCACAAAAGCATGGTAGAAATTTTACACATACTAAATTGGGTAGCAGTGATGGCAGCACACTCGCAGACTACTGTGTTCAGCAAGTGCTTTCTTCTCTGTCCCATTCCTAACCATCTCAAACAGATGGTGGCCAAGAGAAGCACAGAATCTGTGCATTTTGTCTGTCAAGCTCCTTATGTTGAACATACAAACAACAGTCTATTCTCCATAATCCAGGCATGAAATCATATCCAGTACAAATAGAAAAGGTTTCAAGTTAAGCCAAGATCTAGGATCAGAGGAAAGTACATTCTGGAGAGGTTTCTGTGAATTTTATTAAATGGAATCAAGGATATTTTTATTCAATGATTAAAAGCAAAACTGGACAGATTAAACTATTATCATTTCTCTAAGCAGTAGGGAATGCTGGTATGTATGCCATAAAGAATTGGAACAGGTGTACCCAAGGCTAAGTATCAAGTATTTCCGCAACTTCAGGAGGTTAGTTTCTTCCATTAGCAACCAGCCTTTCAACTTTAAGAACTCAGATTAAATTGGATCTAGAGTGTCTTAATTAAAGTGAGTGTGGGGACTTGGATGAGGTTCAGTTCTCTTCTTTTTTAATTTGTTGCATTACACACCATCAAAATTCAGGAAACACAGACTTGCCTTTTACTCCCTCCTAACTGAACTGACAAAGAAAACTTCCATTTGGTCAGAGTCACAAGTAAAAGAAACGGAGTCTGTACCTTGTAGATAAAGACAGGAGATCATAAAATATCTGGTTTTACCACAGTTCATTTAAAAATCAAGAAATTACTTATCACTTATATGTAGTATTTTCTAAATTATCTCAATATCACTGTTACAATTTCAAACTTTTTAACAGAAAGACAAATCCGTGTTCTAAGTGGAAATGGTCAATGTGCTTTAGATGACAAAGAAGCAGGGAGGGAGGTGGAGGGTATGAAAAAAAAAAAAACGAAACAGAAAAAATTCAGATAAAATATTTTAAAAACCAAATCTGAGGCACGATTCATGACCTGAGGAATACTAAAGAGAATCACTGGTGAACCCATACAGACTCTATAATCTAAGAAGTTACTTAGCACATTAAATTTGTAGAATTTTGCTCATATTCCTATGAGAAATGTGTAAAAACATATATTAAAATTATTTATACTCAAATTATATCTGGAGTTCTCATATATCTTATTTCCAAAGTAATATGAAACTCAGATGGGCTTTGCTTTTACTATTTTCCCACCAATTTTCATCTATATAAGTGAGAATGCAGACTAATCTCAGAAATAAAGGAGAAAAGTACCTTAGGCTTGAATTACTCATAAAAATAGAATTCTCCTAATGTAAGCAAAAGCCCCCCAAAAAACAAACAACCAAAAAACTGAAGCATAAAAGGAAAAAATATTTAAGGTAATCTCCCCATCTCAAGCATTATCAGTAACTATAAAATTTTAAACCTGGGGTAGTGTTTATATTTCTATTAACACTACTAATTCTCTGAGATATCTCTCTTAATTGAAGTCATTAGGTCCCTGAAATAAATGAAACTTTATTATCATCCAAAGTTATGTTTGAATTTCACATCTCTTATTTCTTAAGTATACTTTATTGATTATGCCATTACAGTTGTCCCAATTTTCCCCCTTGACCCCCTCCACCTGGTACCCACTTCCCTCCAGCAATCCCCCACCCTAGTTCATGTCCATGGGTCCTGCATGTATGTTCTTTGGCTTCTCCATTTACTTTACTATTCTTAATGCTCCCCCTGTCAATTTTGTACCTACCAGTTATGCTTCTTAATCCCTGCACCTTTTCTCCTATTCTCCCTCTTCCACCTCCCTGCTGATAAAACCTCCATATGATCTCCATATCTATGATTCTGTTCCTGTTCTAGTTGTTTGATTAGTTTGCTTCTGAGATTCAGTTGTTGATAGTTGTGTTTGTTGTCATTTCACTGTTCATAGTTTTGATCTTCTTTTTCTTAAATAAGTCCCTTTAACATTTCATATAATAAGGGCTTGGTGACAATGAACTCCTTTAGTTTTACCTTGTCTGAAGCACTTTATCTTCCCCTCCATTCTAAATGATAGCTTTACTGGATAGAGTAATCTTGGTTGCAGGTCCTTGCTTTTCATCACTTTGAAAACCTCTTGCCAGTCCCTTCTTGCCTGTAAAGTTTTTTTTGAGAAATCAGCTGATAGTCTTATTGGAACTCCTTTGTAGGTAACACTCTGCTTTTCTCTTGCTGCTTTGAAGATTCTCTCTTTATCTTTAACCTTTGGCATTTTAATTATGATGTGTCTTAGTGTGGTCCTCTTTGGGTCCAACTTGTTTAGGGCTGTGTATTTCCTGGACTTGTAAGTCTACTTCTTTTGCCAAATTAGGGAAGTTTTCTTTCATTATTTTTACAAATAAGTTTTCAATTTCTTGCTCTTCCTCTTCTCTTTCTGGCATTCCTATGATTCAGCTGTTGGCCCTTTTAAAAATTATTGTTTCTTCATTCTATTCTAGTTGTTTCTTTCTTTCTTATGTACCAAATCGTTGATCTGAACCCTGGCTACCTTCCTCTCACTGTTGGTTCCCTCTGGATTTTTCATTATTTCATGTACTATAGCCTTCATTCCCTTCCTTATGCTTTTGCCATACTCAGTGAGTTCTCTGAGCATCCTTATCACAAGCGTTTTGAACTCCACATCTGATAGGGTGGTTATCTCTGTTTTGTTTTGTTCTTTTTCTGGGGTTTTGTTCTGTTCTTTCATTTGGGCCATGTTTCCTTGTCTCCTTAATTTGGCTGTCTCCCTGTGTTTGTTTCTGTGTATTAGGTAGAACTGCTTTGACTCGCTGTCTTAAGCACCAGTTAAGCTGCATGGGGCAGAGCCTTAGGTATTCACCAGGGCAGGGCAACCCGCTTCACTGCTTTGTGGCTGTGTATGTGGGGGAAGGGTCGGTGAATGGACAGTGTTACCGCCTGGCTGGTGGAGGCTTGCTCTGCACTCACTCCATTTAGAGTCAATACACTCACTTCCCATATGTGACTGGCGCCCCTCTAGTTGTTGCCCTGGTGGTGGTTCCCAGAGTGGATACCTTCTAGGGCTGTGTGGGCCCTTTAAATGGACTCTCCCGAGAGACAGGCAATTCTTTCCGCCACCACAACTCCTGCTGGTTTTTACAGCCACAATTTATAAGGCTTTATCTTTCTGCTGCTGGAACGAGGGGGTGTGCTGTCTAGCTTGGGGCTGGGATCACGTGCTCACCAGGTGTCCCTCTCAATTGTCATTCACCACATGTGAGTGTGGGGCCACCCATTCCTCTGGCTGCGGCCGCCTCGCTGCCACCTCATTGCATCCTCTCCATCCCAGCTCCCCGTCTCCACCCTCCTACCCCTCTGTATGAATATGGCTTCTTTAAATACTTCAGTTGTCAAGCTTCCATACAGTTCAATTTTCTGGTAGTTCTGGGTGTTTTGCTTTGAGGTTAGTTGTGATCCTTCTTATAGTTGTACAAGGAAGTGAAGCATGTCTACCTATGCCTACATCTTGACCAAGTCCTGAATTTCATATGTTTTAAAAGTAGAGAACATTGTTGAGCTATTTTACACTGGAGGAAGCAATATACGAGGTCTGTGTGGGAAAAGTCCAACCATTGTTAATATAATGAGAATGGTTTGCGTGACATGGATATAATCTGTCAGCCAAGGAGAGTGGACTGGAATGTGCATGTGTGAACAATGACAACTTCACTGTACTAGTCAGTGGGGGCAGTAGATGCCACTGAGTGAGCATGTGTACTGTGTGGCCGTCACATTCAAAATCACTGAGCAAGTAGAGCAATGAATCTGCACCAAATTTTGCATTAAGCTTGAACATTCCTCCATGGAAACTATTCAAATGACTCAGAAGGCTTTCAGTGACCATGCAATAAGTACAGCACAAATAAAAGTGTGGCACAAACATTTCAAAGATGGTTGATAATCTTTTGAAAGTGACCCACATTCTGGAACGCTTACAACTAACGGACCACCTGAGAATGTTGAACTTGTATCGGTGACTGACAGCGTGAGAACTAGAAGCTGATCTGAGGATTCCAAAATCTACTATGTCCAAGATTTTGATGCAGGATCTTGGCATGAAACATTCATGGTGAAATTCATTCCACAGCTTCTGCTACCAGAGCAGAAGGAGCATCATGCTGCAGTCACTGATGACTTGATTCAAACTGCCACCACTAAGCTAGATTTCCTCAAGGAAGTCATAACCAGAGATGAATTGTGGCTATGGTCCAGAAGTGAAGACCCAGTCATCCCAATGGAAGTTGCCTGGTTCTCCACACCCAAAGAAGGCACAACAAAGTTGCAGCAAGATCAAGACCATGCTAACTGTGTTTTTTGATTGGGAAGGTGTTGTCCACCATGAGTGTGCCCCTTCAGACCAAATAATTAGTAAGGAGCACTACCTCAATGTTCTTTGTTGGTTGAGAGATGCAATACAACAAAAACAGCCTTCGCTATGGGCAACTGGTGATTGGCAGCTTTGTCACAATGCACCAGCTCATGCATAATGTTTTATGCAGAGTGTTTTGGCAAAACATCAAGTCTCCCAGGTGACTCAGCCCCCTACAGTCCCGATTTAGTCCCCTACAACTTCTGGCTTTTCCCAAAGCTGAAATCAGCTTTGAAATAGAAGAGATTTCAGATCGTCAATGAGGTTCAGGAAAATATGATGAGGTAGCTAACGGTGATTCAACAAAGGATTTTGCTGATTGTTTTGAACAGTGGAAGAGATGCTGGGAAAACTGCGTAAGGTGCCAAGGTGACTACTTTGAAGGGGACTGAGGCATCATTGTATGTACAATGTTCCTTGTATCCTGTAACTTCTTCAATAAATGCCTCTATTTTTTATATTACATGGATGGATACTTTCTGGACAGACCTTCGTATAGATCATGAAGACTAATATTAAGTTATCTTTGGCTCCTTGTTCTTCTAATTTCTAGCTTTGTGAACTTAGAAATGTCATTATTCTGGTCTTAGTTTCCTCAACTGTCAAACAGCAATAATAACAACTATCTTCAAGTGTGAGAGGGTTGAATGAGGAGGTATGAGTAAAGGTATTACTTCCAGTTCCTTGAATGTGTAAGATATTTTCATTAAATGTGAATTATTGTTCACTCTCTTATCTGGTTAAAAAAAAATAAAGTGTCCACTCATTCAGCAACTACGTAGAGAATGCATACATATGAGTGGTACAGGGGAGAATAAGATTCCTGCCCTGAAAGGATGTAAGTTTTCACAGGTGATGTTATAGGCGGAGAAGCGACAAAATGCCTTACCACTCAGTGCTGTCAAGTGTGCTCATGACCCCAATAAAGTTTGCAACTATTGTGCAGAATTATCAAGCCTAATTTTTCTCATTCCTATGACTTAAATCTAGGGTTGGCAATTATTCTTCTGTAAATGGCCAGAGAATAAATATTTTAGATTTTGGGGGCCATATAGTTTATGTTGAAACTACTTAGCTCCGCGGTTGTAGCACAAAGGAGCCACAGACAACATGCAAACAAATGAGCATGGCTGTGTTCCAATAAAACTTTATTTACAAAAACAGGTGGTGGCCCAGATGTGGCCAAGGGCCAGTTTGCCAATCTCTAGTTTAAACCATATGCATCAATTAATAGAAAGTATTAATTCTTTATTAAAAGCATATATGAATAAGTCCAGGTACTTCCCCCTATTAAAATATTTTATATTTTAATCTCAGGTTGAAAGGAAAATGGGGAGAAAGAAGAGCTTTTACAATGATGTACTTGTATCAGCAGTGGAAAGCCTCCAACATGGAGATAAATTTCTATAAGAAGACATTTAGAAGAAAAGAAAGAAGGCAGTTAATGGTTTTTCCATTTTTTTTCTCCCGAGCATCATGATTCTAAACAAACATCTACTTATTCTATAAAGAGACCGAGCATATGTACAGGCTTCACACCAAGGTTCTGACAACGGACAGCTCCAGTCAGGACTTTACGGCCGGTGGACCGTTTAGGTTAATGATGTCAAAAAGCAGGGGAGCAGATGGCAATAAAACATTAGAAGAGATGGAAACATAAGCAACTGGTAGAATTTAACTTATTCATATAAAAATTTAAAAATTGAACCAATAAATCTATCCATCTTAGCTAAGCAAATCTAGTTATCTCGGTTTATTACTGTAGCGTAAAGCCTACAATGAAATGTGGGATGGTTGGAGAAACAGTAATTTCCTTTCTCACCTCTATCTCCTTTAGACTTCAAATAAAAGATAGAATTTATATCCACTTATAACTCAGATACACATCATTCAGTTTTTGATCTAATCAGATCTCACAAATATATGAGTCTTCCTTGGGGAAAAACAAAAACAAAAAACAAAACAACAACAACAAAAAAAAAATCAGACCTCTCCAAAGCTCTGTCCATAATGACTAAATAAACTTTTCTTTATTGCTAAAATGTAGCAAACAGCAAAGGCAGGGTATGATAAAGGGTCATATTAACTAGAATCTTAGCTAAATTTTAAAAAGGGAGTTTAGATGCAAAGAAATGTTACCTGAAACATTTTAATAGTTGTTAGTCACTAGTTTGTCTTCCTATGCAAGGGAAGAATCCTTTCTACATTATCTCTAAGAGGTTTCGTCCTCCTTAAATATCATATTCACTGATATTATCTTGTTATACAGGAAAAATACCTATTTAGTCAAAATAACTGGGTTCAAATCACTATATGACTCTGGACAATTCTTTTGACTCTCTTAGACTCTATTAGCTCATTGGTAAAATGATGTCCATTTAAAATTTTCATGATATTACCTTATTGTATCCTCTCAATAAAAAGATACTCTTCAACACTGAAAGAATTATTTTAAAAAACTATTACTATCTACCATTTTGCTGTTTAATGAAACCGGTTGCTCCCTTCAAGGCTACCCATTATGTATCTAATTTTTAAATGCCAGAATAAGGATGATAAGTACGCGACAGAAAAAAAGCTAAAATTAACTATTAATTTTGAAAAGTAATTTTGTGTCTTTTGCCACTTCTGATTTCACCAAAAGAAATTTACTATGTCCCCCCCAAACCAGAAAATGATCCCAATTTTTCTGTTTACAGATTACTTGTACTGTGCTTCTTCAGAACACAATTTATATTTTAAAAAAGAATCCCAATTTTTACAAGTCTCATTATCAGTTATGTGCTCTTGCCTTTACTACATATATTAAAACTGTTGAACAAACGAAAAAGTGATTTGTTAATAAAAAGTTATATACATCTTACATGATACATATAAAGGAAATATTACCCTAAGTAGAATACACAGAAATTACTATTTGTTCAATATGGAGTATCAGAGATTAAGAAAGTCTACTACTAAATGTTAAAGTATTAGTAGTGTAGTAAGTATGGAACCATAATATCAACTAAATGCCCTTACTTTCCTCACTGGAATGTTTGCCTCCATAGACACATTTAACAATAAAAGAAAAAAAAAATCCACTAATTTCTTGCCAATATCAGAGGATACAAATAAACAGGGAGTTGTGTGTACAGACAATTAAAGACAACATGAAGGTAGCATTAATAACATACTATAAGAACAGCTAATTAAAACAGCAAAAAAAAAAAAAAGATTTCAGCATAGCTAGGCAACACTATAACACTACTGTGAAAGAAAACATAACAAAGCTTTTTTATTTTCAATGGCTCTAAGACATAGCCGTATTTCTCTATAGAAAACTATGATTACAGCATTAGCCAATATTGTATAGTTCAATGATTTTCTGAGTAAGAATTCATAGATTATTTACTTAACACTTATAAAAGTAATACATTTAAATCATTACAAATGCTCTTAAAGTCAACATATTTTAAAAGTGGAAAAGAAGAAAAAAGACCTATAATCAATAAAAAATATTTTAAAATCTACCTACAGATTTAAAGCTTTCTACATTACATACAAATAACAACATAAGTATTTAACCTTTGACTATCAGGGTTCTACGGAATTTCTTTTTTTGTCTTAGAAGAATCCCCTTTTCTATCTCATAAAGTTTATTTCCATGACAACATGTAGTTCTAGTGTTTCGTGCAAAGGCAAACTGCACAATGAGGATTATACCAAAGCTACCAATCTCATATTTGCAGGTATAAAGAATTGAAAGAGTCAGTATTTAGAAAATGCTATTTTAGGGGAAATAAATGCACTCGCCCCAAGGAAGTGCTACAAAAATCAACTAGTTATGTTATAAAAGTAAACTTTCACTTATTTTTCAAGTACAAGATGTAATCCACTCAGATTTATATTTTGTAACTAGACACATTACATTAAAAAAAAAAAAACTAAGGATATATTCAACAAGTCTTCTCTGCCATAATCTGACCTAAAAGGAAGTACAGTTTTTCCACACTTAATACATTCTCTGCCAATGTTTTAACCGAGGATAAATAACACTCTACAGAATAAGGCTCCGTGGAAGAGCAGCGGTTAGAATTTAAATCCAGTCAGGTTACAGTGTAAGCACTTGGCACTCTCTTGCCCTAGGAATCCCTTCCACTGCCACTGTCATTGTCATTGCCTAGTGCAATAATCGTCATCCTGTTTACACTGATTACCTCAACAACCTCTTAAGGAGTCTATGACTCCAATCTTTAATTTTTTACACTGTGATTATAATGACCTTTAAAACACATTAACACTATAATCGTCTCTGCACAATGCAAATCTGATTGTGTCACTTTCCTTCCTTTCAAAAGCTCTTTCTAACGAGGCCCCCAATCAATAAGCCATCCGGCATGCCTTCTGGCCACACTATACAGCACTCAACATACTGAACTACGTGCCCTCTCTAAGCAGCCACGTTCTTTGTGAGCTCTGGCATATGTTGTTCCCTCTCCAAGCTGGCCTTTTCCTAAAAATATTCAAGGGTTTTGACTACATGTAATTTTATTTAGGCACAGACATTAGCATTTTATTCCTGCATAAAATGACTCCATCATAAACAAGCACATACTCTACCTCAAGACTGTACCACTGGAACTTCACTGGTCCTTTGATTGATCCAGACCTCCATGCCTTCTGACCTGGACCTTGTAATCTGACTTAACACTTCATGTTGGGTTTGCGCATTTCTGTTATTTACTGGTGCTTTGCATCCAGGTTAATTTGTCCACAGTGACAAAATGGGTGAACATTCCTGTATTTCCTCTGCACAGCACTGCTTGGTTCCTTATATGCCATAAATTCTCACATTTTTTGAGGGGAAAAAAATTCTGTAATAGGGCTTCAGGTCTATCAGTTTGTTAATTGCTGGAAATTAATATAGTTTTAGTTATAGTATTCCTTATTTTCACAACTTTTAAGTCTCACAGGAGCTCCCTGCTTCAAGGAGAGTGAACCCCCCTCCAGCAACATGTATAGTTTTTAATGGCAGCCTTTGGCAGACAGCACATTCATCTTCGTTCAGTGACTGCTGTGGCAATTTCCAGTCTGGTAGGAGGAAAGGACAATGCTTCTGAATCCCTCAAATTATGTGAAGATGTAAAAAATAAGACAAACTGACCTATCCACCCACTCATTTATTCCCTCACTGACATTTACTTAGAGCCTTTAATCTTAACCAGATATTGTTTAGATGCTGTAAAACAAAGATTAGTAAGACCTGATCCCTGTCCTTAAGGGGACCTATAAACAGCAGTGAAAGACACATGTGTAACAGTTTAAACGATCATGATGAATACTGTAATAAGGCCATCATCAAAATTTTGTAGGAATGTAGAGAAAGGATAGGCAACTACTTATAGGGCTCAAGAAAGGTTCACAAAGGAGATGACATCTGGTTTTAAAGAGTGAATAGAAATTTTCCAGGGGCAGAAGGGTGTAAAAGCATTTCAAATAAAAGAAGTCGCTTGTACAAAACACAGAAGTGTGTGCCCAGGGGATGGTATAAACTGATGAACTTTAGTGTGACTGGACTAGAGGGAACATGAGGAACGATATTACAAAATGAGGCTGGAGAAGGTTGGCATGAGGTTGTAAAGGGACCATAAGCCCTGTTAAGAGGCCAAACATTAAATGTGTGGGCAGCAGAGAGCCCAAAACATTTTCAAGCAGGAAAGTCACTTGAGAACTGTATTGCTGGATGGTAACAGTGTAAGTTATTAATATCATCCATAAAAACAACAAAGGGGTGAAGCCTTCTTTGAGTATCCTCTATATATCAAGCACTTCATTGTATCATTTGAGCCTCACAAGAATGCTCTAAGGGACTTTTTTTTTTTTTGATCCTTGTTTTAACAGATAAACAAATTGAAGGCTCAAAATGCTCCACTGGGGGAACACCTCGGGCCTTCTGAAATTCAACTCCATAGGGTGGGCATTCCTGTATTTCAGGACCACTACCCACTAGGAAACTGGGCTCAGCAAGCAATAGGCCTGATCTAGCAAAGCACTTCTCATGTTCTAATGAATGAGTGGTCCTCATTTTGTATATCATTAAAATTAGAAAACTGATGTGCTTCCAAAATATAATCGCTCTTTATGACTCTAATACTGTATTTGTGGAAAATCATCTGACTACATTTGGTAAGAGGGTAATATTTTATATGCATACTTGCATCGAATGAACTAATCTGGTATCCATAATCGAAATAGAATCTAGGAAAAACATTACATAGCAAATTAGGTCACCTACATAAACACAGGAATGTTACTTTTAAACTTATACCACCAAATTTAAAAAGGTTCTGAAAATATCTATCTAACCACTTATTAATTATATACATTGTAAATGTTTCAAACATTCCAAAATCTATTAGACATACAAATAGAGTGAATTAAAACATAACTTTGAAAAGTACAAGACCCCAATTCTGAAAAATGACAAGAAGAATCTCACCTATTTTTCTAGATCAAGCCAACGTTTTAAAATGGACTATTGCATCTGAATTATGGAAGCCTAAACCAAAGATACAGGGTGAGTAGGAAGTAGTTTTTGCTAGTTTACATAAAATTCATGCCTGGATTCTTACTTCTCTTGTATCTTAATACTTTCATGCAGACTGTGAACTTTTGAACATTTTGCAACCTAAAACATTTAGCTGTTTGGCAGTCACTGGCAAGCCTGCATATGTGTGGTGGTGTATGCTCAACAATATGTCTGAGAAAAAGAAGATGACCAATCTAAACAATAATGCTGTTACATACACACCTAGTTACTATTTACTACTGTGCTCCTGTGAGACCGCTCTCTGGGTAACACATGCTGCACAAATGAATGATTGGAGATTTAAAGTCAGAACTTCAGTGGAGGTAACAGAAACCCATGACAGGTTCAGAATACACTAGGAGGTTATAAAATTTCAATTAGCCCTTTCAGTGCAGTCTTTTTCTTCTACCTATCAGTTCACAACCATATTAGACATCCCAACAGACAAAAGTATGACTAAAACACTATTTAAATAAATGACTTTCAAACTTTTAACCATAAAATACAATATGAAATATACTTTACCTCTGACCCAAATATGTTTGTATGTGTATATACAAATGCACTTATATAAACATATATTAACTAAAACCACATTTTTATAACATATTTCCCTGAACATATTAAAAGATTCTTATATTTTCTATTCTATTTTTTAATGAAAATACAAACTGTGGTCCATTAAACTGTTTTCAGGATCAACTAAGTGGGTCACAGATTGCAGTTTAGTGACTTTGATCCCACTTTTCCCACCCAATTGTAGGAATTATTTTTAAATGACACCACTGGTAACGGTCACTCTTTGGTGATGGGGGGATAGGAGAATAAAAAATTGTTGTCCTTTTTTCCCACCCACACTAGTGCACAGCTGTGAATCATGAAGAGAAAGAAGCCTGAAGTTCACAGATGAAAGAAGTAATGGCACCTGCCTTGGTGCTCTGCCTAAGTCCACATTGGCCCAGCAGCTGACCTTTCTAGCTCTTGCACCCGTTTGGTTGACATTGCAGTTTTCACAGGTGAACTGTGAAGAACATAAGAACCCATAACGAGGCACCCGTCATCTTCTAAATCAAAAGAAATTTTAATTTGTATTAGGAAACTCTTGAAACTGTTTATAAGACTAAGAACAGATTCTGAGGTGTTTTTTCTTTTCCTTTTCAAATATGAGATACTGTTAGAGTAAAATAAAAGAATTGAGGATCTGGGAATTTTATTTATTACACAATTTTTATAAAATATTGTAAAATAAGTAACTTTGATATATAATATCTCATTGAGTGTTAGTGTGTAGCACCTAGAGCCAGATACAACTGCAAATACTTTCTGATTTGAGCTAATCAACATCATGATGTAATTCAATGATTTCACAATGGCAAAACATTTTCAATTTTTATAGTATTAATGCTATAATGTTATATAATGTCTAATGTTTTATACTCATGGTGTTTTCAAATTAAATTCACTTATACGTTTTGTAAAAAGTATATTTTAAGTACTGAACATGTATGTGAATCATGATTGTAACTGCATTCTTTAGCTGTCTTGATTATTCAGGTGAAGGATTCTGTCGCCCTCTTGTGGTTATTTTGCTGCAGTGTATTCTCTAGGAGTTGCACATCAAGTGAAATTTTTCCTTTTCACTTTAATAGGCAAAGTGCTATTTTGACCATAGTTTCCAAAAGCAGTACATATATTCTCTACCATCCACAACACACAGACTTTGTTCCCTATTTCATTTCTACCTCAAAAATTTAGTCTTTCCCTTGCTTTTTAGAAAATATTCTCATTCCCTTCTAATCACCTTACCAAAAAAAATTTTTCTGAATTATTTTCTGTATTTCAAAAGTTAATGATATTAGTCTAGATATTTTAAGTTCCCAAAAGAATAAAATTTTCTTTTTTTAAAAACAGTCTAGATCATATCTAATTGGGAGCAGCAGGAGAAGAGCCTGTAGAGATAGCTGGGGCCAGAGCTAAACCAGAGTTTTAGAAAAATCATTGCTGAAGTATGGAGGACAGACTGATGTGTGGAGGAGACAGGGAAATGAGTTACAAGTTGTTTGCAATGACAAGGCAATGGAGAGAAGAAAAAGAAACCTGAGAAACACTAAGATGTGGAATCATTAGGTACTAATTACAGTGAGGACAGGGGGGTTGGGGTCTGAAGCTGGCATTGCGGCTGTGGTGACTGGGTGGATGTACCTTTCCTAGAGACAGGCAGCGACATTTTCAGACATGCTGCATTTGAGGTGCCATCAGGAAACAGCAAGTAGGTCAACAGAGTTGGAGGATGTGAAGTTCAGGAGAGAGGACTGTATAAATGATCAGCAGCTACATACAAAAAGAAATCTGGATGAGAGATAATCTGGCGGAAGGTGTGTGTGTGTGTATGTGTATGTGTGCGTGTGTGTGTGTAGAACTGCAAACTGAGTGTGGGATTGGCAACATTTAAGTAGAGTCCCATCTTCCTGTTAAAACAGACACTTTAGTCCTATAACTATAAACTTTGTTCACACTGGGAGGAACAGATCATTTAGTCTCCCTACATTCTGCAGATCAGAAAACTGAGGATCAGAGGTTTTTAAGTGACTTTATCTAAAGCTATTCATCTGTAGAAGTGAATGAAAACTCAGGTTTCCAGACCCTAAGTTGTTCCGTCCTAACACCATTCAAATGCTCTCTTTGTAGTACTATGTCCTCCTTCCACTTCTGCCTTGTAAATTTTCAGAGGACAAGAAATCGAAGATTCTTCCTTCAATAATTGTCTGGTAACATTAAACATTTCAGTTGTTGTTATTTTGCATATATCATCAAAACTAAAATGTTATATTTTCCAGGATAACCTTCCAACAATATAGTTCGTTAATGAGATCCCAAATTTACAATCCAACACATGCTTCCTGAGTACTCTGGAAAACAAGGACATGCCCAGTTCTATAGTTTTGAACAGCAAATGGCAACAACACACAGAAAATGTTTATAAAACACTTCAGTGAGGAGAACAGCTGCAGCAATTCTCTGCAGTCCTTTTAAAATCTTAGATGTTCAAGAATGGGTTGCACTAATTAATTCCATCACCTATCCCAGAACACATTTTCATAATTACATTTCAGAAAAGCAAAAAGCTAGAGATTTCTTTGGCCTACCTGTCTGGTTCGGCCGTTGCCAGCCTGGTGACTTGATAGTGCTGGTGGATCCCACAGGCTTGAAAGCAGTAGCAGTTGTGAGACCGGCCACCCCTGGTCTGGCAAAGGCTGGGCCTTCCGGCCTCTCAGGCAAGCTCTGTGCTGAAGCGACTGCTGAAGCCAAGTGCTGAGAAGGCTCCTGGGCGTTGCTGGAAAGAAAACAAGAAAACATTTTTGGTGAAATGGTAGCAAGCTAACCTAGCAATGATTGTTTCTTTTTTCAACCTAGTAAATCTCTAAGGAAAACAAAAATCATAATAAATCAACTAATATTTAAACAACAACAACTCGCTAAAATTATGATCAGGGACTGCCTCTCTTTAAAACAAAACAAACAAAAAGGGAAAGAAAGTAGTCAGATTTCCTTTGTTCAATACTTCGGAAATTCTCTTTAAAAGGTCTAACATGAGAAATTAGGCTACTGAAAAACCAATACAAGCTGATTTAAATAATAAGCTGATTTCTAATTCCTCTCTATCTCAACACTTAATCATCAGATTAAAATAATCAATTATTAAAGAATCCCTGAAAATCTCTATGAAAACACACATGTTTTTTTCCCTTTCCCCAAATTGTTCTGGTATTTTATGAATAAGTTCCTTTGACATCTCACCAGTCACTCTTTTCACTCACAGACTCAGTCACTAATTCATGCAATAAATGTTTAAGCACCTACTATCTGCCAGACATTGTGCTATGCACTGGCCACACAGTGGGAAACAAGAAACAACACCCCCAGCCTAACAGAACATCCACTGTTCTGTGTTCATAACACAGGAAAGCAAGAGACAAGAGTGGCATTGTCCGTTCTCCATCACAGCTACTTGCATAACAGGAGGCCTTATCTGTACTGGGTCTAGTTTCACTTAGAAGATCATATGGCTTTTATCACTCACTTGTTGGTTATTTATGATTACATATCATTTCCAAAAAAAATTATTAGAAAGCTCAAATGATAAAATATGCACTATGGAATGACACAACACTGTAACTGTTTCTCTAAACTGAAGTATGATGATAACAGTTATTATATCAATAGCAATAATAATATCACATCCTACTAACTTTTCAATAAAAATTGAGGTACTGGTTACTTAGATAATTCTATGCACAGAAACTCCGTTTCCTCAATATCTAAAAGCAGCAGCTGCAGCAACAAATTGACAGGATACTTACGTTAATGACTTAAATAAAATAAATACCCTTTTAGGTTGAGATTATTTCAAGAAAAAGAAATTTCAAATTCAATCATGTCCACTATACTAACAAATGAACACAAATGCCTAATTTCCCCAATGCCTCTTGAACCTAGGATAACACCTAACCAAGCAAGCATGAGGCGGCCTATCCTGTGGAAGGTCTGCTTGTGAGGCTGGCCTTCGACTGGCATTTGGGAACTTGGCTCGTAAACAGTTCCCTATGGTCATATAAAACTTTCTCTAAAAGATAAGAGTTACTCGCTGCCTAAACTATATAAACAATGTTGTTTATGCTAAATACCTGCTTTCCTTCTGAGAGTCTGGAATTTCAGTATGAACTAGGCACAGGGTGCCTACATAAGGAGCCTCAATAAAAACCTTGTCTTAGGTACTTAGTTTCTAATGAGCTTCTCTGGTAGACAACACTTTGCCCATTTTGTTGTCTCTCATCACTGTAGGAATGAATCAATCACATCTTGTGTGACTTCACTGGGAGAGGGCTTTTGAAAACTTGAATCTCATTTCTTCCAGACTTGATCCCAAATACCTTTTCTCTCTTGTTGATTTTGCTTTGTTTTCTTTCATTGGAAGAAATGTTAAGTCATAAGTACAACTATATCCTGAGTTCTGTAAGTCCCCCAGCGAACCATCAAACCTGGGGGTGTTCTTGGGGTACCTTCAACACTGAACATTTTGAAAAATCATACCAGTGCTATTGAAACTTTCTTGAAATATTGTTCTCTCAAATTCAGGTACAACAGAGCCGCCATCCTCTTTTATCATTTCTAATCAGTTTAATGAAAACCTAAAACATGTTTGATGTTAAACATACCACAAAATAAAAAATTTAAGCACTTGAATAATTTTTATAATAAATAAAAAGTGAAAGATTGCTTACTTAATGGAAATGCTGGACACAATTACCAATAAAGATGATGATAAATAAGATTAAAGGAAATAGTTTAAGTATTATAGTATAATGGTTATGAGCACTTTTTAAAAGGTTGTGAGGGACAAATTATTTCACTTCTCTAAGACTCAGTTGCTAAACTTTAAATGCGGATAATACTTTGCTCATAAGAATTCCACAAGGCTTAAATAATTATGTACAAAATGCTTAACATACTATAATGCACAGAATATGTATCTTGTCTCCTCCACTACATTAAAAACTAAGGTTTGGGCCTTTACTATGATCTTGGGTATGTTACTTAACCTTATTTAAAGTTCTTCATCTATAAAATGAAATGAAAATACTACCTACCTTGATTCCAAGGTTATTGTTAGAAATAAACAAAATACAATACAGTAATACATGTAAAGCACTTAGCACACTGCTAAGCACCTAGCATATGCTCAGAAATGATACATCCTGTAATACATAGCATTAAGTACACTTAGTAAATAAACACCACTAATCTGCACTAATAATTTTACTTCTAAATGTAGTTTGTGATAGTCTGGGTTCAGGCTTTTGAGAACAGAGACAAGCTTGCTTCCCCAACTCAATTTTAAATAACACACAATATTTATTAAAATTCCCATTTATTATCTTATAACCGCTAAAAAGTTTTCATTTTTTGTTTCCTTTGTAGATAGTCTTGTACATATTTTCTTCCGAAAGTCCCAAAATGTTTAAATCTCAAAGGGTGTTCAAGTGATAAGCAAGAAAGTTGTTCCATTTATGTTTAAATTCAAGACTGATCAGTAGAATTCAATATTCTCATGGAAATGGACTGCCATTTACTAAAAACATTTAATGTAGTTATGAGCAAATATTGATTTTGTATAGATGATCACATATCTGAATATATGATGCCTAGGTCTCTACAAATCTTTTTTTTTCTTTCTAATTTTTAACTATTATCTACCATTTAAAGAAAATACATAAACTTTAGGTATCATGTACTAAATATTAAAGAATCAATAAAGTCATGGGCCATATTATTTTTATTTGAAAATAAAATATTATCAATAATCATTAATGGCAAAATATTTTAAATTAACAACTACTTTATTAATATAGTATGACATAATTATTCAAAATATATTGGTATCTTATTACTAAAATAATGACTCATATACTTTTTTCTAAGTTTAAATTGTTTAATGTATACCTAAATTCTGACCAAAATTTAAATGCTTTATAAAAGACTCTTAATGAGGAAACCAGAGTAAATCCATAAATACCCTTGACTCGTGCCACAGAAACTAAGAATCAAATATGGTCATTTTCACTAGTCTGCCAAACAAACACTGAAATAAAATGTTAAATTTATATCATTTCCATTTCAAGAATACCAAAGGTTTTATTTCAAAAACTGAAAATGGAGGAAAAAATAATAATAAAGCAAAATTTCTTTTAAAAACTGAGCTAATGAGGAAAAACAAAAAGGAAGAGAAATTCACTTTCAGTGTCCGCAACCTGATTTATCTTGAGTTTACATTCCTCTCCCACACTATTATAATAAATTTCAGCTGCAGATTGATAACAGTTGGAAATTTTAAGTCTATTTTAAAAGAAAAATTTTGTTTGAAGAATGTTCTTGAGGTGACTTTTATTCTAATTATTTTTTTAGATTTTAAAAAAAAGCCAATTGTATAGCACAAGTTTAATGATCAATGTTTCAATGTTTAATACACAGACTCTGATGTGGTAAGAAAAGAATATTTCTGAAAGTGTAATTATAAACAACTTTTTACTTTATAGAATTCTCTGTCAAAACTCTACAAAAGAACCAGGACATGCAGGAGTCATGAGTCTCCTTCCTTCTAAAATTCTCTTTACATTTTTTTTTTTTTTTGAGCTTTCCCAAATTTTTTTTAATATCCTATTTAATTTTTTAAGTACATTTTATTGATTATGCTATTACAGTTGTCCCAATTCTTCCTCCTTTGCCTCCCTCCACTCACTACCCCTATTCCCTTCAACAATCCTCCCCCTTAGCTCATGTCCATGGGTCATGCATGTAAGTTCTTTGGCTTCTCCATTTCCTATACTGTTCTTAATACCCCTGTCTATTTTGTTCCTACCAGTCTGTGATTCTTAATCCCTGCACCTTTCCCCCATTCTTCTCCTTCCCCCTCCCTGCTGATAACCCTCCAAATGATCTCCATACCTATGATTCTGTTTCTGTTCTAGTTGTTTGCTTAGTTATTTGGGTTCAATTATTGATATCTGTGAATTTATTGCCATTTTAATGTCCATCATTTTGATCTTCTTCCTTTTCTTATATAATTTCCTTTAGCATTTCATATAATAAGGGCTTGGTGGTGATGAACTCCTTTAGCTTTACACTGTCTGGGAAGCACTTCATCTGCCCTTCCATTCCAAATGATAGCTTTGCTGGATAGAGTAATCTTGGTTGCAGGTCCTTGCTTTTCATCACTTCGAATACTTCTTCCCAGTCCCTTCTTGCCTGCAAAGTTTCTTTTGAGAAATCAGCTGACAGTCTTATTGGAACCCCTTTGTAGGTAATTCTCTGCTTTTCTCTTGCTGCTTTGAAGGTTCTCTCTTTATCTTTAACCTTTGGCATTTTAATTATGATGTGTCTTAGTGTGGTCCTCTTTGGGTCCATCTTGTTTGGGACTCTCTGTGCTTCCTGGACTTGTATGTCTATTTCCTTTGCCAAATTAGGAAAACTTTCTTTCATTATTTTTTCAAATAAGTTTTCAATTTCTTGCTCTTCCTCTTCTCCTTCTGACACCCCTATGATTTGGACGTTGGTACATTTAAAGATGCCCCAGAGGTTTCTGAGCCTATTGTCATCTTTTTTTTTTAATTCTTTTTTTATTCCTGCTATTCTGATTGAATGCTTTTTCCTTCCTTGTGTCTCGAATCATTGATTTGATTCTTGGCTTCATCCCCTCCACTGTTAGTTCCCCATAGATTTTTCTTTATTCACTTAATGCAACCTTCATTTCTGCCTGGGTCTTTTTTAGGCTATTGAAGTATGCAGCGAGTTCTGGAACATCCTGATAACCAGTGTTTTAAGCTGTGTATCTGATAGGTTGTTTATCTCCATTTCATTTAGTTCTTTTTCTGAAGTTTTGTTCTGTGCTTTCATTTGGGGTGTATTTCTTGGTCTCCTCATTTGTTACCCTCTCTGTGTTTGCTTCTGTGTATTAGGTAGAGCTGCTTTGACTACTCTTAGTTGCATGGTCCATCTGGATGAATGTGGTTTTTTAAATCCTTAGTTGTCAGACTTCCACACAGGTCGATCTTTTGAGAGTTCTGCTTTGTACTCTAGTTCTAGTTTTTGCTACAGTTGTGTGCGAAAGTGGGGCTTGTTTTCTATGCCTCCATCCTGACTAGAAGCCCAATATTCTTTAACTTAAACTTTTTGTACCAAAATTCAAAATGCTACATATACTATCACGGCAAGAAACACATTTGATTATTATGCTATGCTTTATTGTAATTTTAAAATTTATTGTGATACAAAAGCAAATATCAGAGATAAAACATCTCTGACACTATAGCAGCTGCTCTTTTTTGTATCCTACTCACTGAGTTAGCAAGGTCCCCTCAGGGTACCCTGCATTTCCATTCCCCAGAATGTCAACTAGCTTACCTTGTAAAGACCATTTCCCTTTCCCCAAAATCTAAATATATTTAGCTTTTGCTGATTGCTGTTAATAAAAACTAATGATAATGACTACTAACACTTGTTCAGTCAGTCCATAATTGCAGGCATGCCTTTGATGTTTGAACAAGACGGTTACTTAAGTAGAAAGATGCTTGACTTGAAGGGTAAAATATATGCAACTTATTTCTTTTAGAGTACTTCATCCTTGCTGAAAGATAATAGATTGCCCTATATATAATAACTATGTACAAAAAAGTTATAGAATTGTTCTACTTTACAATAATAAATGAAAAGCATTAAAATTTTCCAATTGAACAAGGTATCCAATAATTTTTATGTTCTTTTCTTGTTAAACAGTGAGAGGAAAATAACTTACTGGAATACAAAGATAACAGAATGCCACAAATGGAGAAGGGACAGAATGAGTATTTTTCCTCATCTCATCTTCATTTGTTCTAAATCTAAACATACCATGGGCCATTTAGTTTTAAAAAATGCACTAGGAGCTTTTGTGGAAAGATTATTCCAAGTGAGGTCTGTAACCTGTCCCTGTACAGGCTTAGCCCTGACAATGAAAGATGTCAGCTCCTTTAATACTCTCAATTGCACAAATATAAAATAATTTCAGACGTGTTTTCTTTAATATTTTATGTATTGATTTTAGAGAGAGAGAAGAATGGAGAAAGAGAAAAAGAGAGAAACATCGATTTGTTGTTCCACTTATTTTTGCACTCATTAGTTTCTCCTTGTATGTGCCCTCACTGGGGCTCAATCCCACAGCCTTGACGATTCAAGATCATGTACTAGGCAACTTAGCTACCCAACCATGGCCAGCTATTTTTTCTTAGAGCAAAAAGTACAATGATCTCTCTCTCTCTCTCTCTCTCTCTCTCTCTCTCTCTCTCTCTCTCTCTCTCTCTCTCTCTCTCTCTCTCTCTTTGTTTAAATACGTCTCTTAATATTACCTGGAGTTATTGAAAACCTTCATAACAGCTAGGATGCAAACATATGATCAATAAAGAGCTTATGTTATATCAAACTTTTACTAATTAGAGTCAGAGTTGTATACTCTACCATTAATTTGATGTTCTGTCAGAAATCATTTCATACAGTTACTTCATTAAGATTACACCTTTAATAATGAACACCTGGGATGTATTTATCTTTTATATTATACTTAATAATTTTTGCTGTAATTGTTAAGTTTAGAATAAAAACTAAATTTTGTGTTTCAATATTTCCCAGATGTGGCCCAAGTAAAACTTTCATATTCAAGAACTGTAAGATAGTAGCCAGACAAAACCAATTATTTTGTTATTCTTTATCATTTTTTTTCAAAAGGTATAAAGGCATGTCTTACTAAACATTTAATTATTCTAGTGTAGCTACATCCACCCAATAAGAAACAGGGTTCTACTGTAATTTAAATACTTGCACAGTTACTCAAAATTTCATACCAAACAGCAAGTGTGCTAATAAAATATGTCACAAGGGGTTAAAAGGGCAAGTTAATAATCATACAAAATAACCTACTTGTGCATTATTAGCATTGCATTGAAATCATAGTTAATTTAAAACCAGACATAAATCAGCTCTAGGATTTTCGCATCTGGCCTGTTAATATGGTGGTTAAGTGTTACAGAAAGCAGAAGCTTTTACAGCAAATCACCGCTGTGAATTCTGCTCCCACAGTACCTTGTTTTCTTAACCTGGATAGAGCCAGTCGATTTCCTCGAGGATTGGAGATACGAAAAAGCTAAAGGCTTGGAAACAGGGCTGATGCAAAGTGCATCCAGGAGTGAGTGATACTTTTCAGGACTGGAGAGCCTGGCGGGTGTTTAGAAAGAGTTTTAAGTTGAAAAATCACACTACCAGAAGAGAAAGTAGTTTTTACAGTCTGATTAGAAACATTTCCAGGGCAAGGCAGTGAAAGATAGAGACAGACAGAACTGAGCAGTAGTAGAAAGAGGATGAAAAGAAGAACTATGTCTATTATATCATTTTCCTCATTGACCTAGAATTGATTAAATTTTCACCAAAACGTAGTTTAGAAGGCATTTGAAGCTATAAAAGACTAGTAGAAATTATATATAAATTAAAAAACCCACAAAAACTAAAATGTTTTTATTCTTTTATTGGGAAGAAGCTGTGTCACAAAGAATAGCTACACTTTATGTCACTCTCAAATATAATCAGTTTGTGGGAGAAGATAAAACTAATAGAAACTTAAAATACCTATTTCTATCTGGTTCTGTTCCTGATATAAACACTACAAATTATAAAGCCCCAAAAGTCAATAGGCACACAGCATGTAATTAATCCACATAACTAAGAATTATCATAGACAAATGGCAGTAAAAGGATCATTAAGCAAAATCAGTAGTACTAAACATTGTGGAATATATCTAAAACCTAGAAAAAATGTCCACAATATGATTAAGATCTCATAACAGAGCTGTGGCTGTTTCAAATGGATATGCTTTCTTTGAGGTGACATGTAAGGCAGCAAAAAGCACTGGCATCACATCAGACATAGTACACACGGTTCTACCTGGTTTTCGCAGCAAGCACAGCAGACACGCTAGCAGCTGCTCTGCTCACAACCGCAGCACTGTATCTAGCAGGAGAGAAGGTAGAGGAATTCTGAAAAACTTCCAGAGAACTTGTCACCACATTTCTCGTGGAGCTGATTAAATTGACATATATAGGGGAAAGGAAAACAGAGGAGAGGAACAAAAAGGAAAGTGAGAAGAGAGAGCATAACAAATATAAGGCAGCAACCATCTTATATTAATATTTAGACATTACACAGGTGTGATATGTCAGAAATGCAACCGGAGTTCATGCCACTCATTTAGTTTTGCTATAATTTCTTTTCAGAAGTTAAAATTTGATATACTATAATCCTCCATAAAACTCATTTTTGAGGTACAACTACTTTTGACTGTATTTAAGTTCACTGTCTCTAATCCTATTTAAAATTAAATCAATATCATGCAACAACACACATTTGAAGATTGATTTGCCAACAACTAGGTAGTAAATAAACTTAAAAATGAAGTTTGAATTTCTGCAAGCAGGGAAAGAAGAGAGGTTATGCTGATTTTTCCAAAATGTCTCTACATAAAGGGTTTTCCCTTAGAGAAGATACACTCTAAGAGCTTGACATTTTAATGAGACTTGTATTTTCAGGAGAAGTAGGTACAGCCAGCTGTCTATTCAAAAGCAGTAATACGTATTTATATGAACAAGAAATAATCGTTTAAAATACTGAGAGTAAAGCTGTTTGTGAAGGGCAGGTACCTTTGTAAAATAAAAAGTAGTTACAGTGACAGTGAATGTGACTAAAACAGCACATTCTGTGCTGATGTTCTACAATTCTATTTTTCGGTTTGCTCTGTAAAGATTTAAAATGTTGGTATAAAATTTTATCTTCAGAACTCTTTATTATCTGAAACAATAATTCCTTTCCTTCGGTTTTTCAGGAAAGGCCAAACACCTGGACAGGAATTAACATTCCATCATTAGGACTGTAATGATTTCCAAATTGCATTATCAAATTAAAATTGAGAATTTCTTTTGTATTAAGTAAAGTAAAAAGAAAGTCTAAAATGCATAGTGTAAAACCTGTAGTACCTCTTCTTCATGCATGACTACAGGTTATTAATGAACATTCTCACTGTACTATGATCACTTTTTTTTCAAAATTTGTAACAGTGTCCACTTCCAACACAAAGAAAGTATGTGCCAAACGCACCCCAGGTCAATGAGAGCTCAGATGTCTACAGCTGAGGTTGACATAAGTCTCTACTCCCTGTCAGAAGCATCTGATTATACCTTGTTCCATGGGCTATAACTTTATAAACTATGAGAAGTCAAATTAAAGAAATGGTAGCAAGACATTTCAAAAATATTATAAAAATTTGTTTAACTTTAGGTATAAATTACTTTGCAAGTCTGTAACTGAACTGAACTGTATGGTCATGTTTTACCAATTGCTGTGAATGGCTAGGAAAGACAGACTGGGGGCTAGAAAGAGAAATGAAAGGTGCTATCAGTGGCAGAGCAGAGTAACATGAGTGTCATGTCAAATGGAAGAATAAAGTTACTGAGTAATTCAACTTTGAGTGTCTCAATTACTTTGCATCTTTCAGGCAATGGCTACTACAATATTTGGGGGAAGTAATGGTGAATAATAACAAGAAGTGTCAGTCTAAATAAAACATCAGCTAAATTATTCTTGTCTTTTAAGAAAAAAATAGGAGACTGTAATGAATTTCTTTCATCATATTATAATATAGCATCAGAAGAGTCTAACAAAATCTTATAAGAAGAATTAACCTGAATACTTTTAAAATATGTCTGGGTACCTGGAACATGATCTCAGTCGCTCCTTTTTTTTTAGAGGTGAATGCTTGAATTAGTAAAGTAGACTTATGGCAAGCTCAAGGAAGTTGACTTCCCAAGTCATAGTGAATAAATTAAAAGGCACAGATTTCCTGACTCTACATTAGAGCGTGGAATCTAAACAAAAAGTGAAAAATATAAATGCTGTGTAAAGCAGTGTTCCAAGGCTGAGCGCCAAGTTTTCTGTCTACGTATTAATGATATAAGTTCTGTAATCTACGATCAGTTTCTCTTTTAAGTCAAACAGTTTTAGTATTTAATTTCACCACCAGCATTAAAATTTAGACATACCAAGAAGAAAAACTACCTAGAATACGTAGTTATTTTAGAAAGTGTGGCTGCTTGGCTACCAATTCGTAAAACCTGAGAAGTTGCAGGTGGGTGAGGTCCACTCTTAGGTAGCTCCTCCAGAGAACTGTCAATCCTAAGTTTTCAGAAGTAAAATAAACAAGGCAAAGAAATATTAATGAAAAGTACAGACATTTATTATCTATACTACCTTTTAAATGAACATTGCTTTCATTTGTGAAATACCACCTTTTCCTTTTATTTATTTATTTATTTAACTTCATATCTGTATAAGGTTAAAACCAAGACCAACATCCTCACCACCACCAAATACAGGCCATTTTTCCCCAATTTTTTTTTAACATGGCTACTTCTATGTGATAAAAGATTATGATTACAGGGGAAGAAAGGTGGATGGGAATTCCCGCACACTGTGTATTTTACATGCTTCAGGGAAACTTAAGCTCCAAGAAATTAACTTGTCCAATGTCATATACCTAGTAAAAAGTCAGATGGAACTTGTAGCATTTCTACTACAAAATGCTTCCTGGCATCTTGTGGGGCAGCTTTCTGAATAGTGTACTACAAAAAGGCAAGTAGGAATTTCCATTCAAGTCAGAATTGAGTTTGCAGATCTGAAATTATTTGGATGTTGTTTGTGTTGATATAAATATTTTATCCGGTTACACAACAAATATTCCCTTCAATTGTTTTGAGTATTTTTATCAATAATATAAAAAGTAAAGAAAATACAGTTCTAAAGAATTATTAATGTCTACATTATTATTACATAATGAGAACAGGTAAGAAAAGGGAGTTGAAGTTGAGTCTGCTAACACCTCCATGAACTATGTTTACTGGAAAATGAGTGCTCCTTGAGAATCAAGTTCACGTTTCTGATGAAACATCTTCAAAAGCAAGATTTCCAAACAAATGCACCTGGGAGAGGTCCCATGTGTTACACACTTATTACCTATTCCTTTGTTTAGCCAGTCTCTAAAAATACTAGGCTTAAGAAATAGTAGGCTCATTTCATATGGAACAGACATCAATACCTACTCTCATTCTGCCATTCGCTAATATTTTTCTTTTTAGGGTTGAAAGCAGCTTTGACTAATAGCATCTTTGCTGCGTCCAGACTTTTTGCTTTGTCTGTTACGTGAGTTTTCATTTCTCACCAGAAAGGTATGAACGCTTTCTCCTTCCCAGATATGTCTGGAGATTCGGGCTTCCAGCCTTTTGGCCTGCTTTTCTCAGGAAAAATGAACAAAGAATTATTTGTGCATCATCTTTCTCTGCAATTGCACCTTTCTTTGCACAATCTTTGCACTGTCTCTCTATGCTTTCCTGTGGAGAACCCGTGTTAGCAGTCTGCCCAGGTTAATGCAGCCACAAAGTTGCATGTCTAACTCACCATCCTGACCACCCTGCAGGACCAGGGAGAGGACCTCTCTTCCTGTTGCACAGTCCTCGCAGCTGTCAAACAGCAACATCCTTGTGCTGTACATTTCATCTTCTCCCTTCTTCTCAGCAGCCTCAACTGCTCTATCTCTATTTCCCACGAATTTTCCATTTCTTCCTCTCCACTGCATGTTTCACGTCCCTATCCATAATGCTATAGCTTCTCTTAAAAACAAGAAGAGCAAAACTACCATCGCTTTCCTATTCTACTTATTAGCCAAATTCTGTGAAATAAGTTTACTCATGTATTCGCCCGCCATTTCCTCACCTTCCTGTCACTCTTCACCACCTCCATCCGGTAGGCCTCCTTCCCCAACCTCTAAAAACCACATGCTATCCAAATGGTTTCTTTGTGGCTAAATTCAATAGATAGTTGGCAGTCCTCATTTTCTTTTTATTGTGGTAATAAAAAAATTTACCATCTTAAACATTTTAAATGTACAGTCCAGTAGTATTAAGTATACTCAGTGCTGCGAAACAGATCGCCAGAACTTTTTCATCTTGCAGGACTGAAACTCTGTACCTATTAAAGAATCCCCATTTCCCCCTCCCACCAAACCCCTGGTAACCACCATTCTACTTTCTGTCTCTACAAACCTGACCACTTTGGAGACCTTATCTTAGGTGGACTTGTACATGAGCGTTGTCTTTCTGTGTGTGTTCCTCATTTTACTTAGTTTCTGTTATGACCCAAATGACCGCTCCTGTCTTCTGTGCCTCAACTCTATACCCTCGCCTTTTTTACGTACTATTTTCCTGGCTATGCCTGGTTGCAGGATGTTAAAGCTCTCCACCAATTATAAAATTTCAGAATGTTAACTTGGCTCATCCATACTTTGGTGAAATGATATGTAAGGTATATAAACATAACTTCTTCACAAAGCTCACCTTTAAAATACCTGAAAAAGAATGAAGCTTTCCTCTGCAGCATGAAAACATCATTTCCAACTAAAAATTTCAATGTCTCCTCACTCTCCATATAAGTATTATAAAATAATCAGTGTGACTTGTTGCATCACCACATGGCAAGTTTTCAATAAGAGGAGAAAGTCAGAAACCTTAAAATATGTGTTTTATAGCAGATAAAGCAGGAAAACAATAAAATTTTCCTCAGTATTTTCACTCTTCCACAAAGCAAACAGTCATATAATAATATTGCTAAGCTGAGAGTAAAATATACCAGGGTCAAAAGTCTAAACTTTTGGGGTTCATTGGCATAGCAAAGCTATTTATTTTAGCCAAGGAAATCTCTAGTCATCTGGAAAAATGAGCACCTTCTGCTGGCTGCCTAACGATCAACATGTTCACTTGCAACTATGGCTTCCCTTCTCGAAAATTAAATCAACTAAACTGCAGTTGGAAATTTCGATACTCTTAATCACAAGCTAAATTTATTGATTGATTTCAATAGCTTTTGAATCTACAGCAGTCTAAAATTATTTGGGCTTACTAACTCTGCATTCATGTTGGACGGCATCTTGAAGAGAATTTAAAAATGAGCACGCAGGGGCGTCCTGCTCTGCACAGAGGGAAGGGGAGAGGACCGGCTATCCGAGCTTAAGAGAAGATCATGAAGTAAATTATCAAACATGACAAAACCACCCAAAATGAGGTTTACTTTTTGTGAGAGCAAAGAAATAGGACTGACACAGGAAATGATTTTTCTTGGTGCTTTCCACTTTACTAAAGCAAGGAAAAAAGGAAACAGAAAGTGAGATTTCCGACGGAACTGGAACTTATGTGTGTTGGGATAAGAGTTTACTCTTGGTTGATAATGTCCCGTTTTCTTCATACCTTTCAAACTCTGCCTTAACTCTGATATGCTTCTCTGCTGTTGCTTTCCCCAGTGATTTTACCATCATTAAATGTCCTATCTTAATATTATGTGAACTCTTCAGTTATCTATACTATTTATTGATCTCTTTAAAGAAAATGTAATATGGGGTCTAAAGATAAGAAAAAATAAGCATATATTAAACTATGCCAATCTAAAATGATAATATAATATAAATATCTTAAGGTATAATATCAACTTAAAAATCACTTGGAATAATACCCTGATAAATGCCTGACTCCCTCAATCACCAATTTCTTCACTGGATTATTCCTATAAGTGATTTCAGCGATTTCTAGCAGTTAAAAATAGCTTCTTCTATGGAGCAAAAACCTGCCATTTTGTAGTATGTATTAACATGATCCTAATGTTATAAAAAGAATTTATACATTATAAAGGTATTTTTTTCAGATTCAGGATACAGTATTTAATAAATGGTGTTCAGTCAATCTGTTACCTATTTGAAAATACAAATGAGTCTGTATGAATGTTTACTGTTTAATAGCCACCCACTGTGAGTCGCTGGAGAAGCCAACTGTCTTAATAAAGCCACCACAGCATCTCATGCAACAGTGAGAGTGTAGAGAACAAAACTAAATGCCACATGATCTTTAAGTATCCTGGATCATATATCCTGAGCTCTGCCATTCAATCACACACTACATTCACTCATTCATTCAACAAAATATCTGAATTGCCACTTCATGCCAAGCATCCTCACATATTTTATCGCCCCTTTTAATCTCCCGCCTTCACAAAGTGTACATTCTAATGTCCACTTTCTTCAGGTGGACCATAAGGACCAGCCCCATCGTCACTGCCATCCTGTTCACCCACCAGAACCAGACGCGAAAACCCCTTGGGTCATCCATCATCTCCTGGACCCATGTCTTTATTGTTTCACATATCGCCTAACCTGATCAATTCCCACCCTCTCAGCCCTCAAAAACCCTCTCAAAAACCCTCTCTCATTCTATATCTTCCTTGTAGTTCCTTCAAATAGAGGTTCCTTTTCTTTAATATCCCATATGTTTATAAACCTGGAGATGATACAAGCTCCTCCTCATCACTGTTTCTAACATTATGAGTCATCTTTGATCCTCCAAAACCCCAAGTCCCTGGAGACTCATGTCATCAGACTATCCCGCTCACCATCTATCTACTCATGCATTTTCTTGCCTCTACCTCACCCACTATTTACGTTAGCGCCTGGCTCACTGCCGATCTCTTCACTCCATTCCAATAACCTTTTTTGATGACTTCAACGTTATCATGTTGAATCACTGAACAACCTGATTGCTAAATTCTTTGACTTCTTCATCTCAATGATCATTCCTAAAGTTGTCTTAGTCCTGGAATACCTTAGCCATGCACTCCAGAATTCATAACCTTCATTTTCTTATCAACAAGTATAACATGTCTAAGATCCGGATTTTAAGAAACACCTTTTGTAAACTCACTCCTCTACCTCTTGATTCTATAGTTTTACTATAATGAATTGACTCTTACCAATTTTATTGACTCTTACCAACAGAATTAATTCTTACCAGATTCACTGACTCAGCAATGTTCCATTATCTATCCCCATAATCCCCCATATCTCCACATTCTTGTCAGTTCTTCCTCTAAAATACAAACCCATCCAATTCTCTGCATCTCCATTAGTATCTCCATGGCATAAGCCACTATCCTCTCTTGCCTGAAGTAAGGGAATACATATAACTAGTGCCTTGCTTTCACGATTTCTTCCTTACAATCACTTTTCCATAGTATTCAGAATTTCTTTTAAAAACATACACCAGGTGTTACTCCTATGATTAAAATCCTATATTTAGGGGTAGGGAGGAGAGGAGGGGGGAAAGTAGGGGAAGGGTTAAGTGAAGGAACTAGTATAAATGACCCATGGATATGTACAACGAGGTGGGGATTGACTGAGGGAGAAGGGGTGGGTTGGGTGGGAGGGGGAGAAATGGGGGAAAGAGTGGGACAACTGTAATAGAAAAACAATAAATAAATGAAAAATAAAATAAATAAAATAAAAATCCTATATTTAGATTCTATTTAATTAGAACAAGAATCTGAATCCCTTAACACAGCAGTTCTCAACCTGTGGACTGCGACTCCTTTGGGGGTCGAACGACCCTTTCACAGGGGTCGCCTAAGACCATCAGAAAACACATATATAATTACATATTGTTTTTGTGATTAATCACTATGCTTTAATTATGTTCAATTTGTAACAATGAAAATACATCCTGCATATCAGATATTTACATTACGATTCATAACAGTAGCAAAATTACAGTTCTGAAGTAGCAACGAAAATAATTTTATGGTTGGGGGTCACCACAACATGAGAAACTGTATTAAAGGGTCGCGGCATTAGGAAGGTTGAGAACCACTGGCTTAACACAACCTACAGGGCGATTATTGGATTTATTTTATATATCAATATAAAATAAACATGAGTAAAGACCACTGCTAATCTATGAGGGCTGCGACTAAGGGAGAATGTTTAGAGAAAAGATTTAGCTGTGAATTTAGGTCAAGGAACTAGCCCATATTAACAGCTACAATCAATTATTCATGTAACTGCCTCTGACCAAAGGCAGCTTAATTATCCCATAATTTTTCAGTTGGTTTTCTTGGGGTTATTTATGCAATTGTCAGAGATTAATGCCAAGGATTAAATATAATATATGCCAGATGAGATTTTACTGGTGCAGAAGAGAACTATATTGCTTGTCTTATAATTTTAGGAGCCATATAACACAACTAACTCATATTGGGCTTATTTTTCTTTTAAAAATCCCTAATTTTTACATTTGCTTTTGCTTATCTTATCCCCTCCACCAAATATGTCCTACAAGAGTAAGAATGATTTGATATAAATTCCACATAACTATATTAAACTTTTCTTTCTCTTTCTCTTGTTCTCTATATTAAAAAACTAGATTTGGCACATTTTCCTAGACTTCCAATATACTTCTGGCTATGGAACATATATTCTATTCCTCATTGCTTCATGGTACACACAAATTTAAGCAGTAAGCTGTAGGGGTCCTCATACAAGTCACTGACTGATCCTTTAAATATTCTTTGGTCAAATTTCTTCAACCTATTATGAATCTACACTTAGACATTAGTCTCATTTCATTTTTAAATTCAATGAGATCTTAAGAGTCTTTCTTTGATTACTTAAAATTAACACCTCCCCCATTTAACCAAAATGTATTAAGCTGAATGTGATTTGTTCCTTGCGATCTTAATTTTGGGTCTTGGTGATTCCGCCCTCCTTTTTTTATTGCTCTCAAGGTCAAACTAGTTTATAGTAAAAAAGTTAAATTTTTTCTTTTTCGGAAATCAATACTATGTTTACCTGTTCCCAGTCTTCTATTTTTCTTCCCCATTCTCCAGGACTTTTTAAAAAATACACATAATACTATGCAGCAAGCCTTACTTGTAAGTTCTCTACATACTTGAGCTATAAATCACTGAGAAAAATATACTACAGAAAGTTCATGTCAAC
This sequence comes from Furipterus horrens, assembly GCF_987537825.1. NCBI lineage: Eukaryota > Metazoa > Chordata > Mammalia > Chiroptera > Furipteridae > Furipterus > Furipterus horrens. Next base: position 111,849,643 of record NW_028327172.1, on the reverse strand, counting down.
ACACTTTCTAATTGGGGCTTCAATTCCCTCCAGAATGTAAATAAACCAAAGCTTTTTTAGTTTTGGGTGACTTTTATTTGCTCACTTATTATCTTTCAACAATGAACATTTATTAATTTCATAATATCTCTGAGCATCACTTTAGTTTGTTACTTTTTTAGCTCTTGAACTAATGTTGTCTGGTTGCTTTATTTTTCACATTTAAATGTTTTTTGTTTTGTTTTTTCATGTATGGATGTACATTTTCTAACATTCATGTGGTACTGCTTCAATATCCCTGTTAATATCACTGCAAAGACATTTGCTGATTTAAATGAGATGTTTGATTCCACTGCTGTAATCAAGTTTAAAAGTGCTGCCTGTTTATATTAAAATCTCAAATTCACCGATTCAACCAGTGATATACAAGTACTTGAAGCCATTAAAATCTTTCAGAAATTTTCTCAAACATTTTTTTCTTGTGAACTCCTTAGGCAATTGGGATAAAGAATTAAAGTGTGAAGAAAAATTAAATGCATAAGTGTCATCCTCACTTTAACAAAGTCTCCAGTCAAAGAAATAAACACAGACACTTCAGAAGTAATTAGGTGCATCTGAAAGATAAATACCTATCAGTAAAGTTGGACACAGAAGCAGCGCCCACCATATACTTGTTAATAGATATAAAATGAAAGATATACAAAAGAAGAGAGGGACATGGAGGTTGAGAGTGCTTTTAAAATTCATATAATTTGAAAACAGTTCATTAATTTGACTAAGAAAAGGAAAACTAAGATGCCTAAATATTCATACCTGTCATAGGTTTTATACTATATTTAAGTTTCTATTATAAAAAATCATACTATCATCATAAACACCTCTGCATATAACAAAGGTAGAAAAACCTGGGCTTCTGAAACTTTCAATTGACTGAAATATGTAAAATTGAATGGCGGCAAAGGCAGAAAGTTAAGCCTTCCAGCATGGTAAAAAAAATTGTCTATTATCAATGCTCCTAATCGTTGTTTTAAGTTGTGATTTCCTTTTTTCTTTAATCTTTTTTGTTTTTTATTTTTAAATGCTGTGGATACAGCAGAGAAACTTGGTACTCCAGATTGTTTACATCCCATCCATTTTTTTTTTTTTAATCCTCACCCAAGAAAATTTTTCATTGCTTTTGAGAGAGAGAGAGAGAGGGAGAGAGAGAGAGAAAGAGAGAGAGAGAAACATCAATGTGAGAGAGAAACATTGACTGGTTGCCTTCTTGTACTCACCTGCCAGGAGATCAAACATGTAATATGGTATATGCCCTGACTGGGAATCGAACATGTGACCTTTTGATTTACAGGATGATGCTCCAACCAACTGAGCCGTAACAGCCAGGGATAAGTTGTAATTTCTTTTGGAGTTTAAAAAAGTAAACTGCAGGAGGTGTCTTCAATATTGAGTTTTAGTCAAGAAGGCAAGTTTCTTTTATCTTCTGGTTTAACTCAATAAAATAATTTTGTTGTGCTATTTATCTCTCTAGAGGTAAAGTGGAAAGAATTTATCAAAACAGCATTATAAGAGAAGTGCAGCTGATCTGATAAAACTTCTAAGCACCTTAGTGTATGTTCTGGACTATGAAAGTCAATTTTTGAAGAGGAGAATAATGATTACTGCAAAGATGTAAATTCTATGCCTTGTAGATATAGGGGTGAGGGATAGAGGATCATAGGATTTGGGGTGTCTAGCAAATGAAACAGCATATTTAGAATGACTGTTCCTAAACATAAGTGGTAGTATTCCCAGCTCAATTTGAGAAAAGTACACAAGTATTTCCATAATTAAACAGAGAATTACACCATTGCTGTGTGAATATATATACGGTAAAAAAGGAACTCTGTTTCTTGCTTCAGTAATTTTAAAGTACTACTCTCACAAGCTAAATGTAGTAATTACTTATGATCAATAGATGGCGACCTCTACATTACAGTCACCACACAAGCATTTGCATAAAATAGTATAATCAACCAGAAGAAAATGTAAAGTAAATTACAGATATTCTATATTTTGCAATAGACAAACTTATTGCTTGGATATACACCAGTTTTTATTTTGGCCTGTGGTATTTTCTCCAGGTTGGTGAACATATTTGCAGGAATGTATATGATGGTATCAACTAAAAAATTATATCTGGCTGATATTGTTTTATTTTTGAAAACTAGACTATGCTGTGGAGGCTCTGCTGTTCTATGTTTTGAGGTAAATTCAATGCTTAAATTCTTACCTCATAAAAATATATAAGAATATGAGACTAGGGAAAGATTTGATTTCTTTGCATAGCTTATGAGAGATAGTAACTTCAGGTAATTTATTCAAATGACGAGTCTTAATAAGGATATGCAATAAGAGCCCACTATACGCATAAAACACAGCAATAACAAAGACATGGCACAGGTCCGCAAACTGTGTGTGTTCATTAAACTTCTCCTATGTGGGTTGTATGATATCTGTTAACAAGCTTAGAACGATTTAAAAACTTGCTGTAAAAAGAGTTGTTTAGAAATATTTATGTAGTTTTTCAGTGAATGCGCAGAATAGGTTTCATTACAAGTCACTTAAGATCTGTTCTGACAGCCTTCAGCTAGAACTTGGGGACATTATTTAGTACTATGAGAGAGCTGTAAGAGGTGTAAGAGGATATTTTTTCCCCATAACTGTTTCAGTTTTGTGTAATGTAACTGGAGTTTGAACAGTTTTCATTCTAAAGGCAGAAGCAGTCACTCTCCTCTTAATGAGTATTTTAAGTGTTTGAAAACTGAAAATCCATTATTTATTATTCTTAAATATGGGAAAAATCAAAACCAACAATCCTTAACGAGACATAAAAGACAGATAGAAAGTATGTTTTCATCACGATAATTTAGTATCTTTTTGCTGAACTAAAATACTACTACATACTTATTTATACAGACCTATATTTAAGCATGAAAAATTTTAATCTGCTTATTCGATATTGTACTATGTAGGAAAATATCTTAAAAGGGTCTTAAAAGGGTGAGATCAAGAAAATCACCATTTAACTTAAAATAAATTGTATGGTGCTTGATAATGATGTATCTTAACCATACATTTTTAGAATCATCTTTTAATGAAATTTTCTATGGCCTCCCATAATTCTCTATGCTGGTAAATGACATATTGTTGGCTAGCTTTCCATTATTAGTAGGTTACTAATAATATGGCTGTTGTTACTTATTTTTTTTTATTTAATTGATTATGCTATTAGAGTTGTCCCAGTTTTTCACCCCTTGTCCATCCCCCCCAACCGGTATCCCCATTCCCCTCCAGCAGCTCCCCCGCTTAGTTTATGTCCATGGGTCATATGTATAAGTTCTTTGGCTTCTCCATTTCCGATAATATTCTTAACACCACCCCCCCCCCGTCTATTTTGCATCTGCCAATTACGCTTCTTAATTGCTGCACCTTTTCCTCCTACCCCGTTTTCCCCCTTACCCCACCAAGCTGATAATCCTCCAGATGATCTCCATATCCATGATTCTATTCTTGTTCTGGCTGTTTGCTTAAGTTTGTTTTTGTTTCTGTTTTTTACATTCAGTTGTTGATAGTTGTGAGTTTACTGTCATTTTAATGTTCATATTTCTGGTCTTCTTTTGCTTAAATAAGTCCCTTTAACATTTTATATAATAATAGCTTGGTGATGATGAGCTCCTTTAGCTTTACCTTGTCTGTGAAGCACTCTATCCGCCCTGTAATTCTAAATGATAGCTTTGCTGGATAGAGTAATCTTGGTTGTAGGTCCTTGCTTTTCATCACTTTGAGTACTTTTTGCCAGTCCCTTCTTGCCTGCAAAGTTTCTTTTGAGAAATCAGCTGACAGTCTTATGGGAACTCTTTAGTAGGTAACGCTCTGCTTTTCTCTTGCTGCTTTTAAGATTCTTTCTTTATCTTGAACCTTTGGCATTTTCATTATGATGTGTCTTGGTGTGGTCCTCTTTGGGCCCAGCTTGTTTGGGACTCTCTGTGCTTCCTGGACTTGTATGTCTATTTTCTTCAACAAATTAGGGAAGTTTTCCTTCATTATTTTTTCATATAAGCTTTCAATTCCTTGCTCTTCCACCTCTCCTTCTGGCACCCCATATAATTCAGTTGGAATGTTTAAAGTTCTCCCAGAGGTTCCTAAGCCTCTCCTCGTTTTTTTTTGTTTTTGTTTTTTTTTAATTCTTGTTTCTTTCTGTTCTTTTATCTCTTCCTCTTGCTCCAAATCATTTATTTGAATCCCAGCTTCCTTTCCCTCACTGTTGGTTCCCTATATGTTTTTCATTATTTCACTTAGTGTAGCCTTCATTTCTCCCTTTATTATGGCTATACACAATGAGTTCTCTGAGCATCCTGATCACCAGTGTTTTGAACTCTGCGTCTGATAGGCTGGCTATCTCCATTTTGTTTAGCTCTTTTTCTGGGATTTTGTTCTGTACTTTCACTTGGACCATGAGGCACCCTCCCTGTGTTTGTTTCTGTGTATTCGGTAGAGCTGCTTTTACTCCCCATTTTAGTAGTGTGGCCTAGGTAGCAAAGGCACCTGTAAACTGTGTGGCATGGAGCCTTAGGTAGATACCAGGGCAGGGCCATCCACTTCACCATTTTGTGGCTCTGTGTGGGGGTCGGGGGGCTTGGAGAGGGGACAATGCTGCTGTCTGGCTTTTGGAGGCCTGCTTGGTGCTTGCCCCACTTCCAGTCACCTCACCCACCTCCCATATGTGACTGGTGTCCTTCCAGTTGGTCCTTCAAGTGGTGAAAAATTGGCAGTTTCATCTGCCACTTCAACCCCCTCTGGTTTTTACAGCCAGAGGTAATGGGACTTTATCTTCCCAGTGCTGGAACCCTGGGCTGTATGGTGGCCTGTGGCTGGAATCACTCAATCCCAAAGTATCCCTCCCGATTTTTATCCACCACACATGAATGTGGGACTCTTTGTTCTGTTGCTACCTCCGCTGCTGCCTCCCCTCTGCCCCACACCACCTTTCTGCTCAGTGTCCGCAGCTCTGCCCCTCCAACCCGACTGAATGAATGTGGCTTCCTTAAATCTTTCATTCTCAGGTTTCCATACAGCTCAATTTTCTGACAGTTCTGGGTATTATTCGTTTTGAGATCTGGTTGTAAATCTTTCCATGGTTGTGCAAGGAGGCGAAATGTGTCTACCTACACCTCTATCTTGACTGGAAGTCCTGATGTTGCTTATTTTTAATCAATGTTGTAGATTACACTCTTAACTTCGAACATTTCCTTAGTAATGATCAAATTATTTGTACTGGATTTTCCAAACAGAGCACTAAATTTCTCACCTGCCTGTTTCTAAAATTAGTCACATGTTATCTCCCCTCAAGAGTCACTGAGCTATTCATATTGAAACAGACCAAGAACATAAACAAAGATGAAATCAAAAACAAATTTTCATTTAATTTTTTAAAAAGTCTTTCATGAATATTTAGCAGGTATCATCAGGGGAAATGTGTCAACTTTTGCCAATTAGATTTCACAAAACACAACAAATATTCTCCTTTTAAATGACTTAGGTTTTGTTCTACTTTACTTTCACTATAGATATTAATGTGTTGGCATTTTTATGAAAATACAACCTTAGACTGAATTTATATTCAATTAAAAGTTTTGGATACCGTGGCTAGGATGCTCTATTGGTCAGAGCACTGTCCCTTATAAGCCAAGGTTGTGGGTTCGATCCTCAGTCAAGACACATACAAGAAGCAACCAATGAACGCATAAATATATGGAAAAACAAATTGGTACTTTTCTCGCTCTCTCTCTAAATTCAATAAATAATTTTTTTAAGTTGTGTATATCAATGCTATAAACAATTTTCTTAAAATTCAACAATTAGGGAATTGGAGAAATCTGTAATTATACACAATTAGGAACCACTTTTTAGTGCTTATTAGTGCCCAATGTGGTGGGATACTAAAACTCTTGTGTTCAAAGAGCTTATACTCTAGTTAGGGATACAGCACAAGGAGATAAATGCCTTTCATCCAAAGTAGTAAAAGTGGCACCACAACAGAGGTAACAACAATGCTTCCAACTGGGTCCAGGTCAGTGATTCTACTTAAGAAATATGTTTTTAAAATACTCATTTGTCAAATTGAGTATTAGTATAGAAAGGCAGCTGGTATCTGTTATGAACTGAATTGTGTGCCTCTCTCCCAATTCGTATGTTGAAAGCCTAACCCCCAATGTGACAGGGAAGAAATGTGGACAAATACATTTTAGAAAGTATTTTGAGAGAGGGCCTCTAAGGAGGCAGTTAAGGGTGAATGAACTCATAACAACAGGCCCCTAATCAATAAGACTGGTGTCCTTATAAGAAAAGGAAGAGACACCAGAGCTCTTCTGTGTGCACAGAGGAAAGGCCACGTGAGGATACAGTGAGAGAAGGTGGCCATCTGCAAGCCAGATAGGCCTCATCAGAAAGCACCCCTGCTAACATCTTAATCTTGGACTCCTAACATCTGGAACTGTGAGAAAATAAATTTCTGTGGTTTAAGCCACCAAATCGGTGGTATCTTGCTATGGTAGCCTAAGCTAATACACTACATGTCAAATTTAAGAAGTAGTTCACCAAGATGAACCTTATCATCCGAATACCCACTTTCAAATTGAATTTGTAATTTTATATATTTATATTTTTATATTATAATTATATTTACATATAGATCTCTAATGAATTTCCATTTATAAATGTGGATTTATATATTGACTGTACAAAGCTTTACTTACACAGCTACGGTTGCATCGAGGAAGAAATGCCTATTAGAATGCCTTTTCTTTCCAACTTTATTATACTAAGACTCATGTCTTCAAAGAGCTCCACTCTAGTTGGAGATTTAGGACACACAGACAAATATCTATAAAAGAAATTAGAAAAGGAGGTGGGTGCCAAAAAAAGGGTAAAAGTAAAAAAGTATATTACTCCAGGAGTGAAAACAGTATTTCTGCTGTGGAGGGGGGCACAGAAGGGATAAGGGAATCTTGGAAGAGGGAGCCTTTGCGCTCAGCGTCGTCCTCGGTGGCACATCACTGGCATCTGAGAAGCAGTGATTCTTCCATCTGTGGAATTGTTCAGAGGATTACATTTAGCATCCTTAGTCCCCCAAAAGCACACTCCTGGCCTTGTAACATCTGTGTTATCACCCTTCACACTCCCAAAGGCTACTCAGCAGCAGCAGCATCTCTTCCAGGAGGGAATCAAGAGGTAAACTTTTAAGGATATGAAGAAAGCAGCAGAGGTCTCAAATAAACTTTATTAAGTGACTAATACACTTGATTCTAAAATGCTGCATATGAAAAATTATAACACAAAAAATCATATTTTATTAAGTGCTGCTTACCATTTACAAGTGCTTATTACATTTATTCAGAGTAAATCCTACTTTTCTATCTGAAAACTTCTCATTCCACTGATTCATTCACATAGCCCTGACTATATTTGATTTCTAAATACCTTTACCTACTCATTACTCCAGGACATTTCTGATGCAATAAACAAATATCCTTTCCTTTTGACTTCCACACACCTTTCAAGCTAACTTACCTGGCATCCCTCACTTTAAAGATGTCCCTAAATTCTGTTTATGATATGAGTTGAAGGTATAAGGAGAAGAGACAGGTGACAAAGAAAGAGTGAATGATGACAAGATGAAGACAAGAACCACATTGAAGAGAACCCATGCAACTGAGGTCCAAATGGGGATCTAAAAAATTATGAATCTAATGAACACATTAGATTCCACATGAGTGAGGTCATATGGTACTTGTCTTTCTCTGACTGGCTTATTTCACTTAGTATGATAGCCTCCTGGTCCATCCATAATGTCACAAGGGTAAAATTTCCTTCTTTTTTATTGGCCAGGCAGTATTCCATTGTGTAAAATGTACCACAAAATGAACTAATAAGCAAAATAGAGACAGACTCATAGATAGAGAGCAAGCTAACAGCTGTCCTGGAGGTGGGGCTAAGGATGTGTGGAGGGACTGAGCAAAAAAGAAAAAAGAGAGAAAAAACGGATGGACACCAACAGCAGTGTGGTGACTGCTGGGGGGAGGGGTGGGGTGAGGAGAGATAGGAGACGGTAAAGGGGGGATAAATGGTGATGGACAGAGAACTGACTTGGGGTGGTGAACAGACAATACAGTGCATAGGTGATGTGCTCTAGACTTGTGCACCTGTAATCTACATAATTTTGTTAACCAGTGTCACCCCAATAAATTCAATAAAAAATTAAAACAAAAATAATTTTTTAAAAAGACTATGATTCTTTTGCAGAGTAGGTTCTCAGAAAGCAAATTTCAAGACCAAGTTTAGCACAGAGGGTGCTTATTAATAAGTACCTCTAAGATCAACACCTATGGAAGGGAGAAGAAAGGAAGTGCTGGATCTAGAATGGCCCTTTTAATTTGTCCCTACCTGGGCTGAAATGACCAGGTTTTACCTCCTCTGCCCTCCAATATGGTCCCTACTTCTGGACAGCCCCATGGAGGCGGCAATACTGCAGGAGGGGTGTCAGCAGCTGGCCCCTGCGGCTCTTACACCCTATAAGCCCAGCAGCAGTGGCATCATATCCTCTACTGAAGCAGTATCTGTGTGGGCATCACAGTGTCTACTACTGATTCTAACTTCTTATTTTAAAGTGGAAACTCAGGGGTAAAAGGAGTCAGTCTAAAGCCCAGAATTTATCATTCCCCATTTTTTACTAGTCTAACCAGAAAAATGTAAAATAAAATATGGATGTCTATTTGGAAAGAATAAGCAAGGAAATATTTACTTGAATTAAGGAATATTCCCTAATAGGATAAACAAAAGAATGAATCCAAACAATTCTAGGGAAGTTTATAAAGAGAGTACTAATAGTCAGATGCATCACTAAATAATAAATAGGGCATTATATATCAAATTTCTATACATCAATGTTTTGATTTTGAATGGCTTTAGGTATACTTTATAGGGCATTCTGATCCCTACATATATGTTACCAACATATACTGTGTTAAATGCCTGCTTTTTCTAGGTCTTCAATGAGTCTGAGTGGGAAAAGCATTAAGTTGATAACTACGCTTGGGGCTGACACTAACCAGGTCAGTGTTTGTAGTTTATTTAGCAAATTGGTTAATCTGCTTGGTTCTTCATATTCTAATTTTACTTGACAGTGGTTAGATATGATAAGAAGATAATTTCCCATTTAAAATGCCATGTTAGTAATGAGAATATAAGTCCTTTGCCTATGTGCATAGACAGTATGTTTCTACACCACGCTTCCACACATACATTGCATTTGGGGCACACCATCCTTTCTGTTCTGTGCTTGCCGTGGCGTTTGACCTCAGTGTTTCCACACTGCTTTTCTCTGTCTTAAACATTGACCCCCAGACATCACGTGACTGACCCCCTTTCCTCTCTCAAGTGATGGCACTGAAGTGACCTCCTCAGGTCCACATTATCTAAGTGCTCCCTCCCTGCCTAAACCAAACTTCCTTTATATTAACTTATTTTATTATCTTGGTAACACAATCATCTCCTTTCATATTGTTTAAATATTTCTCTGTTAATCATTATTGAATCCCTAGCACATATCAGTGCCTGGTATTTAAATATTCAATGATTATTTATGTGAAAAAATGAACGCAAGTAATGAATGTTTATGATTTATATGATTTTAAATATACATCAGAAACACAACAACTGCAAAATTATTTGGAGGAAATCAATTTATTCTATATTTCTGAATAAATTTGAATTTAAAAGGGGACTGCTAGTATCTTAATATCAAAAAATTTAAAAACAAGCTAAGGTATTCTTTATTTGAATCTTTCTGAGGACATAATGATATACAAAATGAATGTATTTCTGTTTCCACAAATAATGTATTTTTAGAGGTAACAAAACTACTGACTGTGTGGGAGACATTCCATCTTCTAACTGGTAAAACATTTTAAGAAAAAAATGTTGAAAATTCTTAAGAGTTAACTTTCCAATTTTACATTAAAAACAAGCCTATAATAAAGAAAGTCTGTATAAGAGAGACAAACAAAAACAAGCTATAAATTAGGTCACTAGACTCAAAATAATATTTTTGCAAGAAGCTTTTATAATTTTTGGCTAGCTTGTAAACTGGGAATATAAAATGTCTCGGGAGATTAAGAGAGCGTAAGAATTCAACCTCTGACAGGGTCAAATGGAATGTCCTTTGTGCTGCTGGCTACACATTTACCCTCATACTCAATATGGACCATTCCATTTTTCTAAGTTTATACTTTCAGTGCAACATTAAATACTTTATTTTCAACTAGACAAGGCATTAAATTCTTATTTTCATATGCACCTATTTTAAGTTATAAAGTTCTATACACAATTCTCTTGTCTTCATTAGGAAAAATTCTTTTATTTACCTAAAACTCTCTTTCTAGTAGTTCTTTCTCTCAACTCTGTAGTTATTCTAGAAATGTGGTTCTTGGAGGGAAATGCCATGTTCACTGTACTCACAAAATTAACTTTCATGAGACTTTGATTCTATCTTCTTTCAAACATTATCTTTTGAGAAGCTTCCCTATACCTAGTAATTCCTTATAGAGGCCAGAGACACAGTCATAAAGTTTACTGATGTCAGGACCATAAAATCAGAGCAGTATCTAAAGATGAACTGATGCAGTAAAAGAACGACATTTTAATATCTTATAAAGTAGAGTGGAAATGAGCATAGATACATTATTTTTAAAATGCACTGGCATGCCAAATTTTACATAGTAATCAATCACTAACTGAAATGAATGTTAGTTTCTCCAAATAATCAGGCAGCTGTCCTAGTGAATGGTAAAAGTGATATGGAAAAATTAAAATAGATACTACAGTAATCATTTTCACACAAAGACTAATTCTAGGTTGTGCCATAGTCTAATTCAGCGGTCCCCAACCTTTGTGGCACCAGGGATCGGTTTTGTGGAAGCCAATTTTTTCATGGACTGGGACAGTAGAGGGGGTGGGGGGATGGTTTCGGGATGATTCAAGCGCATGACATTCAAGCTCACCTCCTGTTGTGTGGCTCGGTTCCTAACAGGCCTGGACCAGTACAGGTGTGAGGCCCGGAGGCTGAGGATGCTATGCTAAAGAACGTAACAGTTCAGGGGGAAAATTAAATACGGGCCTTTGTTATATTCCACACTCATATTTTATAATCTCACAGAATTAAAAAGCTTTCCAAGATAAAATGTCAAGATAATTATTTATTTAACCCAAGTAATATTGTAACAAATCTTGGATGGCATTGGTACTAGATTCAAGGGAACAGAAAACAAGGTACAAAACTAAGTTAAAGGCAACTTTATTGCAATACTTTTCCAAACCTCAAATGCATTTATTATCGCATTTATATCTCATATATAATACATTATATTACAAGACAGAAAGCATTTCTGGTCAGATACTAAGCTGAATGTATTTCCCAAAACAGCGCTTCCTAGGAATAGCAGCAATGCACAATAATTGATATCATTTAGTATAATGTTTCTCTGATGTTAATCATCCATATTGCAATTTATTTATGTCCATTCCTCTGATTAGAAAACAAAGCAAATCTATCTTTTCTATATCTTACTTATTAATGCCTAGAAGTTGTCTATATCCGACTAACATCTACCAGCTTAGAAATATTTCCTTTGGTAGAAAACAGGATTTTTAAAATTAACCAAACCAAAAGAACAGTTTATTTTTCCCCATTACAAACAAGAGCAGAATTGTCTTCTTTCCATTTTTAGGAGCCAAATCTAGACTTCCTCCTCTTCATATAACCACCCTATATATAGTACCTGCTTTAAAAGATACCCAAATCTATAATGAACTTTATTCTAATAAAGTTGTCTTAATTCACAACCCACTCTGAACATTACATAATAACTTAAAAGTCATCTTGGGAAATGTAGTACCATAAAGGACATATTTTCCAAATTAGACAAGGACATTATTTGCTCATCCACCTCTGCTTCAAATGCCCAAACCAATTCAACTTGTGAAATAATTTTTGCCAGCATTAGTACCCTAATAACAATGGAAACAGATGTAAATTTACTGAATAAATTTAGTCCCTAATACACTCTCTTGGTTTAACATCTGTGAGCTACCACCAAGCATGTTCATCCTCCTTATTGTCACAACAGCAGGAAATGGTTAGGAAGGTATAGAAAAGTTTCTAATTTTTTTTTCATAAGGCAAATTTAATACAGATTTTGCTATGAAGTTGAAAAAGAAGAAAAAGTGAATAAAAGGTATGTGCTGGCTGCTTGAGGGGGCAAAGCTCATAAATCACTGTACGTTAAGAGCACGTGCTGAAACTTCATGGTGCCAGTCACGTAATTTTGTGTATTTGGGACTAAAGACGTGAAGGGGTATCTTTTCCCTGTGGAAATAAAAAAGAAAAAGAAAAAAGAAAGAAAGAAAAGTGATAGAAGAGTCATAAGAAAAAGCAAGAAAAAGTTTCTACACTTTGTTCATCATGCACAAAACATGCCTTATAAAAGCTTAATTTCACAGAGCTGTTTTATTTAATAGCAAAAGACTTCAAGGGTAGAGCATTTTTAGAAATACAGAAATCAATCTATAGAGCAACAGCAATTTTTATCACCGAAATAAAGTGACTACAAGATCACATGAACTCATTCAGAAACTATAGTGTTAGCAAAGCAACCCAAATATACCCTTCTGCCCGCTTATTTCAATACTATAGAAAGTAAACCTTAGACATAAAATCCAGACAACATCCACTAATTATAAAATCTGTAAACTGTACATTTAAGTTCCACAAAATGTACCAAAGTTAAAATGCTTAGCTTCTAGTTGCAAAGACAAAACGCCATACCAATACACTTGAAAATGTAAAAAACAAACAAACCAAAAAACAACAAAAACCTGAGATCATTCATAAAAGGAAAGCATTCAATTTACCAAAAAAAAAAAAAGGGGGATAACTTACTTTGCCTTCTTTGTATTATCAGTTTCAGATTCCTTCACTGAAATATAATAAATAATATCCAATATTAGTTTGCTTTTTAAACTTTAAAATCACTTAAGCCAGCAATTTTCAACCAATGCACCACAAGAATTTTTAAAATATGCAATACCTGACTGTTTAGTCAGGAGCACTGCCTCTTTTCCCTTAAATTGTCAAATAAAAAATGACATCAGCCAACATAACAATAGCTGTCAGTGTGAATGAATCAAAATTATATCTTTTTTTTTTTTCTTTTCAGATCAGCAAAAAATATTTTTTGGTGTGCCATAGAATTCTGGTAAGTGGTTTATGTATGCCATGAGATAAAAAAAATGTTGGAAATCACTGACTAAAGCAATTACATGTACCAATCATTATCAAAAGGTCAAGTAGCACAAAGCCACTAAAAAAAAATTCCATTATCATCTAGTCATCAGCTGCATACCCCAATCAGGACCACTATGACTGCCGCTTCTATACTTTTCAATGTAATTTCCCTGCACTGGTTTCTTACAATACCCATATTATGCATGACATAATTTAAAAGCAAAGTGTCTCAGAAAAACTACTGTTTTCCAATAATCGTCTATCTGTCAAAGAACATTCATCTGAGAGCGTCCCTTGGTGTTCACTTACGATGCTCAGTCCCAGTGATCTGGGCCAGGATTCGGAAGGAGCGAGACTGAGTGGTGCCAGTCCTCGGACGCCAGTCTTCTGTGTCCTCGATCAGTCTCTTCTTGCTGGCATCGCTGTGAGTCGGTATGTGATAGAACTCTGTATTACGCTCCACAATGTGTTTTCTTGGTGGGCTAGAGTTAGGAAGGAAAAAAAAAGATATGTAATTAAAGAAAAATGCCCTCTGCCAAATTATTTAGAATGTATATGTTTAATCCTGTGTTCCTTTTATATATTTTGCTTTTGCATGCATACACAGCTTCATTGTTTTTAAAGAGCATTTTTCTAAAATAGCATAAAATACGTTTTTTTTCTTAATTAGAAAAAAGGGTACATATATGCTACTATAAAATAATAGTATAAGTATCTATTCAACAGAAAGGTTACCGTTTAGGTGGGATTTTCCTTTTTAAGTGACAGAAGAAGGCAGCAGAAGAGATTTCCAACATGAAGAAAAGGAAAAGAAAAGATTAAGAAAAGAAGAAGGAAACAAGGAGAAATTAAAAAGTCTACAGAAGTTAAAACAATTTGAAATTATGTAACTATATTTTTCATCTAATGCCCAACAAAACAGATATGAACTACTTTAACAATCACTACTAAATATTGATATGCTGCTAAAATGTATTAGCTTTTACAAAGTCAAATGATCATATCTTCACTAGGCCCAGAAACCAAGAATGGTTTAGTACAGGCTAAATCAGCAATTCCAAACACAATTTTGCAAAGGAACAGAAATGTTATTTTCTGTTTCTCATTCATATGTACATATACTTATCCCTCATCCTTATTAAAATTGTGTGCAGAATCAGTATATAGTGAAGAAGAGCAATGGTGTACCAGAAACCAATGAAATATTTATCAAAAGACCAAGATATAAACCTAGGCTCTATGATTTTCAGATGTGTGATTTTGGACCAATCTCACTAAGCCTCAGTTTTTTTCATAAGACAATATCACATATAAAGTCACATTGTTCTGAAGATTATATGAAATAATATATGTGAAAGGGATTTGTAAACTACAGAGGTTGCTAAGAACATTCATTTTTCTCTTAATAAAGCATAAATATTGGGGAATTTACAAAGCATACCATTGTTAACACTTTAACCTAAGAACTAGTGAACGTAATAAATACTCGTCCAGTCTCTCCTCCCTCCCCCCAAAATAGGATAAACGCAAACTTTTCGAGGCTAGAGTTAAATTTCAGAAGAGAAAAAAGGACCTGAGTCTGGACTAGCAGACAACTGACACAAGATCCAAGTGGAGGAAGTGTCAGATGGGAGCAGCAATACCTGCCAGGTAGAACTCACTGCTAGAAAATCACAGTGCTATCAGAATTCCGCATGACCATTGTCATTTTACTAGTCCCACTATCAAAACCATCACAGTACGCTAGAAGTTTTTGTCCAGTGAAGAACATGACTAAATTAACATTAACACTGGCTTGAGAATCAAGAGAAATAAAAGCTCAGGCACTACAACCTCCACTCAGGGTGTTTAATTTCCTCAAGTCTAGATTTTTCCTATCTGAGAAATGGGGATTGCATCTGCCTTAATAGATTGTTTTGAGGAATGAATAAAATAGACAATGTATGTAATGTGGTTTCCACAGAAGCTCATAGTATTGGTCATAATGTTTTCTTTTATTATTACCAGAAAAATTATTTGCCATGCATGTTCTAAGACTGGGTCCTCTGCATATATAAGAAACAGAATCAAAAGTATTTAATACACAAAATTAGTAAAATTGTAATATTCCAGAAATGAAATATCTAAAACAACTTCTACTAATATTGAACAGAGCCTAATCCTTTTTAAAATAGACAAAATTTTTAAAAATTAGAAAATAATAGGTATAGGTTTATTTGTAACCACACCTTTGACAGATACAAATTCCAAAGTAGATAATACTTTATCTTATGCAATTACTTGAATAACTTTATTTTAGCTATTAAACTTACAGCTTTAAAATTTCTCTATAATTAGTGATTGTAGTTTTAGTCTTAAATGGTGCCGATGTCAGGTATAAGACTATTTTATAATATATAAAAAATCTGGTCTATAAAAGTACAAAACAATAGTGTTAAATTAAGATATCAAGAACAATAAAATAACACCACAATGATATTTTTTAGTTACAACACACTTACAAAAAATAATAGCACACCTCAGACTCTGTGACATTCGCCACAGCAAAGGTCTTGTGCTAAACGATTTGAAGTTTCTATACATTTACTTAGTGTTTTCTGGCTTTGAAACTCTAGACTCTGATGACTACAATTAAAAAAGAGAATAGCCCTGGCTGGTTTGGCTCAGTGGATTGAGTGCAGGCCTACAAACCAAAAGGTTGCCGGTTTGATTCCCAGTCAGGGCACATGCCTGGGCTGCAGGCCAGGTCCCCAGTTGGGGCGCACAAGAGGCAATCCCACATTGATGTTTCTCTCCCTCTCTTTCTCCTTCCCTTCCCCTCTAAAAGTAAATAAATAAAATCTTTAAAAAAAAAAAAGAGAATAATCTCAGTATTTTGTTTTTAAAAATGTATATAGAACTTAAATAAGAGCAAATACTTTATTTCAAAATACAGACATAAAAATTAGCAAACTTATTCAAACTTAAAAAAAAAATACTAAACAAGGGAGGCCCAAACTACATCTCTATTTCCACTACATGCTGTGTATAATACTTACCTCTCTCCCTAAGACTTAGCTTATTAAGTTTTTCCGCTGAGATGGTGTGGGCGCTCTGAACATACTCACTGATTCATAGGAAGTTCTCTACCATGAAAAAAACATGTTTCTTGGGTTCCTTAGCATATCTGAAAATTCTTGCAATGAGAAGATACTACCAAAATTTGCTGATGGTGGTAAGTTGAAAGCAAGATAAAAAGTTACAGAGAGACAATGATGAAAATTACGAAAGGAACTACGAATTAGGTACTTACACGGGGCCAGGGTTACTGCAAGAGAAATAATACACACACACACGCACAATGTGACAGAGTAGACATTGATGTTCCCAGGATGTTGTAAAACAGACAAAGAAGAGGCCAACAAAAAGAAGAAGAAAAGATAAAAATGAAATAACGAAAATCAAAACAATGAATTTACATGAAGATGTTACACAATCATCATGCTTCAAAATAACCATGTTAAGCACAAACAGAAATGAACAAATGTTAGTCAAAATTTTGTTATACTTTTATTATTTGGACAACTCTTTTATCTGTATTTTCGTCTGTTTCCAAAAACACTAAAAAATATTTTATATATCAATGCTAGTTCAAGTCTCAAGTTACTCATATGAAGAAAGATCCATTATTTTAAAAAATTTCTAGATTATAAAATTCATTTTAGCATGAATCCAAATTCCTATTATGTTCCTAACAAAAAGCACAGACTAAAATAATTATTACAGGTAAGATGTAGAAACAAATTGTTTTAGAATTATTTTCAAACCAGAGAATAAGAGCAAGTATAATTGCACATAAATTATCCTGAAGCATGTATTATGAAGAAATGATACAGTATTTGAAAGTTTTTTTATGTTTTAAAATGTAGTGATTATGATGAAAAATACAGGAAGCACAGAGGAACATAAATAATGGGCTATTATTTAATCTTCATACGCTCCCCTGTCCGTCACTCACTGCCATCATTGACAAGCAAATCCCAGAACTGATTTGTAGGAACATTATAGTTGTATTATCAGTGACCTTATTTTCCCTGAAAGGCATGTCTAATATAATAAAGGAACTAGGTTAATAACATCTGAAGAGGGAAAACCTCAAAACCTAATTCACTCACATAGTCTATTAAGTACAGAATTATTAAAAAATGTAATTAACCCTTGAATTGCATGGGGGTTAGGTGTGCTGACCTCCCTGCAGTCAAAAATCTGTGTATAACTTTTGACTCCCCCCAAATTGTGTTGTTCCTTGGTATCCTCCAGGGATTGGTTCCAGGACTCCCTTGGATACCAAAATCGACAGATGTTCAAGTTCCTAACATAAAGTGTTGTGGAACAATGCACACAGTAGCCCTCCGCATCTGTGGTTCCCAACTATGGATCAAAAACAGTTTCCAATCTGCGGTCGGCTGAGTCCACAGATGTAAAACACAAGGATAAGGAGAGTAGACTGTATTTATTGAAAAAACTCCCCATATAAGTGATCTGTGCAGTTCAAACCTGTGTTGTTCAAAGGTAAATTGTATATTCATATTCCTTTAAGGACAGAGAAGATAAACATAAACTCTAATTCATCATAAACAGAGTGAGAAAAACCGCCTACCAGGTTTTACGAAGACTGTGCGGTGTGGCTATATTTCCACACACGATAGTTTCGCGAACTCACTGGAGTGCTGAGTTTCACTGAGTGGAGGCGGGACACTGTAGGGAGTTGCTCTCAGTCCTTCACCAATACCTTACTCCTCTCTAGCCAAAATGCAAAGCACTGCCTCCTCTGCCTTGCTGTTTTAAGTAGCAGGAAAATTGTTTTTCAAAGTAACATCCCTTCAACAGAATAGAATTTTAGATAGATAATTAAACATTTAAGAGTTTGGGGAAAGGTTACATGATAACGTGAAGTTGGGAGGGATGATCTAGTGTTGTGAGGTGCAGCAAAGGGGAGGCTTGGTTGCTTCCAACGTAAAGATACCAGTTTGAATGTGCCAAAGATTATCACGCACTTTAGAAAACTCTCCCAACCGGAATAGCTCATCATATACCACAGGCCTCTGTGACAGTCAGATGACCTGGCTTTTTCCCCTGGCTATATTGCCCACTTCCCTTCCGCCCTGGATAAGTTGCAATCTATAGAAAAAAGCATCTTTTTCCTCCACAGTGAAATGAATTATAGTTTCTCTTGGAGACTTGTTGCGAGGACATGTTTAACATATTTATTTGAAGGCACTTTGAAAACTGTACAAATACAGGGTTGTTGTTAGGATAGATTCCTCAACTGCTCAACATTTAAAAAGTACTATCAAACCCAACCGTAGCTTATACACATTATGTACTCATATCGCCTCAATTCACCCAATTTATCCTCAAGTTTATAATCATTTAAAACAAGTATGAATTGAAAGTAACAGAAATAAGCCCAGTTCACAAACAGGTGATACAGAGGAAAGTACACTAAAATTTGACTTCAAAAAAAGTAGGTTCTGATCTTAGTTCTATCACTTACAAGCTGCCTGATTTGAGAAAATTAAGTAACTTCTCAGCATTCAGTTTAAATGAGAATTAAATCATGATGCATTTAGAAACACTTAGCACAATGCATAGTAAAACCTAATAAATTAATAAATGTGAATCTTAATCTTAAATACATACATAACTTAAATGCAGATATTTATTTTTCCAAGTCTCATTTTCTCCCTTTACAAGTCAAATTGTTTCGGTGGAATCTAGTAATTAGTCAAAGTCTTTGTGTATAAGAATTTAACTTTAAATAGGCAATAAATCAGGGTTGGGAATTTCTCACTAGTACGTTGGTGTGCAATATTCCTTGTGTATGTAACATGAAACTATTCGATTAGTCAGACCACAGTCATACTAGAATATAGTTGCTCTAATAACTCAATAGTTAATTCTCAAGTGTGTCTAAGATGGATATTCCCTATTTCCAATTCTACTCTGTTAGAGTAATGATAAAGAAATTTCAACACAAGCTCAGAATAGTCATAACTTAATTATAACAAAATTATTTTAAATTCTTATCTAATGTGATTTCAACCTATTTTTTAAAGCTAGTATTCACCAGCTAGTTTACTGTCAATACCAACAAATACAACAGCAAGCTTTTTTACAGTGATTTCCAATGTTTATACCAACTACCTGTGACATACAATAAGTTGATAATTATCTCTCTTAACTAATTTCATTGGTGTATAGACTTCCTATCATCCAATACACAAATGTACATACAGAGGTCTAAACCTTCCACAACACTGTTTGAAAAATCAAAACTTTTATTAGAGACTTTACTGGGAGAGCACTTGTTTTATTATATGAATTTGGAAGTCAACTCAGTTTTACATATGCCAATCATTAGTCATTATTTGTTTATACTTTCTGTTCTACCTCTACTTTGTCTTCTGGCGGTCTAGACTGCTACACGTTACCTTACATTCCACAGAGCATTACCTCCTTTAAACCATTACACTGCAAACCCCACATATATTTTATAACAAAAGTCAAACACTAATATTTGTTACCATAAAGCAATTCATCACCACATAGCAATGCAAACCAAACTTTTTGAAAATACTAAACGTGGTTATTCTAAATTATAGCTATTTTGCAAAATTTAACTTAATTTTGCAAAAATTGGGCATTCATGCTGTTTACTCATATATAAATCACCATTATTTTTTCTCCAGTAATGTGGATACTAACTTTGTCACTTGTGTCTTCTGAAAAGAGAAAAGCATTTAAAAATATTACTACCATATCATTCTATTTTGTATCTTCCAAAGCGAGGTTCTTCAAAAAGCCACATAGGAACTGTTAGAAAAAAACTGCAGTCCAACAAAATTGAAATTAATTGAGGATACATGAAAGACTTACCTCTTGAAAGCAGTGGCACGTTATAATGCAAGGGCATATGGAAAGGGAAAAGGTAAATGACTTAAGCTCCTTGATGCAAAATAGCTGCTCTTCCAGTCTAGAACATAAAGTCCCATTTTGTTCTAAGTAGAGTAAGGAGAGTGGTACAAGAGCAGCAAGCCAAAACCAATAATTTTTATATGCTAAAGAAAGATTAAAATTTTCTTAAAGTGCCTTTTTCATTATTATTTATATGGAACAGGAATCCTTACATCATATTATTAAGAAATATTCTGAAACTATCAACATAATCATTGATTTCATACTATTAGATAGAATGAGTAACTATTTCTCAGCAATGATACATAATTAATAAGCACTTGTTTGTGTTTTATGTTTATTAATCCTATATAAATTTGGATGGGATGTCTATCAAACTGGCAAATTAACTAGTTACATTAAATCACTTAAAAATTAAGATATCTTGTTTAAGGAAAAAGGTAACTTATATATTTAACTTTACATCCTTCTGAAATCTTAAGTTTTTGGCTAATGGCATATATAATCTTTTAAATAAAAAGTAATTAATAGAAAGTAACAACTCTCAGCTTTGACAAGTGTTTAGTTCCAGATCATTTGAAACATCATGAACCAGGGGAAATTTAATAATCACATAATTACTAAAATGTCTGACAGTGATTTAAAAACAGCCCTGGCCGGTGTGGCTCAGTAGACTGAGTGCCAGCCTGCAAACCAAAAGGTCGCCGGTTTGATTCCCAGTCAGGGCACATGCCTGGGTTGTGGGCCAGGTTCCCAGCTGGGGGTGTGTGAGAGGCAACCAATCTATGTTTCTCTTGAACACTGATGTTTCTCTCCTTCTTCCTTCCTTTCCCTCTCTTTAAAAATAAATAAATAAAATCTTTTTTTTTTAAAAAGCAAACTTATTTTTTTTTAAAGTTTGGTACCTGATAAAGGAAATGCATTGATCAATAACACAAAATACCTAATCTTCAAAATGACACATCAGTGACAAGTAAAGTGTGTGATTTATTTTGATTTCTCCAATCTAATGCAGTAAGAGAAAGGGCACTGCAAATCTGTTTTACAGTTTCACAGGTACCACACTTTATTTTCAGAGTAATCAAATTTTCACTGCCCTAACATCTGGACTTTCGAAATCAGGCTATTTTTAAATACACCCAATTTACAAATGCAAAGCTTGTTAATGATGCAAAATACATAATAATGTCTTTCCTCCTGAATCTTGCACAGTGCTGGACACCAGGCATGGCCTCCATAATCACATGGCGATTGATTAAGATGCCACCATGAAAGTCCTGTAACTATTCCACTGCCTACAATTTCAGTTTGAAAATAATACGCTTTAAATCATTTCAAGTTTAATCATCAAAGCTATACTTATAAAACACAAAATTCAAACATGGTATTTTTGCAAGCTTTAAATGTAGTACTTCTCCATAACCTCAATTTGCTTTTATTTTTACAGTTTTCCAATAAGAAGATTTTCATATAAAATTTCAAGAAGTGTTAATAAGGAGAAAAGATTTTAGCACAAACACTTCCTTCAATGGATTTTTCTTCTACTGAACCTGGAATTTAATAAACAGTAAACTTTTGCTTTTAATTTTCTGTGGGGCTAGCATTTGACAGGCAGCATCTGTCTTTTCAGAATATTTACTTTGATTACTCTAAAATCTATTGTCCTAAATTAGACATACAAAGTAAGAAAATATAAGCAAACACACTTCTACATTACATCCTATTTTTCTCCCTCACATGAAAAATAACATTCTTTGAAAGACACTAATTTTCTTCAATATATACATCAAAACTTTAAAAAGCCACCCACAACCACAGAACCATGTGTGGGAACCAGTAGCTCTTCCTCCAGACCTCCTCCTGCTCTTTCTCTCAGCAGCAGCCTGGAACTCTGCCACCTCTTTTCAAAGCTCCACAGTTGCCATGGCAGCAGTGCTGTCCAAGCACAGTCCCTTTATTACATGAATTACCATCGGAAGGGATTATCTCAGAAAGAACCTAGCCACACAATTCTTTGAATTATGTTTTCTTGGGAACTGGCATTGGTGAAAACCATCATATATGCAGATTATTTCCTTTTGTTTTCCTTTTTAAAGTACATTTTGCCACAATAAATCTAAATCAAAATGAATTTACAAAAATGACTGGCTTAAAATATGATTACTGAATTCAAAAAAAATATGAAATGACCATCTATAAATAAAGGCTGCTGAAAATAGACTTCAAAGGGAAAAAAATTGTAAGGAACAGATTTTCAAAAACTTCTAACATTATATATTTAGTGTTTATTGCTTTAAATCCATTCATTTTAGGAAAATCTTTATAAGAAACATATTCTCTAATTTGCTTCTGATGTTTATAAGCATCCCTTGATATTACATTTACCTTTAAAGCCTGAATTTGAGAATAACCCTATCCGAAAAGAACATTGCTAGCTAGTTAACCTAAGCTAATGCATTATACATAGACATGAGTCAAAACTAAATTTGTTTGCTGTCTTTTAAGACTATTTCCTAGGAACAAAAGCTGCTTACAAACTCATTTCCTCTCTCCTTAGGCGGTGATGCATAACTGATAAATTGACACAACTGTAACCACTCTGTTTAGACTTTTGGTGGCTAATAATAGGATGGAAAAATTAAGGAGGAAAGATATAAGATTTTCCTTGCATTATAAGTGCCAGCTGCTCAATGTCGTGCCAGGACTTGGAGAAAAAGAGTTACAAACTATGTTACATGATTCATAACAAGTCAAAATGCATAATTAGGTTTTGATTAACCTATAATTGCCTTGCAGAAAGTGCTGTATGTATATAAAATAAAGCTACATGCTAATGAAGCAAATAAAAAACTCATTTGCCTTCCTTCAAAGAATAGCTGATTTGGGGGGGATTTAGATTGTTTCCTGGAAATTGCCTGAAAGAAGAATTCTGATAAGAGCAGAAAGCACCCTTGGCCACCTACCCATTTTGCTGTTTACTGTCACCCTGGGATCCTCTTCTCTGTCCCTCTGCTAGTTCCTGAGCAGTCTCGGAACACACGCTGGTGACTGTGGGCTGCCGTGGGACATTAACTGCAGGTTTACCAGCGCTCAGTGCAGGTGAACGCTGGTCAGCACTAAGATTGGGATTAGCATGCAGTCCAGATGCAGCAAATGGGGGAGGAGTGACAGCAGCCACAGGTGGAGGGGAAGCATGTGATGAAGTGGTTGCATGGGCTGGGGTGAAGGCAGACGATGGTGATGGGATGGATGTGACTTTTGATGAAGACACAGAACCAAAGGGTCGTGGTGCCTTATTGTAGGCCATGTTGGTTGTGGAAGTGACTTTGGACACAGCAGGAGATGTAATGGGCACAGGTTTAACTACTTCTTTAGGTTCTCCCTATGTAAAATAAAAATAAACATACACAAAAACACACCAAATACATGCAAAATAGATTCACTGAAAAGAACACAGCTCATTTTTAAAAAGACAAACACAATCATGTTAGCAGCTCAAACTTTGTATGTTTCCAGATAAAAACAATTAAGTCGATACAGCATAACATGCATGCTACCTCTCCCCAACATGCATAACACAGATGGACACACTGAGTACATTTTTTAAATAAAAATGAAAGCAGTTTCAAAATATTTAGAAAATAGAGCAGGAAAGCTATAAAAAAGCCTAAAGGTTATCATAAGGGTCAATTTAGATGTATTCCAAAGGAAAAATTTTTTAAATATCTCACAATAAATAATACATTGCTAACCAAAATGTTTATTTAAAACATCCAGAGTCTCAATTATAATTCCATCTTTCAAACATGTTTAATTACTTCCAGAGTACAATTGTTTGATGCATGCACAAGCAGCAGCATATTTCTAATTCTTCATTTTTTAAAAAAAAGGAATAAGATTGTTTTCATCTAACCCAGAAATGTGCAAATTCTAATTATTTTTAATCAAGAAATTGCTTGTTTTTAAAGAAACTGCTTTTTAAAATCAACAAACAAGCAAACAAATGAGCAGAACAAATATCAATCCTTTTCCTGTAATCCACCAGTTTCTCTGGAATGTTTTGAGATATCATTCAAGGGATAAAATTCTTTCTCTTTTCCAAAATAAATATTTAATAGTAACATCAGTAAAAAAAATGATCGTAGATGTTTCTTCACTGTTATCAAAGAAAAAAATAACTTGTAAGAAAGATCAATTCCTCCTAAAATTAACAGAATTTGTGCTTATAAATGTCTATTCCACAGCAAGTGTGAACATTTTTTTTTAATTAAAAAAGAAATCCCTACTCACCCTACCATCCTGAAATAAAAACAAGATAGCATACAATGGCAATGTTTAAGAAAACAAAAATAATCTAAATTAATCTGGTGAAAATAATAAAGCTAACAGAGGGGGGGAAAGTAGCTTAATACCTCAGCAAATCAATATAGTAATTTGATAGAAAGGCACAGGTAAAATGAAAAAGAACACCCCAAACACCATATAGTAGATGTATATGAATAATGGTTTGGGACAATTTGAGGGTATGTATGAGAGAAAAAGGGCATTTGCCAATAACCTAATCCAAGAATACTTGGAAAATGTAATGTAAAACTTATTAATATTATGAATAAAATGAGATTAAAGACTTCTGATATTCATTTTTAACAACCACTTATTTATTCCCTTTAGAATATTTGAATAAAAGCAGGGAAAATTAGAAGTAAATGTAAAAAATTTAGGCATAAGTTATTGATAATATATGGTACTGGAATGATTTTTTTAAATATAGGTAGTTAGAGTAATGGTAATTCTGTATGTGTTGATTTCCATTTTCTCCTGTCACTTTAAAGGAAAGAACTGTGAGGAAAATTATATTGACACTATAAACTGTCAGTATGGCCTGAGAAAGAAATGGAAATTACAGTAGTTCGGAAGGAACTATTATATGATACCCTAGTGATACTAGATTAGAAACACACCTTTTGAACAGGAACTGGTTCAGGCTTGGATATAGCAGATGCTCTAGGGGGAAAAAAGGAGAGAAAATGGAAAAAAAAAACATTAATTTTACAAACCTGCAAACTTATTAATGGAATTTATATTATTATATACCTTAATATACTAAATCATCAGAATTTACAGTTTCATAACTCATGATTTTGACGAACCACATTCTGTTAATTAGTTTATGGAACTCAAATGCTGCAAGACCCAATAATACCCTTACTCACATTAGTTCTCTAAACACTCAGGTGAGGAAAGACAAACACCAATCATGTTTACTAATGTACTCATGTTGAATCCTTACATTAAATCTATTCCATATCCAAAAGGGCAAAAGATAATAAACATGACTTTTTGATCCTTGAGTGGTTCCTGAAACATCTCATCTGAATCATCTCCCACAGTATATGCCTTTACCCCTAACTTCTGTGAATCCATCATAGGATATTGGCCTCTTTGTGAAGATATTGAATAAATTCTTGTTGAACTAGTCGCCAAATGAGTATTTATTTTGTATTCATATTTGTCACTGCTTTTGCAAGTTCATTTGTTGTGGTAAAACTAAGCTGTAAGTTCCTCCATCAGGCGGGAATTTCAGTGAAGGTGCTGATATTCCTTTTGTTCTGTCTCAGCACTGAGCCAGGCATGAAAGGTTATCAGTAATGAGTGTGAAAAGGAGAGCAAGGAAAGAAGGACAATAATTCATGTACAGACTTGACTGTTTCAAAATTCAAATTAATTATTTTAATATATGCTTTTTGTATTACTACTGTTCCTTTGGTTAGCACAGACTAACAGTAGCAGTAATTGATTTAGAGCAATTATCTCATACAATCATGAAAAATAACCTAAGTAGCAACTATCATTATCCCGATTTTTTAGATGAGGAACTTCAAAATCAGAGTGAGTACATTACTTACTACAGTGGAGCTAAGGCCAACAGTTCTTACATATTACAATATACTGGCTGTAGTCAACAACAGTAACTAAATGATTAGCAAAGTTTCTAATAAGTTAAAGGCTATTTACCAAGTAGTAAGCTACATGTTATAGTTAATAATGCCAGAAGCAGTTTGGCTCCTCTTGCATTACACAAACCTGAGGATAAGTTATCGAGTGTAAAATTCAAGAAATGTAACCATTGTTAAGTAAATAAGTAATCATTTTAAACTACAAACCATGGGATTGCTTTAATTTATAGAGAAAGAAGATGCTGGCAAATGATATTTGGTCTCTATGAGCATAACCTAGTAATAACCGCCAAACATTTTTAGCAGCAAATGAATTTCCCAATAACTGATGTGGTTAGCTCAGGCAAGCACTGACTGAATAATTGGCTAACCTAATGAGAGGCCAGAATAGATGCTAACACTTGGTTA
This sequence comes from Furipterus horrens, assembly GCF_987537825.1. Classification (NCBI taxonomy): domain Eukaryota; kingdom Metazoa; phylum Chordata; class Mammalia; order Chiroptera; family Furipteridae; genus Furipterus; species Furipterus horrens. Next base: position 111,822,964 of record NW_028327172.1, on the reverse strand, counting down.
CTGCTATATAGAATTATACTTGGTGCAGTTGCATTTCCATTTGTACTCTCAAATTTCTCTTTTAGCTTATAAGGTTATTATAACAAGCAAAGGAAACAAGTTCAAGAATCGAACAGTGGAATCTTCCTTTCATTGAAATTTCACAATAAGATGCAAAACACAAAGGATCTGTGTATTAAAGCCACCCAAGATATTACTGACAGTGTGCCATAATAGAGAGGAGAGTATTCTTTTTTTTCATCTGGATGCTTAAAGGAGCATGAAACTCTTCTAGCAACATAATAACAGTTTATGAAAAAACACAATGTTTAATAGTCACTAGGTTTACAAACAGAATAAAATGCATAGATCCTATGTATATGAAAACCAAAACCTTAGCTTTTTCTAGATGTTTGTTATTATTTAAAGAGTGTTAACAACAACAGCAAAAACCACAGAAGGTTAGTTTACATTAATTTTGAAGTCCAACCACTTATTTTGTTGAAAAAGTATAGAATAATAAAGAATCCTAACATACTTTATGGATTGGAAGTTCTACAAAAGCACTGTCTGAAATTTTAAATTCCCCAAACATTCTATAAGTCTGAAAATTGAATATTTGTCCTTCTTGCCTTTTGATAAGGTCTCACGAAAGCAGTGACATGAACTAAAACAAGCAGTAAGAGAAAAGAGAGGCAACATGCCCTCAAAATTCCAGGGCTGAGTCCATTACACATTTAAAAAACAAACATTTTATAGGAAAAATAGAGACTGACTTATAATTAAATGTCAAATAAAACAGTTGATACTACATGCAATAAAAATTAATTCTCTTGGTTTAAATATTTAAATAACCACCAAATTAGTCATAAAATCACTGAAACTTAGAAGGTTCTGTAGGGTTACTTTATCACAGGTCCATCAGGTATTCGTCTCACCTCAGCTTAAATCAATGGTTCTCAACCTGTGGATCGCGACCCCTTTGGGGGTCGAAGGACTCTTTCACAGAGGTCGCCTAAGACCATCGAAAAACACATACATAATTACATAATGTTTTTGTGATTAGTCACTATGCTTTAATTATGTTCAATCTGTAACAATGAAAATACATCCTGCATATCAGATATTTACGTTACGATTCATAACAGTAGCAAAATTACAGTTATGAAGTAGCAACGAAAATAATTTTATGGTTGGGGTCACCACAACATGAGGAACTGTATTAAAGGGTCGTGGCATTAGGAAGGTTGAGAACCACTGGCTTAAATATTTACAGGAGCTCATAATTTAAGCCATGCAATTTTGAACATTTCTATTTAAAATGGCCTTCATTTTTGTGTATTTTGCTTTTTGGAGACAACAAAATAAATCAACCTGTCCACATTGAAAATATTTGGGAAAACATTTTTAACACACAGCATATGTACATAAAAATCTATCACATGCATTAATTTCATTTTAAAAGATCAGTAGGTTACAAAGATCTTATAAATGTAATTATATACTCTTATGACACAGACTATTGTGGTTCAGAAAATTTAGAATATAAGACAAAATCTGAAAAATTAATAAATAGCAATAACACTAGCTTTTAAAAAAATCAAACTTTACTAATTATCACAGAATAACAAAAGAAAAAGATCATAACCTTTTACTTTCAAATATGTAAAATTAGTTTTAATGTTAATACATAATGCTTTTGAGAATATGCTACATATTGCTGGACAAACTATGTAATATTATGGTTCTTTTGGGAAAAAATCTGGCATTTATTTATAAAAAGCCTCAAAGAAAGCTCATGCCTTTTGATATAACAATCAACTTCTGGGAATTTATCAGAAGAAAAAAATTTGAAGTATGGAAAAGACTTTCTCTATAAAGATATCTGTTCCCTACAGTATAACTTATTACAGTGAAAAACTAAATACAAATGACTGAATATACAGTGAGAAAATGGTTAACTATAATAAAACCACATGATGAATCAGTATGTAATTAGTAAAATCATTCTTAGAAAGAAATCAGAATTACGGTAACATGCTTACTTAATAAAGTGAAAAAATGGAGATATAGCATATACAGCATGATTAGCACATGGAAAAAGGTTTATGGAAACACATTAACATCTTAATAAACACTCCCAATGAATAATATGTTTTTTTTCTTTTGTGTGTATTTTCCATATTTAATACAACATAACATATGCTAATTTTTATAAGACTACTTCTCTAAGCATGCTTCATAAAAGCCACTTCCCAAAACATGAAATAAACAAAAATGTGCTGTCATCAAAGATATCCGGAAAACCTAAAGTTAGAAAAGCATCATAACGACAAGACTTCTCAGAGCCTTGAAATGCCTATAGAAGAAAATTCTTGACTTCCAGTCAAGATGGAGGCACAGGTAAACACACCTCGCCTCCCTGCACAAAAATAGCAAAAAATACAGCTACACTACAAAAAAATATCACCCATAAATGTCAGAAAATCAAGCTGTGTGGAAGTCCAACAACCAAAAATTTAAAGAAGCCACATTCATCCAGACGAGTAGGAGGGGCAGAGAGGTGGAGAGGCATGGAGACAGGAAGGGGCAGTCCCATATCCATGTGTAGTGGAAATAAAACAAGAGGGATACCTCTGAAGCAAGGGATCCCAGCCCTAGTTTGGACCACCCAGTCCAGGGTACCAACTCCAGGAAGATAAATACCAGTAATTTCTGGCTATAAAAACCAGTGGGGTTGGGGCAGAGGAAGAAACGATCCTCTTAAGGGGCCCACAAGGGACTTAGGATTCATGCAGACCAAGTCCTCTGGGATTCAGCACAGAGCAACAGCTGGGAGGACACACGTAGCATACGGGGAGAAAGTGAAGTATGAGTGGGGAGACAGCTTCTTCTTGGGCAAAATTCCAGAGGCCAGGGAGCAGCATTGTCTCCTCTGTGAGCCCTCCGCACCACAGAGCAACAGAGTGGTGATATGGGTTGCTCCACCCTGGCGATTACCTAAGGCTAAATTCCATACAACTTAACAGGTGTGCTAAGACAAGATGTGAAAGCAGCTCTACATAATACACAGAAACAAACACAGGAAGGCTGCCAAAATGAAGAGATAAGAAATATGACCTTTAAAAAACAGAACAAAACTCCAGAAAAGGAACTAAATGAAATGGAGATAAGCAAAGTATCAGATGCACAGATCAAAACACTGGTTATGAGGATACTCCACGAACTCATTAGGTACTTCAAGCCATAAAAAGACACAGGTAGAAAGAAGGTTGCATTAAGTGAAATAAAGAAAAATCTACAGGGAACCAACAGAGGAGAATCAAATCAACAATTTGGAACACAAGGAAGGAAAAGGCATTCCATCAGAACAGCAGGAAGAAAAAAGAATTTTTAAAAAATGAGGATAGACTTAGGAACCTCTGGGACATCTTTAAATGTACAAACATACAAATCATAGAAGTGTAAGAAAAAGAGAAAAAGCAAAAAATTGAAAACTTATTTGAAAAAATAATAAAAGAAAATTTCCATAATTTGATGAAAGAAACAGCAACAAGTCCAGGATGCACAGAGTCCAAAACAAGATGGACCCAAAGAGGACCACACCAAGACACAAAATAATTAAAATGCCAAAGGTTCAAGATAAAGAGAGAATCTTAAAAGCAGCAAGAGAAAAGAAGGTAGTTATCTAGACGGGAGTTCCCATGAGATTGTCAGCCGATTTCTCAAAAGAAACACTGCAGGCTAGAAGGGACTGGCAAGAAGTATTCAAAGTGATGAAAAGCAAGGACCTACAATCTAAATTACTCTATCCAGCAAAGCTATCATTTAGAATGTAAGGGCAGATAAAGTGCTTCCCAAACAAGGTAAAGCTAAAGGAGTTCATCATCGCCAAGCCATTGTTACATGTAATGCTGAGGAAAAAGAAGATCAAAATAATGAACCTTAAAATGGCAATAAAGCACTGGCTGGTGTGGCTCAATGGACTGAGTGCTAGCCTGCAAACCAAAGGGTCACTGGTTCGATTCCCAGTCAGGACACATGCCTGGATTTCGTGCCAGTCCCCAGCTGGGGGTGTGCGAGAGGCAATCACACATTGATGCTTCTCTCCCTCTTCCTCCCACCCTTCCCCTCTCTCTGAAAATAAATAAAATATTAAAAAGTAAATAAATAAAAATAAAATGGCAATAAATTCACAACTATCAGTAATTGAACCCAAATAAAAAACTAGGCAAACAAGGAGAACAGGAACAGAATCATAGATATGGAGATCATTTTGAGGGTTATCAGTTGGGAGAGGGAAGGGGGAAAATGAGGGGAAAGGTGCAGGGATTAAGAAGCATAACTGGTAGGTACAAAATAGACAGGAGAACATCAAGAACAATATAGGTAATGGAATAGCCAAAGAACTTATATGCATGACCCATAGACATGAACTAAGGAGGGGGATTGCTGGAGGGAAAGGGGGTACCAAGTGGAGGGAGGCTAGGAGAAAAATTGGGACAACTGTAATAGCATAATCAACACATTTTTTTTTAAAAGAAAATACTGTGGAATGTTCTTCATACCCATTTGAAGTATGGATTAACTTACTTAAAATACTCATTTAGGGAACCCATTTCAAGACTGGAGTTAGGAAGGGGGAAAACCCTCTAGGAAATGTTATTTAAAAGAAAGTAGATCTTTATATAAGTCTGAAATGTTTATTTAGGTCTCCTATACGTGTTTAAAATTAAGGGGAATAAATACTACAATCCATAAAAGCCTTGAAATGTTTAATTATACAAAATATCTTTCTCATCCAACTAAGGCTTTCTTGAGTTCCATTTAATAAGATACCCAAGGGCTATACGTATAATTTAATCAATGTTTAAGTAGGAAAATCCCATTTCCTTCATCAGACTGAAATATATATTTTCCACAGTCCCTGAACAGAAAATCCTAGAGCACTCTGGTCCAGATGGCAGCACAGGCAGACATGCATGGCTCTCCTCTTTGCACAACCACATCAAAATTATAACTAAAATAGAACAAACATTACTCAGAACTGTCAGAAATCTAATTGAATGGAAGTCTGACAACTATGGAATTAAACCACATCCATCTAGACTGGTAGGAGGGGCACAGATGCAGAACGGGCTGGACCCACACCCACGTGTGGTGGATAAAAACTTGGGAAGGATGTCTAGGAAGCAAGGAGTCCCAGCCCCACACGAGGGCTCCTAGCCCCGGGTTCCAGTGCCAAAAAATTAATCCCCATAACTCTGGTTACAAAAACCAGCAGGAATTGAGTTAATGTAAGAAACTGCTAGAGCCCTTAGCAGTTCCTCTTTAAAAAGTCACATATGGACTCACCTAATCAGACTCCCTCCCTCTCAGCTCCAGCAGTGGGGTAGGATCTCAAAAGGCACGAGTGACATACAGGGAGAAACCCAAATGTCTGGCATCGAGGCCAGGAGAGGGCACTATTCCTTCTCTAAACACTCCCCACACAAAGCCAGCAAGCTAGTGCAGTATCTGAGACTCCATCAATCTGGCTAACACTGGTTGACCTGTCTTAGAGATCCCCAGAGACTGTGTTCCACCCAACTTATGGGCCCACCCAACATGCTTTTCCATATGAATGGCTGATCTTGGCTCCTGCTTCACAACTTCCTAAATCCTATCAAACAAACAACATTTGGCCTCAGTGAGTCCCAGGCCTAGCACTAGCAACAGTCAGCCCAGATTCACAGCTTGGCTTCGCCTGGGAATCTTCAAGCCCAACACAAGTAGAAGTCATCTCAGATTGCTTTATAGGTCAGGCAGGGTGCCCCTGGCAAAACACAGGTGAGGGCTGACCTTGGCCTACACCACCCAGGAAACCCCAGGACCAGCTCACCCAGTGGACAGCTACAGATCATGCCAGAGCACCATCACTCTGTCCCTGCACAGTTGATCCTCCACAGAGGGCAGAGGTTGATGGTCAGTGGTCATAACCAGTCCTTGCAGCTGACTGGCCTGAATAAATCCCTCCCATTGGTCTGCCAACAGCAACCAAGGCTCAACTACAAGAGGAGAGTATACTCAGCCCACACAAAGGTTGCACCTCGAGTACACAGCTTGGGTGATAGGGGAGGCTGTGCCACTGGACCCTACCGGACACCTACTACATTAGGCCACACAACCAAGAGACACAGAGTCAAAGAAGATCTACCTAATAAGCAGAAACAAATACAGGGAGGCTGCCAAAATAAGGAGACAGAAGAAACGGCCCAAATGAAAGAGCAGGTCAAAACTCTAGAAAAAGAGTTAAATAAAATGGAGATGAGCAATCTGTCTGTCAGATGCAGGGCTCAAAACACTGGTTATAAGGATGCTCAAGGAATGTAGTAAGGACTTCAACAGCATAAAAAAGATCCAGTCAGAAATGAAGGATTCACTAATTGAAATAAAGAACAATTTACAGGGAAACAACAGTAGAGTAGATGAAGCCGAGGATCAAATCAATGATTTGGAACATAAGGAAGCAAAAACAGCCAATCAGAACAAGAACAAAAAAGAATAAAAAAAAACCAAGGATATTGTAAGCAGCCTCTGGGACAACTTCAAGAGGTCCAACGTTTGCATCATAGGGGTACCAGAATGAGAAGAGAAAAAACAAGAAATTGGAAATCTGTTTGTTAAAGTAAAGAAAGAAAACTTCCTTAATTTGGTGAAGGAAATAGACATGCAAGTCCAGAAAGCAAAGGGAGTCCCAAACAAAATGGATGCAAAGACCCTCACTCCAAGACACATCATAATTAAAATGCCAAAGGTTAAAGATAAAGAGAGAATCTTAAAAGCAGCAAGAGGAAAGTAGTTAGCTACCTACAGTGGAGTTACCATGAGACTGATTCTTCAAAAGAAACTTGGCATACTAGAATGAATTTGCAAGAAATATTCAAAGTCATGAAAAGCAAGGACCTACAGCTAAGACTGCTCTACGGAGAAAAGCTATCATTTAGAATCGAAGAGCAGATAAAGAGCTTCCCAGACAAAAAAAAATAAAAGAGTTCATCATCATCAATCCCTTATTATATAAGAAATGCTAAAGCGATTTACTTAAGGAAAAGAAGATCAAAATTATGAACAATAAAATGGCAAAAAATGCAAATCTATCAACAATTGAATCTAAAAAACAGACTAAGCAAACAAAAACAGAGACAGAATCATGGATACAGAGAGCATTTTGATGGTTGACAGATAGGAGGGTGGTGAGCTGAGGTGATTAAGAAATACAAATAGGTTGCTACAGAACAGCCATGGGGATGTAAAATACAGTATAGGAAATGGAGTAGCCAAAGTGCTTATATGCATGACCCACGGATATGAAAAATGGTGGGGGGGGTGCCTGAGGGAGTGCGGGGTGGGGAGTGGCAGTGGGCCAAAGGGGGAAAACTCTAATAGCATAATCAATAAAATATATTTAAAAAATATATTAAAAAAAAGAAAATCCTAAATATGAATAAAAAAACTTCCTCAAAATTAAAATTTTTATAGTTGTCTTTTTTAAAGAAAAATATCATATTGAACATTGCTCCTTTACTTTAGAAATGTCACAGATTACATAAAAGTGAATAATTTTTGTAAACTGATAGTTGTTGGTGCCAATTCAACACCAACAGGAATCTCCAATTTGGGGTGATGTGAAGAAGGAAACTTTATTCAGTGCAAAACAGCTCAACTGTGATACAGCACAGCTGTGGCTGTGAGGCCGCCAGGCAGCCAGGCATCCCTGGGGCCAGACCCCACTCTAGCAAGAGCGCTCTCTGCTCCTTGCAGGTCTGCTTTGTCCTATGCCAGTCTGTTCCACTTTGCTCTGGTCTCCTATGTTCTGTGCTAGTCTCTTCTATTCTACACTGGTCTGCTCCACTCTGTTCTGGCAAAAGACATCTTGGGTGATTTAGGTCCAGCAGGGAAATACAGTCTTCAGTGGAAATGGAAAGTGCGCTCTCAGAGCCAGAGGAGCACTAACTTAATAGGAACACTGACTTACAGAGACAGAAGTCTCCACCTCTGATCTCTGATTGGTCTGTCCTCATGTAAATGAGGACTCCAAATCATTGCAGTTTGACTGGTACAAAGGGCACTGTCCTGACTGGTCAGAACGGAGCTGTTCTCACAAACTGTGCAGGTCTAATTTGATAGAGAAAATGTCAGCCCTCTATTGGTTGAAGTAGGATTCCAGGAACTCCTTTATCAAGGCTGGCGCAGATGGCAGAAATACAGTGTAGGCAGGCAATTCAGTGCAGAGGCAAGTAGTTCAGTGTAGGCTTCTCCCTGAAGTGCAGTTTGTGTGAGGGGCCCCCATGCAGAAATGGTTGCTAGGCTCTGTTGTTATTTGTTTGTTTGTTTGTTTGCTTGTTTTAATTTGTGCCCAGTTAACCCAGGAGCCCTTCTTAGTAGGTATCATCTTTCTCAGGGTCCACATTTTGTAAATACTTTTAAATAAATAAAGTTTTAAGAACTAAGGTATTATTGTAAAAAAGTATTCCTACATTTTCCTCTTCAAAGCCTGTAAATATGCAATGGGATAATAGATCTCCCTTTCAACCACAGTGATCGTCACAAGTCACTTTTGTGTATAGTGTGTGTTTCAAACCAGCAGAGATCCTGGCAACGGCTTAGTGCCATGGACTCAACAATTTGCTTATTGTTCTCTCTTTCCTGAGTGCAAAGCCGCTGTCCAGGAGTAAGCCACAACGGTGAGAGCCTACTGTCTTGGCCCAGTGCTGTCCTCAGCTCATGGAATTCAAAGAACAAAGCCGTCGGTGTGGCTAGAACAATCTGTTTTGAAAATTGATTGATTTCTGTAAGAACAGTATCCAAAATAAAAATCTCTGATGCATTACAACCAGTTTTAAAACTTCTGGATGAACAGCTGAAAGAGTTCTAAGTTATAATATATTGTATTAGAAACTAGAATTGTGATGCCCTGGTTAGAATAATGTATAGGAAAAATAATGCCATAAGTAAGCAAAAGTTCTATCAAGGATGAAATTCAAAGGAACCAGGTAAAACTGCATCTTATGAATACCCAATGAATGGTGTTATATATTTTTTCATTAATTAATGCATTTTTAATACTGCTTTATCGAGTAACATTTTTACTTAATAAAGTAGTCAATGCACGTTCACATTAGTGTTTAAGAATGAGTAATTAAGCAACAGAACTAGGCTGATAAAGATTATTTACATTACTCATTATGTCTGCGTGACTCCTTCAACCATATCTAATATATTTAACTCATAAACAACCATACAGAAAAAAGGAAGATTTTTGTTCATCTTCTGTGAGATGAGCTCTATCTAAGTTTCCCATAGCACGGCCAACTTTGGGTTCGGTGACCTCAGGACCCATAAACACTAGGGTACATCATTAATCACTTTAATTGCAAAGTTGTCAATTTGCAATAACAAAGCAACTCCAGAAGGGAAAAAAGTGAGCACTCAAGTATGCAGAGGGATGTTTCTTTATACAATTTTCCCATATTTTATTGCACTTCCAGTCTACCTTCCTAAAAACTTAATCTTAAACATTGAAGTCACATGGCATAATATCAGTGGTTTTTTTCCTGGATAACTTGAAAATATGTAAAGATTATGTTTTCTATAAACAAAAATACACAACAGTTATCTATCATCACCTTTCAGCTTATAAAAGGTAGTACTCACCACATACGCACACACTCATACACCATCTCTCTTTCTTTATAACTGTTTGCATCTTATCTTTTTTCCTCCAGAGAGAAGGAAATAACCCAAGCTGGACAGACTTTGAAGAGCTGAACAGACTGCAAGAAGACTCAAGCTGATCCAAGTATCTGGAACCCCCTGTTTGTGCCTGGCTTGAAACTGGATATATTGATATATTCAGAGCAGCAGTTACTATTTGATAATTACTTCTTTTGGTAAGGGGAAAGGCTTCTGCTGTAAAGATCCTTTTCAGGTTGATGGGGTTTGAGAGAAAGTTTTCATCAACCAATTCTAGAAGCCAGAGAGTGTGACAGGGAGGAAATCCACATGGTTACACTATTTTTAAGGAGAAGAAAATACAGAGGGGAGGAGGGGTAGTAACAGGGAACATCAGGCTAAATTTAAAATGATAAAAGTATTTCCCATTATACAAATAATGGAAGCATCAGCGTCAGTTTACAATACCATTTATTGGGGTCTTACTAGAGGCTCAATATTGAATTAAAGTCCTTACATATAATACATTGCTTAAGTTACAGAAATAAAGCCTAGAAATGTTAAATAACTTGAGCAAAAGTTTAACACTAATGTCTACATTATCCACCCTCTAATATATCCATCTAACCTAACAAGAGCCAACAAATTAACAAATATTTCTTCCTCTCATGATATGCTGCTTTATTTTCTGTAATTGAAATTACCAATTTAATACTATTAAGATCTTCAGAAATTCACACTGAATAATGATCAGTTTAAATAACTTATTTTGGTGAGTTTTATGTATTACTTGACATCCTTCACTTGAGATCATCCTTTCATCTGTCCAGTAATCAATATTTATTGAGCCATGGTCACTGAGCCAGGGTTTGGGGATATGCTGGTAGACAGGTCTAAAAAGGTCCTTGCCTGTAGTCTACATTCTAATGGAGGAAACGGATAATAAGCCCATAAGTAGGGTAGTTTCAATAGCAATAAATGCAAATTCTCACATTATTCTACTTGATTTTAGATGGAGAAATTTACTTTTACTCAACATTTATTTCCACAATATGTTTTTATTTAAAGATTTTATTTATTTAATTTTAGAGAGCAGGGAAGACAAGGAGAAAAAGAGAGAGAGAAACATCAATGTGCAAAAGAAACATCGATCAGATTTGTTGCCTATTGCAGGCCCCCAACTGGGGACCTGGCCCACACCCAGGCATGATCCCCGAACCAGAAATCGAACTGGCTACCTTTTGGTCCACGGGATGATGTCCAACCCACTGAGTCACACCAGTCAGGGTTCCACAAGAAAATTTTATCAGGGAAAAATTTTTCATCTGTCCATCGTGCCTCGTGTCCACACTCAATCTCAGAATCGTTTAAGAGAAAAAAATGCATTTTTATAACTAGTCTTTATAAAATAATTTCTATCAAAAAGAATGTTGAAGAAATTGGATAATATTTTAGATGTGCTCAAGATAAAAGGAATTTCAAAGTTCAAGATAATTCTTTTTTATTATGGGTAAAATTCTTCTACAATGAAAATGCTATTTCAATAAAGGGTTTTATAAGAAATCTATTTTATATGCCCCATTGTTAAGAAATGTCAAACTTTCTCCCTGGCTGGTGTGGCTTAGTGGATTGAGCGCTGGCCTGTCAACCAAAGGGTTGCCGGTTCGATTCCCAGTCAGGACACATGCCTGGGTTGCGGGCCAGGTCCCCATTTGTAGGGGCATGAGAGGCAACCACACATTGAGGTTTCACTCCCTTTCTCCCTCCCTTCCCTTCTCTAAAAATAAATTTTAAAAATATTTTTTTTTTAAAAGAAATGCCAAACTTTACTGTAAAAGTCCAGATAATCAATATTTTAGGCTTTGTGGATCACAGGATCTTGATTCAACTACTCAGTTCTGTCATTATAGCAAGAAAAAATAACACAAACAATATCTAAATGAATGAGCATGGTTATGTTTTAACACAACCTTATTTATAAAAACAGGCAGGAAGTTAGATTTGTCCTGTAGGTCATAATTTGCTAACCCCTGGTTTAGATCATTTTATAGTTTTGATTGTAACAAACTTTCTGGGGAATAATCTGACATGATCATGGCTCTTTTGAACACTAAGCCTCATAATCATTCTGCATAATGACACACCCCTAATTATAATATATCCAGACACTAACAAGTGTAAGAAATGAGTTTAGCTTCTCATTATTCTCTCCACAGCTGCAGGACACTACCTTTGCATTCCTCTTAACTCCTCTACCTCAGACTTGCATACTACTTGCAACTGAATGATCCATCTAAACTTCCAAACCATCCAGCACTGATACTGAAACTTGGTGAAGGGAGCTATTTAATATTATTGGATTAAGGATGACATTTAAGCACTATTTTTAACTCTACCACTCTGCACTTCAGTTAATTTGCTAATAATGACAAAGACCACTAAAACATCTCTCATCTCCTGCTTCTGCATATTAGAAATTGATTAGTTATGTAATTGCTCTTTAAAAAAAAAAAGTAAAATAACAACTAAAAGGGATGCATCATGAGTTCTGTAAGTATAATGTCTTTCTTTCCCATTATTTTTGACCAAAACATTAATACTTTATTTCACATCAGGCATGGATTATAATACTGAAGAACTGATATAAACAATCTACAACACAGTTGCATTCTCTGAGAACCTACTAGGTTTGCATATTCCTTTGGGCACAATGGTAATTCTATCTAATGAATCTCCTCTTCCAGATCCAATCAGGTAGAGGGAAAAAAATATTTTTATCAACATAGTTCTTCATTACTAATATCAAAATAATAAAATCTGCAAAGTAAATAATCTGCCTGTGAAAAATTAGGAGTTCCATTTATACATCTACATGTTTCTGGCTCTTTCATGACATTATCAAATGCCATTAGACAACAAATGTGGTTAAGATTCACATTAGGAGAGTAGGCATCAATAACAAACCAAATACATAACTGGGTTCTCATAGACCTCTAGCAATGCATATAAAACTCACTGCTTCAGGAAAACCTTGATAAGGATCAGATGCTGGAGAATAGGTAAAAAGTAGTATAACAAGGCACAATTCATAACCTGATGTTTGTCTGCTTCACTTTTTTTTTTCTTTTTAGGAAAAGCCTAGAGTCCTAAATAGACAGAGTCTACTTTTCATATTCAAGCTTTCTCTTATTCTGCTCTTCATTGATAAAGGAATTCTTAAGAAATAGGAGAAACAGCTCAATGAAAGTTGCAAGTTAGGTTAGCAACAAAATAAAGTAGCTAATGTGTTTTTTGTTGTTGTTGTTGATACAAAGGGGACAGTAATCTGTCTCTTGCAGAACTGTTTAGAGGATGGAATGAGGTCATGGATGTAACACACCCAGCAGAGTGACAGGCACAAAATAAACAGTGACAGACATTATCTTCCCCCTTGTGTAGATTCAACCCTGGAGTTCTGTTTCCAATTAAGTTAAAATAGGTTAAGTAATTTGACTACAACTCAGAATTTGAAAATGGCAAAGCCAGGATTTAAACCCACTCCTCCAGATGTTTATATCCTCTCTGACTTCTAGGAATAATATCAAACAAACTGAAGTTTAAAAAAGAACGATAGATGGCTCTTCTGTCCCTCCTCATCTGTGCTTGACAGAGGGGCTCCACAGCTAACACAGAGCCTGTCTGTGACTGGGACTTGAATGAGAGCCAACAACCCAGCTGAAGCTTATTACAGGAGTGTTGTGAAAGCATTTGAAAGCCTCTTCATGGGGCTCTTCTCTCAAGAAACCAGGACCAGACTTCCAGCCAAGATGGGGTCACAGGTAGACACACTTTGCCTCCTTGTACAACCAAAGAAGGATTACAACTACCACAAAACAAACAAACAAACAAAACAGAACTGCCAGAAAATCAAACTGTATGGAAGTCCGACAGCCAAAGATTTAAAAAAGAAATATTCATCTAGACCAGTAGGAGAGGAGGAGATGGGGAGCTGGGCCAGAGAGGTTGCAGTGTGGCTGTGGCCAGGGGAATGGGTGGTCCCAAATTCACATGTGGCACATAAAAGCTGAGAGAGACACCTGGGGAGCAATCCCAGCTGCGGGCCAGACCACACAGCCTAGGGTTCTGGGAAAATAAAGCCTCATAGCTTCTGCCTATGAAAACCAGTGGGGGCTGGGGCAGCAAAGAAACTGCCCATCTCTTAGGAGAGTCTGTTTAGAGGGCTCCCACAGTCCTAGAACAGTCGTAGAACAGTCCCAGAACATACACAGACCCACCCACTCTGGGAACCTCAACCAGGGCAACAGCTAGAGGGGTGCCAGTCACATATGGGAAGCTGATGAAGTGACTGAAAAATGGGTGAGTACTGAGCAAGCAGTGTTGCTCCCTCTCTGACCCCTCCCTCACAGAGCACCGCAAAGTGATGAAATGGGTCACCTCAAACATATGAATACCTGAGGCTCTTTCCCTTACAATGTAACAGGTGTGGCAGCTCTACCGAATACACAGAAGCAAACATAGGGATGCTGTCAAATTGAAGAGACAAAGCAGTATGGCCCAAATGAAAGAACAGATCAAAACTCCAGAAAAAGAAGTAAGCAAAAAGGAGAGAGCCAACCTATCAGAAACAGAATTCAAAATACTGGTGATCATGATGCTCAGAGAAATGTTTGAGTATGGCAAAATCATAAGGGAAGAAATAAGGACTATAGTAAGTAAAATAAAATAAAAATCCATATGGAACCAATCGTGAAGGGAAGGATGCCTCGGTTCAAATCAATGAATTGGAACATAAGGAAGAAATAAATAGTCAACCGGTACAGAATGAAGAAACAAGAATTGAAAAAAATGAAGAGAGAATAAAAAGACTCTTGAACATCTCCAGAAGTGTTAGCATCTGAATCATAGGGATGCCAGAAGGAGAAGAGGAAGAGAAAGAAATGGAAACTTATTTGAAAAAATAATGAAAGAAAATGTCCCTAATTTGGTGAAGGAAACAGACATACAAGTCCAGGAAGCACAGAGAGTCCCTAACAAGTTGGACCCAAAAAGAACACCAAGACACATCATAATTAAAATGCCAAAGGTTAAAGATAAAGAGAGAATCTTCAACATAGCAAGAGAAAAGCAGAGAGTTACCCAAAAAGGAATTCCCATAAGACTACCAGCTGATTTCTCAAAAGAAATGTTGCAAGCAAGGGACTGGCAAGAAGTATTCAAGGTGATGAAAAGCAAGGACCTACAACCAAGACTACTCTATCCAGCAAAACTATTATTTAGAATGGAAGGGCAGATAAAGTACTTCCCAGACAAGGTAAAGCTAAAGAAGTTCATCATCACCAAGCCCTTATTATATGAAATGTTGAAGGGACTTATTTAAGAAAAAGATCAAAACTATGAACACTAAAATGACAACAAACTCAGAACTATCAATAACTGAATCTAAAAAACAAACTAAATAAACAACTAGAGCAAGAACAGAATCACAGATATGGAGACCACTTGGAGGGTTATCAGTTGGAAGAGGGCAGGGGGAGAAATGGGAAAAAGTACAGGGATTAAGAAGCATAATTCATAGGAGCAAAACAGGCAGAAGGATGTTAAGAATAGTAAAGGAAATTAAGAAGCCTAAGAACTTATATGCACGATCCATGAACATGAATTAAGGGGGGGATTTGCTGGAGGGAAGGGGGTTACTGGGTGGAACGGGGCAAAGGGAGAAAAAAATTAGGACAACTGTAATAGCATTTTCAATAAAATATACTTAAAAAAATTTTTTTAAATTAACTTTGGTAAGAAACTTCAGAGAAAATGGTTTCAAACAATTGATAACTATTATCTTTCTATTAACTAATATATGTTTTCAGTCGTGTTATTTATACAATGCCATCTTTGATTTAATTCCTGTAAACACAGACGTTACTCATTGTAATACATATATGTAATAAACATGCTAAAACACAGAGACAAGAGCCTTAAGTCCATTCTTCCTTATTTTTCCAAAGAAGAGGAGGATTTTTCTCCATGGCAATAAGAACTCTCTAATAGTAACTTCATTTTCCAGCAGGAAAGAGCTTGATGAACAACATTTGTGGTGTTAAATTGGGTATTCTGTACAAAATAACAACCAGCTTCTGAAATTAGTGACCATGCAGATCCCAAAATACCACATCACAGGACCTTGTTATAGCTGTGTCAAGAACTGCAAGTTTATATCTGATGAATGTCCTGTATACAACGCATGGAAGATTACAGAAATATTGATGATGGTATCTTTTCTATTTGGTTTTGGCTATACATTCACACACACCTAGTCACTGAATATATATCTACATACATATATACCTAGTCATTGAATATTACATTTTTGATAGTGTTCAATCTTTTTTGAATCTCTTTACTTTTATATAACACTCACACACCCTTAAGTTATGGTCAGACTTGTTATGATTTGGCTTTCTATACTACCATAAATTATTTTAACTAAGTACCGTCTCATTCCTGACCAATACATATGCCCAAAATCACTTCAAGTTCAAGGGCATAATGTGTGATATCTTTTCCTTAAATTAATTTATTTCATTAATTTGTTAATTAATTCTAGAAATATTTATTAAGGCCCTAACAGAGCAGGCTCTGTTGTAGAAGGCGGGGCAATAATAATGAATAAACAGGCAAAACCCATACTTTGAAGGTGCTTACATTCTACTTGGGAGAGGTAGAGTAAAAACAAATAAGCAAAGAATGTGACATGGTAATGAGTATAATAAAGCAGGACATGGGCAGGGACACATTATTTTATATAAAGGAGTTAATGAAGGCCTCTACAATAAGATGAAATCTGAGCAGAGACCTGGAGTAGAGAATTCCAGAATGATCACAGCAAGTCTCCAAGACAGAAATGTGCCAGCTGGGCTAGAAAGGGAGTAATACCTGGGAGAACAGTGAGAGGGGAAGCTAGAGAAATAAATGGGAGCCAAAACAAGTAAGCTACTTTACGCCACTATAACGACTTCATCTTTTACTCTTCTAAGTGAGATGCAAAAGTATTCCTAAACACAGTACTTAATTTTGGAAGAAAGTTAAATCCAAACCTCAAAGAGGATTACATCTAAATACAATGTTGAACAATAAATTAGTCTGTGTACATGTTTGTACTGTATAAGCCTACTTAATAAGTAAGAAGGGGAAGATAATTTTCCCTTTTATCCCCCTCTGCTCAGTAACCCCCTTTCCTCCAACAGTCCCCCCACCCAACCTTAGTACATGTCTATGGGTCATGCATATAAGTTATTTGGCTTTCCATTTCCTTTACTATTCTTAACATCCCCCTGTCTATTTTGTACTTAGCAATTATGTTCCTTAAATATATGTCAAGACAAACATTTATGAAAAAATAGCAAAATGTCCAATTTGTTGATATATCCAAATTATAAGATAATGTTCTTTGAGGCTCACATTTATAAGCTCTCTGTTCTGTGATCACATTGTAGGCAAAATTTGTCACTAACTTTTTCCATATAAATTCTCTTTTCCTATTTTTTGTCTAGGCTAAACACATTAGGTTGGAAACTTTTGTGTAAAGTGGGTATTTTTAGGAATTTCAGTAACATTCAAGACTAGCATTCCAGCATTTAGCAGAGCCTTATTAGGAAAAGCAAGGCAGTCTGCTGTCTTGTGGAGGAGAGCACAGAAATGAAAACTTTTCATTCTCATAGTCTCCCCTTGGGTTTTTCCATCTATTTAACACTTGGGTGGGTTTAAGTGTTTCTTAAAATTTGGAGGCTCAGAATTAAGGAATTTAAAATTAATGGTCAAATATGGCTATCCCTGTTTAATAACTTTAAGATGAGCCCTTAACTTCACATTTAAACAGTTCAGACGTATAATCTAGTCCACCATCCTCATCACTGAATTTCATATAATACATGCTTACTAAATTGAAACAGCTAACTCATAAAACAATATTAAACTTTTGAAAAGTACTGCATTCTATAATATTCTCAAAGTCACGAAATAAACAGACCTAGCAAAACAACAGTGAACAGAGGTTCTGCCTAGGACTTGTGTATAAAGGTCAACCTCAGCAAATTTGCTTTTGACCAAATCGTAATCACTCAGAACATAAGTGCTGATCATAGGTTATTATATACATAATTCTAACAATGATATCCTCTAGGCAACTACTTATAAATTGAACTAGACAACAGAGATTTCCGCTATTTGATAATGTGTGAAAACTTAGAGAAACCAAAGAACTAAAACATAACTCTTAAGACAAATAATCTAAAATGCATTAGATTCTTTAGCAGGAGAAAAACACATCCTCTTATCTGATGACTCCCTTACATTATTTAGCGCTAAGCATCCCCTAAAAGATTTCTCGAGAATGGGAATAGAAGATTCTTATCGTATTTACTTTCTCTTTCATTAAATTTAAAGAAAGGCCTGAGAGCTCACAAAGAATTAGAACTAGTTCATAGAAAAACACACGATGTGCTCTAAACGGTGCTTAAACAACAACTACTGCTGCTTACAATAAATGAAAGAGCATCTATGCAACTTTGGCATCAAAGTTCCTGGTTCCTTTCAAGATAACAATACTTCTTTTCTTCCATAACTATTCTGATATTTAGCTCTTTTGGCTGCTTTTCTAAAATCTTCTTGCTGAATACCAACAGTGAGATCTTAATTAAAGGATTTCCTCTTCATTAGAGGTGTCCACTTGGAATGTGCTGTCCAGGGCAGGGAAGGCACAGGAGCTGTACCACTGTTTCAGAGAGTCTTCCAAAGAAGAAGGCTAGACCGATTGCCCCATAAGGTCCCTCGAAGCTCAGGGGAACACGAACAGCTCTACAACACAGTTTGTATCATACAGTGCCCTTTTTCATTCTTAAAGTCTGTCTGTATTAGCTAATTCTCTCATTTCTCTTAGGAATGTATTACTTATAACAAGGTGGAAGAGAGACTCAGGAGAAACTGGCAAATAAGCCTGATACTAACGCTGGCCTCAAAGAAAAGCAAAACATAGGTAAATTTTTAAAACTCACCTAAGTCTTAGCCTGGTCACTTTGATAAGCAGTGTAGCCCCTAGAAGGTTCAGTATTTCACAGAGTTAAGAGCACATTGTCCAGAGTCTAATCCTAGCTCTTCCATTTACCAGTTATTTATTCTAGAGCAAGTGACTTAAGATCTTTCCCTTAGTTTCTTTACCTGTAAGATAACACTAACAATGCTTACCTATCTTACAGGGTTATTGTGAAAACTAGACATAAGGTACTTGGAATAGTGCTTGTCCTAAAAACAGACATGATTACAGTGACCTTTATAATATTTATCATCCTCAATGACATAAAAACTGAACACAAATAGCAGTTATCATCTTTTTCCAGGTTCTAGGCTTTAATGAGAGAAGAGTCTCTAACATTAAACAAGATATAGTCTTGTGAAAGCCACCTCACCAGTCTCATTTCAGAAACTGCAGTCTGGCTATCATAATAAACGGGGGAGAAATCAGGGTGATGGGAAATGGGAGAGATAACCCAGGTCCAAATCATCCACAATATACAAAATCACCCTTAAATCCCCAGAGTGTAACTAAGTCTACTTGACTTTGTTTTAAACAAGTCTTTCATGGCTACAGTCCAGGGCTTGGGGATGGCTACCTTCATTTCTGAAAAGAGAGATGGAGACGAAAGCAGTATGTCCTGAATCACCAAGGTAAAGCCAACGACTCTTCTTTTGAACTTCTCTTAAGCACTTCACTGAATCCAAGGTACAAGGACAACACCTAGACTCACCATGGCATGCAATTACGTGCACCTTTCCTCAGAGATAATAGTTGGGTGTCAGTGTGAGTCCTGAACACCTTTGAAACCATCACAGTGATTTATGACAGAATTGACAAAGATAAGAAGCTATCAAAGACTGGCCAGAGAACTAGCTCTGTTCCCAACCCCCATTAAAAAATCCAGCATATTAAACCTTTTTCCAAAAGTACTTCTAAGTACTGAGATCTATGAACAAAAAAAGTTATGATGACACAAATAACCAAAGCCAAAAACATGTATGTTACCATAATCCAACATGTTTCTTTCTCTCTCATTTGGTATCAATGGTTATAACCCAAGGGCCCAGTTATACATGACAATAAAACATAGTAATTACAGATCAGAGTTAGTAGCTGTGTTCATGGGCCACACCCAAGGCTGTGGTGGGCTGTATAACTCCATTAATGTTGGGATCCATATTTGAGAAAGTTAAACTTCCATTATAATTTTTGTTCCCATTTTGACATGCATAACATTTGTTTGGCTGATTTCACAGATAGCCTTGTTTTTAGCTGTCTGTCACATAAAATTGCGATTTAGCATCTCACTGATACCCTGTGTTCTCGAGAAACCTACCCCTAAGCAAACACTGGCATATGCTTATGCTTTGGTGCTCCTATAAAAACAAGATGTGGCACGACTCACTGCTCTTCCTGTTGGATCGTGTTTATGTGAGTTCTGAAGAAAGAGACCAGCAGTTAAATATGCTAAAATACTGATGTGTATGGCTATAAGAAAGCAGTTATTTAGAAGGAACTTTGTAGAGATAGAACAGCCTTGTAAAAATAGCACTAGATAGAAGGTCCAGTTCAGATAATTACAGTTCTCCATTTCAGAGTCACCAAAAATATTTGCTGCAACCTAGATATTTGCTGTAGCCTATGCTCAATAAACCTGAATACTAAGAAAACTAGGACAGTTTCTGAAACTTGACAAAATCATCAGTGAAGTCTTGAGAAACCCAACAATCACACAGATCATCACAGATCATCTAGACTAATTTTATACAGTATCAACATCAAAATCAAAACAATATCTTTTTTATTTTATCAGGTTTCCTGATAGGCAAACAATAACTAAGGTTATGTCAAACTATCTATACTAGTCTAATCAAAATCCCTCATTCTATAAATTTATTTTACTTAGTTTACCAAAAGTAGTGAGCATGACTATTGAGCCTACACATAGGCTCAAATATCATTGCTAAGTTGAAATGCTCTAGACCAAAAATAAAAAATAAATAAAAGTCATCATAACCACTTGCAGAGAAAACCCACTACATGGTTTTATTAAAAACTGTCATCAAGATTTTTATTCCCAAATGCTTGGTTACACCTGAATGTATTTCAAAGCCCAATATATAAAAAAATAAAATAAAATACAGCTTTTCTAGTTGAAGTACAAATATAGGCATAAACTCAGAATGCACTAGCTAGCCTCCCAGTACCACCACTGTAGGACACTTCAGGATCAAGTTTGATATAGATGAATCCTCTCAGATATAGAAAGGAAAACTGAAATTCTGATAGGAAAGGTTGACTACTATTTCATTGTCTTTTCTACTCTACTTGAAATCTTAGCTTTTCCTATGCCTCATTTTTCTCATTTGATAAATGGGTACAATAATTCCCATCATCTATCTTACCATTACAAAAAGAGAGCACAATAACAAAAAAACAAAAACAAATTAAAAGCATGTATTTTATTTGGAGCCAGGCAAAAATTATATCTCAATACTACCTTCACAACAGTTAGACAGTCCAAATTAATCAACTGCTCTGAATTAGTTTCCTCATCTGTAAAAGAGGTTACCAATATCTCACTGGATTATTCTGAAGATTAAATGATGTAATAATGTATGTAAAATTATCTAGCACTGTACTTACAACTTGGAGTCAATAAATAAACTAGCCTAGAATTTGTAAGGCATTTCCATGTCTTTACAAAATGAATATACTTAACATTATGACCATGATATGGTAATTTCGTGGGCAAATTGGTTTTAAGCAATCAATCTCCTATTCAGTAATGGCTTAAGTAAAAGACCTAAATGAACAGGTTTATATCCTAAAGACAAAGTCAAAAGCAAGAGGATTCTTCAAAATAGTATTCAATTCTACTAGGCTACAATTCTATACTACTTCCTAAGGAGAAATATTATTTGACAAACTCTCACACATTGGAGACAGGTTTCACAAAAATTCTACAGAATCATTTTATTATGTATTATTACAAGTTTTTTTTAATGACAAAACCTGCTCATGAATTTGATGCGACTCCCTTCCTTAAAACTGTGTTCTTATATCAAATGCATTTGTCAAAATTAAAATTAAATAATTATGTTGTTGTATGTTGACTATCTTCTGTATTAGCTAGTATAGCAGTTTCATGATGGCAGGTACCATGTTGTCCCAGAGGGGGTGGGGTGGCAGTAGGAGGGGCACAAAGGTGTACTGGCCTTTATAACAAGAAAGTACTTTCAGACTGAAGGACTAAGTAGGCAATTCAATAGAATATAACGGAATTTAGTATATGGCAATTTCCCTATGGGAAGATCAGGCCAGCGTGGAAAGACAGCTCAGCAGTTTTGGTGCAAAGTAGTCTCCACTAATAGATGCCTTTTATAGTGTGTGTATATATATGTAGCCAGACTAGAGTCGTATATACAAAAATGTTTCTTTCCCCTGGAGGCACAATAAATTTCTTATTTTATGTATCTTTCAAATGTTCTTCAATATAAAGATAAAAATGCTTTAAATAAAAACAGCGAAAAAATAAAATATTTTAAAAAAACAGAGAACAAGGAAAACAACACCATTGATTTGAAAGTTACTTATACTCAAATAATTTTGTAATCTCTTGCTGGAAGATGGCCTCTAAAAGGAATTATGACATGTACTCAGGAAAAGGGACCAAAGAAAAACTATTAACTGCTTTTTAATAATAAAACAATAAAAATTGTATAAAAACAATAGAAAGATTAAGAAGTTCCATAACAAAAGGGAAGATGAATATTTATTCCTAGCAAAGACTTTTATGAAAAAGTGACTCAAAGACATTATATGTGAAAATAACACTGTGGAACACTATAGATAAATATGAAAGATGTGAAAGAAAAGATTTTTTTACAAAATGTATTTTTAGAAAATATTTTCACATTTCCCATAAGCTTATTCAACTCATTCATCTTCCAATACCATGTTTATATATACTCTCTGAAATGCTGAATTTCTTTATATACAGGGGAGGGAAAAAGTAGGTCTACAGTTGTTCGTATGGAAAATAACACAGTAATTGATAAATAATTATACAAGAATAAACTGTTTTGTGTACTCACAACTGTAAACCTACTTTTTCTACTCCCCCCCCCCCATATATAAGAACTGAATTTCAAACATGCAGATACTACGCACAATACATGGAATGTTCTGCAGTTCGGCAAAGAGATGGGCTCCAGGGTCAATGGCACAGTGCACTAGGCTAATCCATAGAGACTAAGTGGGGCAGCGGCTCACATATCCCCTTTAGGGC
Organism: Furipterus horrens; assembly: GCF_987537825.1. Taxonomy (NCBI): domain Eukaryota; kingdom Metazoa; phylum Chordata; class Mammalia; order Chiroptera; family Furipteridae; genus Furipterus; species Furipterus horrens. The sequence goes on along the minus strand of NW_028327172.1, from coordinate 111,799,913 downwards.
CCACAATACCCAAAAGTGCTCTCCGTGGGACACTCTAGACTCTCTTATTGAATTCTGATATACTGAATTCTCTCAAACTTTAGCTCAGCAGTGAGCATTTATATTTCCATGAGAATTAAAAGATTAAGTATGAATTTAAAAAATTTATTATTAAATAATCTGCCCAAAATGATGATACTGACAAGATGGCAAGAGAACTATAAGGTAAATTCCTCACCTACCAAATAGGAACTCAGTGAATAATAACCAAAACTGATGATTCAGGAGTCAGCAGATGACTATTATTTAGAAGTACAAAGGAAAATACCAAGGGAAATAACTGGTTGCCTCTGATGAAAGAGACAAGGTAAAGAGAGGGGCAAACACGGGACTGCTGTATACCTTTTAATTTCTTATACTACTTTCAAAAATATAGTTTGACAAAAATAAAATTAACTTTTAACAAGTACATCTGGTGATTTAAAGTATGAAATAAGGTGATGAAATATATACATATAAAGAGAATGTATAACTAATAATTTCAATATCACATACAAAATTAATTTACTAAAAAACAAAATAAAGGACACTCACAAAAACGTACCTATCTACCATCATATACACTTTCACTACATGTCTAGCTACTCACTCCCTCCTGCTCCAGATGAACTAATCAAAACTAGACAAACTAAAGTCTCCCAGTCTTCCCTCCCCTTACAGGTTCCATGACCACGTATATCACAGATGTGCCTGACATTTTTTCCTGATGTGTCTTTTTTCCTACTGCCACCTTATGAAACTAGATCAATCTTTTTTTAGCTAGTATCAAATACAACTATTTTATAAAACCAAATCTAAGAAAAAAAGATCTTTTCCTTCCTGTGATTATATTCTTTTTTATGTTTTTTCTTATGGAAAAAATTTCATATTCTGACATATTTGTATAATATTAGTATATATTAAGACAAGATTTTACCTAGGTAAACTTTGCTATACTTAAGAGATTTTTATATCTATTTTCATTCAGTTAGTCAACAAACACTCTACTGAGCATAGAATGCATTATCAGAATTTAATTCTAATACTGTCTCTTTAAGAGACTTCTACTTAAATAATATTTACAGAATTAGAATTTGTGTTCTCATTTTTATGTTAAAAACAGATTCTAAATCTCAGCTCTAAGCCATTTCATAATACAAGCTTTAGAAACATCTTTTAAACAATACTTTCACTTTCTCCCTATTTTTTCTAACTACAAAAATGTTGCCCACATTTTTTTAATCAAATCTCTCAGCCACTCAACCTGACAACTTGTGGATATTTAAAAATTACAGTAGAATATATATTACACTGTGAAGAAACAGTTGTTAGTAAATGATATATATGAGTTACATGGGAGATTAAGCTCCTCTGCTTCTGAAAATAGTTAACTATAATGACACATAAAAAATAATCACCGAAGTGTGTTTTACAACTGCAATAAAACACATGGACATATATCTACAGGTCATCTCAGCTAGAGAAGCAAGCATACTCTTGTTAGGCATTAGGTAGCTACTGAGAACAGTGATTAAGGAACATTTAATATTGTTAGGCAGGGTTAAAACTCTTACCGTAAGCAATCTTAATTATGCGATATCTTTGCCTATGTGATGTGTAAGAAATAATCAGTCCATATATAGGGGGGAAAGTCAATCAGTCCTTCTGTAGACAATTAATAACATTATTTTCTAAAGCAAAAAGAAAAGGACACTTCTTCCATGCCTCCATTTCCTGTTAGAGAACAATTTATACTCAGCTGCCCAGGAAGACTTCCCTTTTTCTGAGCTAACCTCAGTTGTTATCATTTGTTCCTTTATGGTTCATATACTAAACATACTGGCTAGCTAGGTAATCACTATGTTGCCTGGATCTAATTCTTCACGTTTATGCATATTTCTGCATCTCCAGTGCAATAAAACTGTTATGGATATTGTAGGTGATAGCACATAGCTGAATAAAAATTCATCTTTCCTTCGAGCATCTTAACATTTATTTGGGGAGATGAAATAAACAAACAGTAAAGGCCAGCGGTTAAATATATGGGCTGTGGTGTGAGAAAGACTTGAGTCTTAGAATCAAAATCTCTGAAGATGAAACCCAGTAATAAGCTTCAAACTTTTTAAGTTCAATAAAGTTTCAGGGCCTTGATTTTAGACACTCATAAATTCTTTAGGATCCAGCTTTAATAAAAGTAGTTTATGGAGCCCCTTGCAAACAGTAAGTCCAAAACTCTTCATTCAAATTACTAATTTTTCTATCTTTAGCATTTGGCGGAATGGTTGGCATAAAACAGGTAACAATATTACCAAATAAATGTTAATAAATTAAATAGCTTCACTGAAAAAAAATCTGGATTTAACTAAGCTGGAGACAGACTAGCTAGAAAACTCTGAGATGGGAATGATCTTTTCTAGCAGAAGTATTAAAATGATTTTACAACTTGTATCACCAAGTTCACACTATCTTCAGCTTTATATTGTGATAACATGATACAGTAATCCTCTCACCTTGTTCTTCAAAATCTTCTGAACTCTTTTTGATGGTCTGCTCTTCTATTTGAATTTTTTAATTGGTGTGTTAAGTTCAAGCTTTTATTCTTTTTTGTTTTTGTTTTTGTAATTTCTCATTCTCTTCTTTCTGCATCTAATTTTATTTCAACAAGGATTTCACTTCATAGTTCAGGTCGAGTGTGCTTCCAAGAAAGGTTACACACTATTTTCATGGATTTCTTTCTAGTGATGCTTGCACAAATAAGATGCCAAAATATTGTGATGGGTAATTTTTAATAAGAGAAATAATAAAAACATAATTAGTTACAAATAACAGAACTATTCCCTTTTTCCTCTTAAATGAGAAAACTGCTGTCAAACACTGTTAGAACATCAAAATTAGAGTTTTGGAATTTCAAACCTTTATAGTTCCAAAGTTGGACATTTATGGAACTGCAGCTCATCAAAGTTAAGTCAAGTCTGTGGAGTGTTTGATGGATATTTTGAAGTGGGGCAACTAAGCTAAACCACCACTAAAGATAATATAGAAAGTTATTCTGAGAAGTGATAAGCTCTAGTCAAAGTTACATTGTTTCATTGTATCTTTCAGTGTGTGACAACAGATAAAATTTAAAATAATTTTACAAGGACAATAGCACATGTTAAACATTTGCTAGCAAGTCTTTTAAATTCCTTATCTTCTGTGATTCATTTAGTTTTTACATATTAGAAAGTAACCGAAAGGTTTCTACTAAATAACATAAATCTTTCTGAAATAACTAATTTTGAATTAAAAAAGTGAGAGTAAAATGGATTTTATATAGAAAATAATTCATATGCAATCATGGTTAGGACAGGAATGATATTTAAGACTACAGAGATACCTTGAATCAAACCTTATAAATAAGCAAATAAAGAAAATTTATTCAGATTATAATTCTACTGAATCATTATATAATTAATATGTGTATTTGTGTGTATGCTGGATATTGTACCACTGACTTCAGCAAGGAAACATATAAAAGGAGATTTATATCTACAAATCATCATAAAAATATGAGATATTGTATCATTATTTTTCTGGAGATATATTCGTATTTCCTGAATATTTAAGGAAGAATTTTAGAATAATGATATGCAAAAAATCTCTCTAAACTCCAAGCCGTCTGATCATGGTACAATTTACCAATTTCAATTTTCCTAGAAATTGTAAGAACCTTGGCCCAAGGGGTGTTTAATAAATGTTTAAGAATGAATGAGTAAAGTAGCTGGCAAAAGTTCCTCCTTCAATCATAAAGCAGCTGCCTCTGATAACCAGAGCCATTAAATACAGCTGAGAAAAGTGACTGCTCCAATCATTCTGCCAAAAGAGAGTAATGCTCTAATAGATAGATTTACAGCCTCTGTACAATGCTGATAAGTAGCAGGTGTCAAAGATAAAAAAGAATTCAAAAAGAAGAGCAATACTGGAGGGTCATAAGCCACACTGGCAGTGACAGAAGAGAAAGGCCAGGGTAGCAAAAAAACAGGCACTGACTTCAGAGAAAAAAAAACAGAACATAAAAAAGTGAAAGTACAAATCTAAATTTAGTACCACAATGGCATATTGGCATAGGCCAGTTGTGCAGAGAGAGAGAGAAAACGACTGATTGAGACTATGCAGTGTGAAGGTATAAAGGAAGGGCAGGTAGAAATAGGCAAAGTTATTTCTTGTAGATTTCAGCAGCCCTTAACAGCTCTACACTACCACACTAAGACGCATCTGTTACATAAAGGTAGTATGAACTCCAGAGCCAGGCTTCCGGGATTCAAAGCAAGATGCTGCCATTTACTAAAGGGGTAACCTCAACTAAGTTACCTAATCTCTCTGTGCTTTACTTTGCTCATATATTGCATCAAGTAGGGGGAAAGACTATCATTTACTTCACAGGGAAGATGCTGTGAGTATTATTATCACATATAAATCAGAACAATGATTTAGCTATTATTATTTATGTGACAGGTATTCTGGGACATGGCACTTGTTCTCATTTTCATCATCTTATGCACCTGGCAGCAAGGTGTGCCTCAGACAATAAATATTATTAGAAAAGTTCATTCAAGTACTGAAATCATACAGGTAAAATAAAAACTTATATTATTATAAAATGCTAATGAGTGAGACCAAATACCAAGAATTCAGTTCAAACTAGAAAATAAAAATTAAAAAATTCTCAAGATTTTTGTGACATGGTCATGTGTCAAAAGCAGAAGATGCATCTTCTGAAGCCTGAGGAAAATTTACACGCAGTGGAATAAATAAAGGTCAACTGCCATTCTTATGCTCAGCAAGAGGGCTCTCTCCCACTCTAAGAAAAGTAACGAGTAAAACAGAAGGGCAGGATTACAAGAAAACCCCTGCTTTCTTCTCTGCTAGTGATTTTTAAAAAACATCAAAGAATGTTTTCAGTCTTGGCGTGATACAATAACATGTCAAGGGACACAATGTAATTGTAAAGAATTAGATATTTTTAAGAAGGAGAAAGATATTTTGGAAATGTTTGCTTCTGCTCTGAAACACAAACTGCTTCCGGAGGACCGCCACAGAACAAAGTCCAAGGGCTCGTTCTATGAGCACAGGCATATCAAAAGCAGCAACAATGCTGACAGTCACGACCTCTCAACCTCCACTCGGCTGACACACGCCTCACAGCTCCATATGTGGCTGCTACATGAGGGACAGAAGAGAAGCAATGTTACTTGAGCACACGAGACATTATCCAAACAGAACTCTGTTGTCTGTAGGGCCCATTCTTTTCTAAAGAAGAATGGACATACCCGCTGACCTATGAATTCCACTTCTAGATATTTACCCCATAGATATACTTGCACATGGATGAAATGATGCATAAAGTAAACCATTAAAGCACTTTTCAGAACAAGGTGAATGCTTATAATAGGAAACCAGTTCAATGTATTTTGGTATAACCATATAATAGAACATTATGTACCTATTTTTTAGATGAGCAAGTTCTTATTATCAATAGAGAAATATCCCCACGATAAGCCGATGTTTAAAAAGTCAAAAAAGCAAGATATAACAGCAGACACTATGCGCAGTATCTGCCATTTGTAGGAAAAGAGAGGAAAATGTTCATCTGTATTGTTCTTATATACATAAAATATCTGCAAAAATATAGCTGCATAGTGTTACAATATATGGTTTTATCAAAATATATTTAACTGTCTCCCATTGGTTGCTCTAAAGAACTGGATAACTAAGGGACATGGAGGAGGAGAATTTTCATTAAAAAAACCTTTTGGGTTTTCAACAATATTAGAATATTGCTCATTCAAAAAATAAATTAACAAAATTTTGGTTTTTAAAAAAAGGAGAAAATAATAAAATTTTCCTAAGGTCCCTACAACAAGTAAAGGGAAGAGCAGAGACTTAAATCTTGGACTAACAGCCAGATTAAGATTGTTTTCATTATATCACGCTGCCATTTACAGCTGCATCTTTGGCATCTTATAGTACATGTTACTTATTTTTTGAAAATCTGAACTTCCTGTCAGAAATGTTAAACCATGCACATTCTAATAAAAAAATCAAGTAAATGTTACCAAGATATAACTTCAGCTCCCATGTTCTTTCCATTATATCATGTGGTCTCCTTCAGCTAAAAAGAATAACTCATTTATCCAGGAGATTCAGATAGCAATAATTTGCTGTAGTCAAAAAATTTTCTCAGGTTTTAACTTAATTTTCTCAGCCCCAAATTATTATGTATATTTTCAAAACACTTTTGCTAGAGGCAGGGAATCACTTCTGGGGTACTGACTTGAATATTTTAGACTATTCAGATGCCAAATCTCTGTAACTTCTGTCTCTCTTATGGTTTAATCAATGTAGCATACAAGATTTCTAGATCTTTCTGAAAAAGTTGACAACAGAAGCAAAGAGTGTAAATCCTGGTTGCTAGTACAGTTTTCAATTTAGAGAATATTTTTACACATTGTCTTCTACAAAAAGAAAAAAATCAAAACTGAAGAAATGTAAATATGTTAAAATGTAAGTCCCTATTGCCAGACCTCATATCCACCAAGGGCCTTTACTGAAAATACATACCAACAGGCACTCTACCAGGAAAAAGGAAATGCACGCACTGCCCTAGCTGGTGTGGCTCAGTAGATTGAGCACTGGCCTATGAACCAAAAAGTCACCTGTTTGAGCCCCAGTTAGGGCACATGACTGGGTTGCGGGCCAGGTCCCCGACTGGGGCCATGTAAGAGGCAACCACACACTGATACTTCTCTCCCTCTTTCTCCCATCCTTCCTCTCTCTCTAAAAATAAATAAATAATATCTTTTAAAAAATTTTTTAAAAGAAAAAGAAAATGCATGTATTAAGATAGAGCTAAAAGAGTACAGAATTGATTTAGCAACTAACCATATATTACTCAGTAAAAAATCTCCTCACTGTACATAAGAATATAAAGCTTGCAGGCACTATCTTGCCCCAAACAGAGTATTGGCATGCAAATGAAGTATCTTAAACTTTAGGACAGAGTATATATGCATAAAAGGGGTGTTTTCTGCATAGAATCATCTGTGAAAACAAAAAAATGTAGAAAACTAAGAAGAGCAGCCAATTAAAGCAAAACATGAATTAAAGGACAAAGTGATCATCATTATGTACTTAGTAACTTAGATGTTTTTTTCAGCTCATAGAAACACTGCCAAGGCAATGGAGAGTTTAGGATTAGGTGAAATATTTGTTAAGTCATGTACTCATTTATGTAAGTAAGAAACTGGGACAGAACAGGAAGAATTTGACCTACAGCAGGACATCAAAGCACCATTGGCAAGGTGACTGTGTGGCAAAAGTGGTGAGCTGACTAAGTCCACTTTATCCAGGAACTAGGCTTACAGGGAAGTGGGTGTGTCCCGAAGAAGATTAGATGAATTCCTAACATGTTTTTAAAGCAAAATAATGTGAGTGACTCACAGGGAGTAAACAGGCACTTTCTATCTGATGTCTTCTGGTTCACCCCTGTATTTCCTCTCTTATCTTCCCTTAGAAGGTCATAAAAATAGCCCAATTCCCTGTCTCCTCTTAAACTGAAAATTGCGTGTATATGAACTGTTTTCACTGAATTTACTAAAACATAGGCATTATCCCTTGGATTCCAGCAGAGTGAAAGTTATTCCATTTTATTATCTTCCTGCATTAATGAAATTTATGTTCAATGTAAGGTTCTCCCTTCTAGTTGCAAAGACCTCTATTAAATTGTCAAAACAAATAGATTTCAAAAGAAAAGGCTCCAGGTTTGGTGTGACTGTTGGATAGCAGTTCAGTCTAGTGATTAGCATTGGCTCTCCTGGATTAAGTAACCTGGGTTCAAATCCTGAAACAGCCTTTGATGAATCTTGTGTAGTTACTCAAACTTCCATTTCTTCATCTTAAAAAAAAGGTTTCTTGTACAGAAAGAAAAAAATGTTTGAAAGAGCAGAGGAAGTTGCAGCAGACATAAAAAATACTAGGGCAAGATGAGAATCTAATTAGGATCAGATGTCTCAAAAAACTGTCACCCTAAGCGACCAGAAGTCAGACATATCAACTGTTTTAACAGTAAGAGGTGTAATGATAAAGGTGGGAACAGCCTTTTTTTAGGTTATACAGTAAAGATTATTTAATAACACCATACTTCTCAGGAGTGAGAAGGGGTATCAAACATTGATCTGCATATGAATAATAGCCCTTAATGACTCTGGTATAGAAAATCCTTACTGTGTTTGTAAAAGTGTAGTAACCTACAGAAAGTACTAGGGAACCACAAAGAAGGCCCACCAAACCAAGCTGAGGGGAAACCCAGAAGGGACATTTAATTTCACTCCTGGGTAATAAGTGGTGATAAAATAAGTGAGTTGAAAGTCCTATCTCATGCAATCTTCATAGCTATACATAGTTTAGTACACATAATTCAACACTTTAAGAAGGCAAAGTATGGTAGGCATAATAATGGCCTCCCAAAGATGGTCCTGTCTTAACCCCCAGACTTGTATCAATAAATAATGTTGAATTACATGGCAATGGGGAATTAAAGTACATTTAAAATGGAATTTAAACTTCTAATCAGATGACCTTAAAATAGGGAGATTATCTCAGGTTTTCCAGTGGGCCAAATGTAATGACAATGGTCCTAAAGTGTTGACAAGGGAGATCAAAGACTCAGCGTTAGAATGATGTGATATGACAGACTCCATAGGCTTTGCCATCTTTGAAGATGAATAGAATGAGAGCCAAAGAAAGCAGGCAGTTCCTCAAGCTGAAACAGGCAAGGGAATAGATTCTCCCTGGGGAACCTCCAAAAAGGAAGACAACCCTGCAGACACCTTAATTTTAGCTCACCGAGACTCATTTTGGACTTCTGACCTCCAGAATGGTAAGATAATTTGTGAAAGGTTTTAAAATGCCACTACAATTGTAGTAATTTGTTTTAGTAGCAATGGGAAACTAATACAAAAAGAAACAATTTTTGAAAGACTTATATAAAAATGTTATGGTAACCATTTTAAAGAATTGAGGTGTTCAATGTTTATTTATCTAGGTGCACATTCTCTCTCTTTTAAATCAATTCTGCTAGAATAAACTTCAGTAATTATTTCAGCACAGTCATGCATTAGAATGACCAAGTCAGGCTCTGGGAGAAGGGAGACAGGGTTTCACTTACAGTTTTAAATTGCTTGGTACATGCCCATTCTTCCAGCAATGAGCCACAAATTTCCTTTTTGCTCTAGCAAAAAGATGGGGTGCATAAATGGTGGTAGGCTGTCCCAAGGAAAGTTCTTCAGCTTCCTGTAAAAGCTTGCAGATGGCTGCCACAGCTCTCAAGCAAGCTGGCCAGCCCCCGGACAATGGGATGTAGTTTCTTTGACATGTCCTTTAAGACTCCTTTTGACAGGTTGCAGCAGGAACCCAAATAATCTTACTGCTTGTTGGCAAATCTAGACCTTCTGTGCTGATCCTTGATAGCCACAAGATGCCAAATGGTTCAAAGTAACTATAGCGGTGGTCTCTAACCTTTTTGGTACCAGAGGTCGGTTTTGTGGAAGACAGTTTTTCCACGGACCAGGGTCGGGGGATGGTTTCAGGATGATTCAAGAGCATTATATGCAAGCTCACCTCCTTGTGCGGCCTGGTTCTGAACAGGCCTGGAGTACTAGTCCACGGCCCGGAGGTTGGGGACCCTTGAACTATATAGTATTAATTAAATGATGCATCTACAAATCGTAACAGAGTTCCTCCTTCTAGTTTTAGATATTTTAAGTCCTGGCTCAGGGTCTCCCCAAAAATCATGGGGTAATTCTTGAAACCTTGTGGTGAGACTATCCTGCAATACTGAGTCTTGACCCAAGATTCCGGGTCCTGTCATTCAAAAGTAAACAATGGTTGAGAGTCTTGGTCAACCAGAATGCAAAAGAGAGCATCTTTTAAGTCCAATACTGAATACCAAAGGCTGTCCAGGGTATATCGTTCTGTACAGTGTCATTTATGGCCTTTAAATCTTATATTGTACAGAGAGCAGCAGAGTCGAAGGAGTCCATAGTACTGAAACTTCTAGATTATTGGGCGTATTCCTTCTAGGGTCTCCTTTCACAAGGGATACTGCATCTTACTGGGAGTCCCCACACCTGGTTTGAAGTCACTTCAACAGGGGAGGCTCACTTAGTCCTCCCTGGCCTACTAGCAGCCCACACAATGGGGTTTACCTGTTCTCAATTTCTTCTGGCCAAGGTTGATTTCCTCCTCCTTCCCCACGGTTCCATAAGGAACCGCCAAGGGTGCTCTGGAGAGGCCTGTAAGTGGAGCTGTTGTTCTTCTTGAGAGAAAGTGATCTGAGCACGGAGTGTTGACAAATCCCTTCCCAGAACAGGAGAAACATATCTCCCACAGCACATTATAATTGCTTCAAGAAAAACTGGCTTTTAGGACTTCCAGAAATTCTGGTTACAATTCAGTTAGAGGTCTGTTGACCACGGAATATGTAGCTCTGATATCAGTCAGAAAGGCCACAATTTGTCCCCCCACTATTAGTTTTACCTTAGTTCCCAGACTCTGACCTCCTTTTCCCTCACTGGGGAGTTCTTTTTTCCAGTGCCCTTTTCCCTTGCAATATGATTGCCTGCCTGGGTAGAGGCTTGTCCTCCACTGAATTTGGTTCCCTGATGGGTTCGGGATGGAGAAACCAGTTCAGGCTCACCTCCTTCGGCTCCCTCTGCCAAGTACGGAGGAGGATCCCCCAGGGCTGGAGGGGCCATGGCAACCCTGGCCGTGTCTGCAGCAGCCACCCTCATCTTCCTGGCCCCTCTCTTCTGAGCTTACGCTACCTGCCACAGGCAAGTTCCCTTTCCTCTAGACCTTTTTCCCCATTTCTCTGACCTTTGACAGAATAACTCTAATTGCAGTGCCCAATATTCTCCTGAGTCCAGATTATACATAACCAGGCGGTATTACCAAAACAAACAAACAGTCTCCTTAGGTTCATAAGCATAGTCCAAACCATCAGCCAGAATTTGCCCCAAAGGGCTGCCTCCCAGAATGGAGTACCCTCCTTCTACCAGACAGAGCTCAGTAATCTCTCTCTCTCTCTCTCTCACACACACACACACACACATATACATGCACACAAATCTTCCCCAAAGGGCTGTTTCCTCCCTCCAGTCTGCCAGACAGAGTGACAATATCACACAAACCAGAGGGCTCCTTAATTCCTGACAACCATTCTAAGTTATAACCTGGGACTGCAATTCTAAACCAGAAGGTGCAATGATTCAATCAAAAGTGAAGGCAATGGGGAGTGCCAACAATCAGAGGACAGTCCCCAGTGAAGTCACTTAGCAGCCGCCAAGGAGTCTCCAAATCTGTACCCCATGGACCCCTAGTCCAGGAGTCAATGGGACTCCCCAGTAAATACTCAGACTTACTGGAGAGTCCTGAAGGTATCCCACCAAAGTTGCCAGAATATGGAACTGGGAAAGTCAATGTTTATATTGCCTATCACTACCAGAACCAATACAGACAAGGACTGAATCTTTATGGGCACTTTATTCAGATGCTAGCAATCTGAGAAGACAATGGGCTATGTAACCTCAAAAATCATCTTAACACTTCATCTCGAGCAGATCTTTCTATAAAGAGAAGAAAGGGTAGGTAAGAAGTTCTGGGGGGGGGGAAAGGTTAATGGGATGAGAGTTGCAGTTGGGTGGAGGTTTTCATAGCACTTCTTTATCTGTTGACCAACAATTCTTATCAGTGTTGCCTTCCTGGAACACAATGGCTCAGATACTATTTCCATAGTTTGCAGACTCCCTGGGGCACAAAGGCTGAATTGCCTGTCCACCTCCTGGAGTTACACAGGTCATGCATTTTCCTTCCTGGATTAACAGCTTTCCACATGCACTGGTCACTTAAGCCTATCAAATATGACTAAGGCTAAAATCTTTAACTCTTGAGTTCCTCTATCACTTACATATACCTTTCGAGGTATCTAAGTTTATCTTCTTTTACTACATCTCTACTTCCAATTTGAAACTATTCTTCTTTTAATAGAAATGTGAGTGTGTGATATGGATATGGAAGTATGGGTGTTTATGTAAGTTGTGGTAGGAACAAACCATTTTTCCCTCCAGGAGGAAATTAGTAGTAGGGGCAGTTAGTAACACCATATTATCTGCATCAGAATATTTTTAAAAATCCATCAGTATATTCAGTTCTATGACAATATACTCTTCTCAAGCATCGCAAATGCTGAAGGACAAAACATATTTTGCATTCATCATCTGTATTATCTGCACAAAAGAGGAAAACAAATATTTACAAATACTACTGAATAGTCTTACAATGTCACAGCCTTTGCATTATATAACCAACAGTTCCATTTAAAATAAATTACATTAAGACTACTTTAAGAATTTTATAAAATGCCAAGAAATAAGACATATTTCAAGAAACAGTTTTCTAAAACAAACACTTTTGAATTTTTTTCAGTTGTCAGTAATTTAATAGGATAAGAGAAGACAATGTTGAAAAAAATAAGGTCTTTTGTTAAAAAGTAGGTGAAAATATATCCAACCATCCTCGCATTATCAAATAGTTTTATGCAACTGTGAAAAACAAACAAGAATAAGTAAGAGCAACTAGACTAGGGCAGTTTATTTAATCAGCATCCAGTTCTCTCTACGAACATCTGCTATAAAGGGCAATAAAATGAAAGATGGTCATGTTTTCTGTCTAGAAAATATTACTCAGAACTGGAACACAGTGCTCTTAAAAAGAAACAGTGACTTCCAACCTTAATAAGAATGTCTCCTTAGGAAGATGCTATCACCGACAAAATGCAGAAACTACATTAATACAATGATGTGACCTGAGCAACATTCTTTCTGGTAATGTTTCCCTTTTTGGTATATGTGTCTGGCACTTGGTAAGAAAAATGATCTTTAAAAACACACACACACACACACATACACACAATAAAGCCAAAGTGTGTTGAGGGAGATACCACAAACAGGCAAAGCAAATACTATGTGGGCTTAAAAAGATACCGTATATGTCCATGAATAAGGAAAATGCTGAGTATTAAATTTTTTAATTTAAAGGGACAAGTTCCATTATTTGTGATATAGACAACTGTTTAGAATGTATAACTTTTATTACTAGTTTAAGATGCCAAAATAAGCCTGAAGAAATTCATAGACATTGGAATTATATTTTTTAAAATACTTATATGCTTAATTTAGGCAACCTGCTTAGTAAATGCTCAGGTTTAACTTTTTCAACTAATCTTACTACTCTACAAAATAGGGATTCCCAATTTTGTGGATAAATGAGTTGAAGTTTTAAGTAGTAAAATAACTTGCTCATACCTATAGAGCTAGTAAGTGATGAAGTCAGGATTAGAAGTCAGATGTTTCTGGTTAGTTTCACTGAACCAGAAAAACAAGTCTATGCTGCTGTGAAAACAGGGAGCAACCTTTTCTTCTGCTTAAGTTAACCACAGCAAGATAATGCCAGCCTTTGCATCAAGAGAATTCATCAATGAATCCTATGCATATAACTTCCTAAAACATACACTACACAATAAGTAGAAAACACCTAGCAGGTATTATTTCATTCCTAATTAAATAAAGGACTAGATACCACACAAGCAACTCCTCAAAACAGATCATTTACAAATAGAGCTGAGTAAATTCGTATGACGTCACAGTGTGGTTGGTGGTGGAGAGGCACAGCTCCTATTCTTAAGACTCACTGCTTACTCAATGTCTCCCTGGAAAATGGGGATAATAAGAGTATGTACTTGTATAGGTTCAAAAGTGGTCTGCAAAAAAGATATGTCCATGTCCTAATACCCAGATCCTGTGAGTGTTCTCTGTTTACAGGTAAGGTAAAGATCTTGAGATCGTCCTGGACTTCCTGAGTAGACCCTAAATCCAATGACACATTTCCATCTAAGGGACAGCAGAGAAGACACAAACACACAAAGAGGAGGAGATAAAGTAATTAAGAAGGCTGATCCTGGAGTGATACAGCTAAGGAATGCCAAGGGCCACCGGAAGCTGGAAGAGGAAAGGAAGGATTCTCCCCTACAGCTTCCAGAGGGAGTGCAGCCCTTCTGCCACCTTGAGTTCAGACTCTCGCCTCCAAAATCGTGAAAAGGTTAATTTCTGTTGTTTTAAGTGACCCAGTGTGCACTAGTTTGTTACATCTGCCACAGGAAACTAATACAGTGCCAAAGGATTGAAAGGATCTGATGAGAGAATGTATTCAAAGTACTTTGATGTATACAACAAATGTTAGCGATTGCTATCAATGAATGAATATGAGGGAAAACCATTCTATAAACAAATGTCTGTTTTTGCATTTTCTCAGGGTGGAAAATGTCACCTATTTTTTTTCTTCACAGTGAAATGAATTGTCAAAATGTACTGGGTGCCCCAGTAAATACATCTTAAAAATTAGCAACTGCCACCATTAAGCTTTATTTCGAGGAAAGACAAATAGTTAGTGAAGTTAAGCTAAAGTTAAATTTACCAATAGCCTCAGAGAAAGCACCATTCACTCTTAACCTATTAAACAGATGAAATAAAAAGAATTTGAGATCATTGGAAATAGTTGGGATTACAAAAATAGTGAATGATTTAACAAGAAAAAAGAAAAAGACGTATTACCCAAGCCGTAAAGATTGTTTTTGTCAGTATATAACTATTGAAGCACAATGATTTCTTCTTCTAACCCAAAGAGACATCAGCCCCAAAACTCCTCTCACCTATAAGGTAAATGTATCCCTGAAACCTCCTTCTCTGAAGGGCTGTGATCTACCGAAGACTGGTAGGCAAATGAGAAGTAAATGTAAGGCCTTTATAAATGAAAGCCCCCTTTAAGGGCCAAAATGCGGGACTTCTTTTTGTGTTGGAGCAAAGAGAGGACTCTCTTTTCAAATTCCATCTCCTAGACTCCATTCACTTATCAAAACAGTAGATAAAAAAGAAACAGGAAGTGAGAGAGACCAGCAGGCCTCTCCTGTGCCCAGGGCACCGGCCACTCCTGAGGACAGAAGGTGAAGAGGTGGACTTAGACACTATGACCCTGCTATGGTGCAGTTTACTGCACTCTTTGGTAAACATGGCCCAATGAATATCAAATTAGGACCAAGCGGGCACAGACTCCAACTCCCAGGGGAGCGGCAATCTGATGGACAGAAGTTGTATTGTGCATCAGCCCCCTTTCAGGTAAGCAGAGAAGGTGTGAATGTAAGTTCTATTCTCACAATGCACAGAGGCAGTAGGAAGGAGAATATATTACCTCCCTCCCCAGCTGACAATGGACAAAAGAAGGGACTAAGTATATAACAACAATCTTAAAATGTAGACATGAAAGTATGGCTCCCCCAAGAGGGACATGGCATGTGTGGCTGCGGCACAAAACTGTCCTTGCCAATCAGTGGCTCCAGCCAGTGTAGTATTATTTAGCGTCACAGGCTTATGCTCAAAGCCTTTCTCATTTCCGTACTTCTGTGTGCTTTCATGTGCTAATTACTGGTTAAAATATTTTAAGGCAACTTCACCCTCAGATGCAGTTTTCAACAAATATTTCTGCATACACCATGAGGCAGGTCCATAGAAAAGGTCAGGACCTACTACTGTATACAAGACAGGTATGGCCTTTGCCCCTCAGGAACTTACAGTCCAGCAGCAAATGTGAATGACATTTTACATAATGATTTTTTTCTCTGAAGGCCAAAATGTTGGGAAATCTGGAAGGAGTATGTAGGGTGGGTGTGGGAGGACACTGAGTATTCTACACCCCTAAAAAAGGGTGTCCCTTTTTCCTTCTGCCACTGCACTAATGTAGGCTTACACCAACTGACAACCCAATAAATATTTGCTAAAAGAATGAGTAAATAAGTGTTACTAACAGCAGAGGAGAAGAGAGAAAACCTAAACAAAAGGAACGGACAGAGCTTCCAATGGGAGATAAGCAATTAGACATGAATCAGCACAGCCGCTCTAAGGAAAGTTACCCAACCAGTTTCGGGACCTTCTGCCTTCACCATGGAAACTCTCACCGGCCACCCCAACTCTCTCCTAGCCCAGCCCTTCATAGGTTCCCACATACAGCTGTGAGACAGTCTCCTCCCTGGTCTCCTTGCTCCACCCTACAAATACCACATGCAACCAGAATACCTGGGCTTGTGATCCTGGTGGTTGTCCTTAGGTACTGTTTCCCTCCATTTTCTTAGCTTTTATAGGAGACTCATGAAAGCATTTATACTTCAGAGTTTTTGAAAGGGTTAAATGAGTTAAGTGTAAAGCATTTAAAAGAATGCTTGACACAAACTGCCTGCTCAATAAATATTAACTATTATTATTAAATCCATTATTTAATAAGTCCATATTACTTAAAAATGACTCTTCAATAGTGTCCCAACAACTAAGTACCAAAATTCAAATTTTTATTTACGGCAGCTGACATGTTTAATAATAATCTGAACCCTCTTAACCCTCTAACTATCTTCTACTCTTATACCCTCAAAAACTACATTTCATCCATAGTGAAGTACTAATAAGTTCTCAGAACACACTGTGGCTTTCCTTAATCTGTCTGTCTAGAATGCCCTCATTCCTCCTACTTTTGACCACCTGGTAAACCCCTATTCAATATTCAAGCTTCCACTTGTGGGACCTTTTTTGCCTCCTTCTTCTATGCTCCAGATGCTACCTGTACATACCCATATTCTGGTAGTCATCAACCTGTATATAAAAATGTCTGTTTCTTCCCATTAGGTGCTTATTCCCCCGGTCCTAGCATAGTTACTGGCACACAATAATAATTAAATATATGTTTTCAGAAGGAGTTACAAAGGAAATTGGGGGAGTATGAAATATGTAATACACACGTAAACACACACAAGTCACAGAAAACTCAGTTTATCTGTAACTCATTCATATATTGCTAAGGTTTTGACAATATTTTTGAGCTTCCTAATTTATATGTGATATGAACCTCCAGCCGAGCTCATCTCATTTGATTCCTGGGGAAACTGAGCACTTTCTATACTAACTTTTAACTTGCTCTGGAATTTAAGCATGGAATCACTCTAAACTAGGCTCTCTCTTCTCTAACATCCTGACAAATACTTTCACTGTCCTGAATCTAAAATAGTCTTCCTTTTCAAAACTTCAAACTTCAGGTGACTGAACAATGCTACTCTATTCCTTCCGGCCATCACATTCATCCCACTTGTGCACGTTTGGGGGAGAGTGGGGGACGGCTGTATTTCATATTTTTAAAGGTCTCTATGCCCACTAACACTAACAAATATTTTTTTCTGTTTATGTAATTCAATCACAAAATTCAAGCTACAGACATGTATCACTTGGTGAGGACATTTTGATAGCTTACAATCAAGTGGAAAAGTTTCAAGGCTCTAAAGAAATAAAAAATGAATATAGGAAAATGAGCAACAAAGGAAGTAGGAGACAGGTTAGAGAAAAGAGAAAACATGTTGGTTTTGTTAACATTCATGGTATTTGCTACAAACCAATTTACCACAAAACCCAGCATATTTCTCACTCTCACATAAAATACCTAAAAAAATCACGGATCAGACCACAAGGTGGATGGAGAAGAGTATATGGCAGGGAATAGGCATGTAGGGTGAGAAGGCTCATAAACTCATAGGCTAACATGTTTGTTCTTCCTTTCCTCCTCTGCTGCACAACTCCAATCCCTGTCACTACTGTCACAGAGATGTCACGGTCAGTATTCTTTTACACAGATCAAAAAGAAATTTCCAAGTATAAATACAGATGAATGGTGTAGATGGACTAAGAGCTCTATTGGTTGATAGCTGGAGTTGTTTCAAACTCTAAAATGCTATGAATCTATGAAGTCTGTTCTCTATACTTGAATTTAGCTGTGCATTTCAATTCAACTGCAAAACGGTTTCACAGATGAAGCTCCTATGAAAGCCGCTTTAATTCACCCAGAGAATGCATACACTGGCGCTGCTAAAGGAATGAATGATGTAATAGTACTGCTGGAATATTTTGTGGACTTTTAAAACAGCAAAGTTTTCAAAGAGCACTGCTTTCTTGCTAGTATTTTCCATGGCATTTGAAATTACTGGAATATCAAACAAATGTCTCCATAACTGCCTCTTGCTCTGTCTCCTTTGGACCAAACTTATTGGCAAAAATTCTTACTGTGGTGTATTTGGAAAAGCAAGATGAACTTTTAGACAACAGGCACTACAATGACTATACAATAAAAATATTTTTTAATTCCTTTATGTGAACAGACAATGTGATATTGCAGAAATCATTATACTAGGAGGGAAACAGACCTGAGCTTGAATTCTGGAACTGTGGTTTGCTTACTTGACCAGTTGTATGATTCTGAAGTACTTACTTAACCTCTCCATAAAGTGGGGTGGTAATATCTGTCACGGTAATTGCTGTGAAGATTAAGTGACTAAAGTATATAAAGTTTCTAGCTCAGTAACTTGTTAGAGTAAGAATTTAAGATGCTAGTTTCTTTTTCTTTAATGCTTTGCTTACAAAATTCCTACTGTGTATACTAAGAAACAAGACAAAAATCGCTTCCCTAGCAGTTGTTAACACTTCCCACCAGAAAGCTCAAAAGAAAAACTATTATCTCAAGTCCTTGGAACCAGGAGTATTTTTATAACCAATGTAAGCTTCTTTGAAGAAATAAAAAGGAACTCTTTTATGTACCATATTTTTCGCACTATAAGACGCAACTGACCATAAGACGCACCTAGGTTAAGAAGAGGAAAACAAAAAAAGTATGTTCTGAACAAAATGGTGTACTAAAATATTTAATTAAATATAACAGAATAATATTTCAACCATGTAAAGTGAACAGCAGTCAACAGCAGTATTAAGAACCATCATCACTGTCATTAGCAAATGAGGAGAGACTTTAAGGTTCAAGTACTCTTCTAATTTTCTGGGAACCCCAAGAACTCATCATTGCTAGTGTCAGAATTTATGAAGCTCAGTTGCTCACAATCACTGATATCACTTTCTTCACTGTATTCATACTGACCAGACGCCCTGAGGTTCAGCAGTAAAGTGGCACATTTAAGCAGCCCCAAGGGTTTCGTGTGGGCCCACCACTTCTTCTTCTAACAGCTGTCGCCACCGCTGACAGGTCAGGTAATACACATCATGGTCTGTGACGCAATATTTGCTCCATAAGATGCACAGACATTTTCCCCCCACTTTGGGAAAAAAACAATTGTGTCTTACGGAGTGAAAAATATGGTAATTACTAAAATAATTTCACTGTACATATTATACAGCAACAACAAAAGTTGAATGCCAAGACCAAAACATCACAGCAAAGTTTCAGTAAAGGAATAATTCACTTTGACTCCTTGGAGACAATTCTTTGCCTCACTGGAGTGAAATATGCTTCTCATTAGAAAATGAAATCTACACAAACATTAGAGAATTTATGAAATATGGAAGAAGACATACTGCTCTATAATTTAGGGTGTCCAAGAGGGTAAAATGCTACTTTGAAAAAGTAGCTAACTAGTTTATCTTTCAAATATAAAAATGCTTTTCTCAGTTTTTAGAATAATTTGGTAACCAAACATATTCTCAGGATAAAAAAGAACATTCTGGACTAATAAATAATCCATTGTTTCAAAGCACAATCTACATAACATAATTCCAGTAAAACAAAATAATCTGGGAAGTCCCTTGTGTTCAATGTAACAGGATGAATTACACAGGAAAACAATGCTTATACACTTCAGCCAAAAGAGCCAAGATAAAGACAGACTCAGTTATAAGAGAAGTTACTGAATTTAGAATTATCACAGACTTTTATTGTAGCGCAGAAATGAAGTTTTGCTGTATTACCCAAGAAACCAAAATTCATATACGCACACAAAATAGATGAATGAAACACTACTTTTCATATCCATTTAAATTTCAGAGAAAGACTGTTCATGGTTGGTAAAAGAAATTATTGGGACTAGTAACATTTAGAAAGCCATTTAGAAAGCTGGTTTTCTATGGAAATGCAGACTTCAAAATACATTAAAGAAAAAGTAAGTTGCAAAGTTTGACAGTGTAAAAACTCTGCCACATATGTGCTTTACACAGCCAACGCCTCCCGTTGACTTTTAAACTCATATAAAGCCTAATCTATTTCAGTCTCTTAAACCCTTAATAGCAACCACAGCCAGTGGAAACAGTTGGGAATGACTTGAATTTCAATCCTTTCAAAAGCTCTAAATGCTATGGGAAAAAAATTTTATTTGGAACTCCAAGCAGACTGCTGCCATTAAATACACAAGAATGACCAGTTTGTCACTTTATTTCTCCAATAAAATTCCTGTGAATTATTTGTAAATTTATCAGGCAAACGTAGCAGAAATAATGAATTTTAAAATTTTCTGCAACTCAAAGCAATAAATATTTACTGAGTATCTTCTACATCCAAGCCACAATGGTAGACACTGGAAAATGTAATAAATAGAATGTTATTTCTGCCCTTCAAGAGTTGGGCATAATCTTCTTGCCACTTAAATCAGTGTTCATGTTACATCTTACTCAGCGATTCCTTTTCATACAAGGACATACTGCATGATTCTCATTTTAAATCTCTGATATTTAGCTTTTTTCTTTCTTAAAATGATAATAAAGGTTAACTGGGTATAGCCCAATGCTATGGAATCATGGGCCTTTTAATCTATTAAGCAAACGTGACCAGGAGAATCTTCTCATGTTACTCTATTCCTTCAGCTGTCCTGCTGTCTCTGTCTGTCTCCTTTCCTTTCACACCCTCACAGGGTTTCTCTCAGCCTTAGCTTCCCTGGAGAAGTCTCCGCTTCCCTGTCTACTTTCAGGTGGCTTAAAAGGTTTTTTGGCCTGCGGTTCCCAATCTGTGAACCACACCTGAAGCAGGTAACTGGCACACAGTTTTAAGTTTTCATAAGTGATCAACAAATTCATCTGTGTACAAAACACTGCTTAAAAGTCTGATTAAATCATGTATATATTGGGATTAAAAAAAATAAATGTAGAGGCCTGTACACAAATGTAAAAAAAAAAAAAGTCATCCTCTTCATTTAAAACTGAATTACAATACTTAGAAAATCTGCAGTTACTAAAAATACAATTATTAATGTGGTGAGGGAAGGGCTTGCCCAAGAAATATTTGATATCGTAAAAATGGGGGAGGGGCTGGGGGGGGTCTTTATTTCAGGTTAGAAATCAGGGGTCCACACTGTGAGCTCCTTCAGGGCAGGAGTGAGGACTTCCTTTCTATCCCTACCGATCAGTTCAGCAAGTGTTAGATTAGAAGAGGCTAACAAATGGATCCTAAACGTTTCTGTTCAAGACATAGGCATTATGACTAGGAACTGAATCTCTGCCCACCATCACACCCTCAGGTCATACCAATTAATTCTATTCTATTCACTTTCTGTTTTAAGGCATAAACAAATGCTACAAAACAGGTGGTTAGGGATGAGTGGGGAAGGTCCAGGCAAGGAATGAGTCTTGGTAGTAGGGCTGGTGGACCATTTACCAAGATAAATTCAGCAGGAGGTGCAAATTGGTGAGATAAGGTGTTGAGCTCAGTTCTGACCTTGTTGAGTTTGAAGAATCTGTGAGGCATCCAAGTGTGAAGTAGTTGCAGTGACATGACAGGAGGGGAAGCCAGACTCTAGTAAGCAGAAAAGCAGGGGGAAGTGAAAGAACACAGCCTGGGTCTAGTAGCTAAAAACTCGAGCAATGTGGCTCTTCCCTCTTTCCTTATATCGACGCCATTACTGTGGCTTTTAGAATTACTATTCGCAAGTTCTATTTTTTCTCATTTCTTCTCTGTTTTCCACTTCAAGCCCTCAATTAGCCAAGTCACTGCAGCACTTGCCAGACCATTCTTCCTGTTCCTGGTGTCTCTTTACCTTCTTCCAAACTGGCTCACTAAATACCTTAAAAACGTCACTTTTCTGATGAAAACTTTTAATACCTCAGTGTCTAAGACACTGCAAAACACTATTCTAACCTAACTTTCTCTTTATTCTTATCTCTATTTCCAATTGGTCAACATGCTTATCCCAACATAGGCCTGGGGACTGGCCACCTCCACACTACCTTAGGGGCTATTTTCCATTGAGATATGCCCCTGTCTTTCAAAGTTTAGCCCAAGTTTCAGCACCTCCAGGAATTATTTCCATTTGAATGGAACCTTGCCCTCTTTGAACTCCTATACTACAGTTCTGTCACTTCTAATCCCAATGAGTAGATATAAGTTCCTAAAAGGCAGAAATCATAAATCATTCCCTTTATATCTACCCCTTACAACTTCTAGTCATAAGGTAAATCTAGAGCAAAAGTCCAATTTTTTTAAATTTGGAATATTATACAACTTTTCAACTCAAAGAGAAAATTATCTCTAAAAGTATTATTAAAAACACAGTCCAGAAGTTAGCATTTTAACTTGATTTTTAATGATAGAGAATTAAGGGAACAGACATGAATTTGGATGGAAGAGAGAAAAAAAACCTTTTTTTTTTTTTGCCTAACTTAACCCACAGTAAAAGAGAATTACATCTGCATTGTTTCTCTGAGAACAAGAGGAATCAACAGAACAAACAAGATTAGGTATGTCCTGGTTTCTCTTCACTGCCATAAATCATTGGATAAGACAGTAACTTTGAACCAAAGCAATAGTTAGCAGGCAGAAAGTATAATGTTTGTATCCATTCTTTTTAAAAACTTTAATTACAATTATATGATCAAAATCATTCACTTGACTAAACACTCCTTTCCTCTAACACTTGCATCATCACCTTTCTGACTTCCTCAGATAACCAGTTACCAGACTGCCATCTCATTTTCTATTTCCCTCCAGTCACACTCATTTTGTCCCTATCAAAATGAATATGATCTCCTGGAAGTAACTCTACAATGCATACTATGTTGATACCCACTTATCAGTTGCAGAGAGAAGTGGGAAGAAAGGACAGAAAATTTATCTTTATAATGTCCCAGGTTCTTTACATGTGCTATTTCATTTTATCTTCATAATAGCCCTACAAGGCAGTTATGAGTATGCCCACTTACAATGGATAACTGAAACTTGGTTATGTAACTTGCCTAAGGTCACACAGCTAGGAAGTGATGGAATTAAGGTTTGCACCGAGTTTGCCTAATTTCAAAGTCAGTGTTATTACCATTCTCCTTTATATTTCCATTTCATGGTCTTGTTTAAAAATTCTGCACATACAAAACATTGTACATGTTAAAGCTTTATAATAAAGCTTTAAAATTAAATTGGTCTTTAAATATATTATTTCCTAGGATTGTTTTCCTAAAGATTCTACAATACATTAAAATAATTTTGCTTTCAGAGGCATAAGACCTTTATGTTAAAAAATAACCAAACACTTTCAAGATGTAAATATCAAAAGAATTTCAAAATGCAAAAAAAAAAAACAAATAAACAAAAAAAATCCCTGACAACCTATATTTGCCAAATCTACTATTTTCAAATTGCTATAGACTATCTAAAAAGAACTAGCTTGAGCCTTTAATTTCATTTTCAACGAACTTTATCCATATGGAATTGAAGAAAAAAAGATATCAGATAAATACTTCTACATCTGCTGATTGATTTGTTGACTGTCTCTTTTCCAGAGAGTGTCATATTGAGCAAAAAGTCCTAAAAACATGTTTTTAAAAATTCCTGAATCCTTAATTATTCATGGAACACATAGATAGAAGCCTACTGAAAATCTATGTCTTTAAGCTTTAACATAGAAATAAATTAGCAAATATAGTGAGTAGGCTTATAAACTTGACAGGGAAAAATAAGACATTCTGTTAAAGGACAGGCAACCATATATACAAGTGAGTATCCACATGAATGTTCCTACCTAGTGGCCCACCAGCCTATTAAATCTCTCTCGATCTCTTTTTTTTTTTTAACTTTCATTCTAATATATAGGGTCTATGAAGCACATAGAAAATAATGTCAGTATAATATTTATTATGGAATGCTGACAGCTAAGGCTGAAAGTGAAAAGAATGTTTTGGACAGAGATGCTGTTGCTTACAAGTACAAGAGTCAAAGAGTTTCCCGTGCTGTGTTACTATCCTATCTTATAAAATTGTATTAAGAGACTATAGTAACTAAGTCCCTTGCTACAGAGAGAAAGTACAGAGGGCATAGGTTTTGAACAGACCTGGGTTTGCTGGCAAGCAACATAAATTTTCGAAGCCATAATGTACTCATCTAAAAAATGGCAATGTTAACTTCTTCCCCCAAGGACTGATATAAAAATTAAACGATATATGTGAAAAGTCTTGCACAAAAGAGATGTCAATGTGTGCTTGTCTTCTTCCTTTTGCCTAAGCAGCACTTCCAACTTTAATAATGGGAGGAGGATGCAATCAAATTCAGTCCTACTGAAAAAAAGTCACCCTCCAACCTAAAAATTAAAAGCCAAAAGTGAAACCAAGACAAAAATAAAAAATAAACAAACAAGCAAACCAAAACCTAAACTGCAGAGCAGACATTAGAAAAACATGTGAAATACCAAGCAGAAAAAGTAACCTGAAATGGGATAACATGCAACTCAAAAGAAAAAGATAATTGAATTAAACATATTTAAATGTTCATGAACTGAACTCTCCCAGATATAACTCAAAACCCTGATTAAAAAAAGAATTCTTTCTTAAGTCTGGCCTCCATGCTATTAGTGAAAGAAAGGGCAGAGTTGAATCCATAAAGCTAACAGTAAAAGAATGTTAAGCAATCATTAAAATGAAACACGAGATGGTTAATAACTTCAGACTGGTACAGCAGGTACTTTTTCTTTTTTCTTGTAACTCAATGTACCTATTAAATTATTCCAATCTGTCATTCATTAGAAGTCATTGGACCTCTGACAAATTTTCATTGTTATTGTTTGAAGGATAAGGAAGAAAAGGAAGGCATAAAGATAGCACATCAATATTTTTCAAAATTCAATCCTTCTGGATCTTTCATTTCCAATCATATCAAGTTATACACTAAATAAAGTCTAAGGAACAAAAACAAAACAAAACACAGATATGCTTCTACCAAAGAGTAAAAAAAACAAGGAAGATTAGAAAAGTTATATATACATTCTCTGTGATTCCAAGAGAATTAATTTTAAAATATAAAATAAGGACAAATATAGAAAGTATTTTTTAATGATTAATTGCTGTTGGAATATCCGTGTGACATAACTTTCATCTTAAAGGCAGCAGAGCAGTACAGTCACTTTGCTAACCTGGCACAATTTAAGATAATTCCAAGGAAGAAAGTCCAATTTCCTGGTGCTCTCAGCCAAAATAAGCAAACTTAAGTTAGTTTGATCTAATACCAAGCTCTAGGGAACTTATCATTTTACAGCTAAAAAACCAGAACAAGAACCCAAATTTAAAGGCAGTTAAAAATCACCCATGACCTCATTTTATAGTCAAGAAAATTAAGGCCCAGAAGTTTAGCAACTTGCCCCAATTCATAAAGTAAGTGAGTAGCAAGTTTATCGGTTATGCAGAGAATTATTGAAATAGAATGAAATAGTTAAAAATCTTATTCATAGACTCCAACTCTAATATAGCTAATAGAGTTGTTAGACATCAAAGTTTTAAAAATTAATTTTCTCCTCCACCTCTATATACATTAGATAACCAGATTATAGTGAGTCAAGTGTTATTGTTTTAGACTATCACAGAGAGGTGATATGTTTGGTTTATTACTTAACCCCAAATTGGACTAGCTAGAAAAAAATAGTTACAAAATAATCGTAAACATCTTTATTTTATCTTTTCCTCCTTATATCATATTTTAGGATACTGAGATTATGCCTAAAGAAGAGATTTTTTCCTAATTTTTATTAAATTTATTGGGATGACATTGATTAATAAAAACACATTCGTGTACAACTGTAATAATAGATTATCTGTATATTGTATTGTGTGGTTCACCACCCTCAGTTTAGTCTCCTTTCATCTTTACCCTCTTCTATCGCCCTCCCCACTCCCTCTTCCTCTGGTAATCACCTCTATTATCTTTTTTAATGACAGTTATACAGCAATACTTATGAAGAATTTTTCACAAAACAAAATTGCTGGTGATGTTCATTTCAAAAAAACAAAAATGGGTTTTCTCTCATTATATTCTTCCCCTGGGGATTCTTGAGTGGAGGTGAGCAGAAACTCAGCAGAAGTGGTAATCAGCCAGTGTTTCCACAGGAAAAGGCAGAGCTGCCACTATCTAGACCGGGAAGAGGCTCAGCCTGCTCCTTCTTTGAGCCCCTCTTTCCAATAATGAAGTCATTCCTCTCCCAAACCCTGCCGTAGATCTGGCCAAGCAGCTGTAACTCTCCAAGTCTTTCTCACAACCTTTATAAGCCCAGGACAACTCAAACTGGATCACAACCATTACAGTGACAAGCTCTGTACCACCTCTCCCCATTTCCGGCTGCCTCTTACCTACCGCACTGCCTCTCAGTCCACCATCACTCGCTGCGCTCCAGGCACATTGGCCTCCTGACGGGGCCCCTGCACAGGCTCTTCCCTCTGCCTGGGGCACATATGACCCAGATATCTGAGGCCCTTCTCACCGAGGCTTCCCTGACCACTCAATTTTCCATTGCAGTTCCCCATCCCTGCATTCCCTATAATTCCCTATACCCCTCATGTACTTTCCCCCCGTAGCACTTGTCTCCATGTGATCTGCTATCCACGTCTACTTCTTGTCTGCTTCTGCTCGCTAAAAAGTCAGCACTATGAGGAAAGGATTTTTATCTTTTTTGTTCACTGCTATGTCCACAGCATCTGTAACAATACCTGGCATTTAGCAAGAGCTCAAAAAACATTTGTGGAATAAATAAGTGATTTCAAGTTTGGGAAATAATGTTGGTACCCATCAACTATTTATTAGACACTAAAAACATAAAACTTTATATAAAAGATGTCAACTACAAACAGTGCAAAAAACATGGTCTTTGTTTTCAAGAAGTCTGGCTGGAGAAATAGAACTAATTATGCATGAAGTAATTAGTTAATTACATAGGCAGTAATAGTTATTACTATTAACTAATTAGGTTTATTTGTATATAACTCACGGAATCTGTCTTATTATTCCTAGTGTATATTTAAATACACTTGTCATAGGAGTTCAGAGACAAAAATATCAGTAAATTGCAATAGTAAGAAAAGACTATGGGTAGATGATAAATTCGATGTGGGGTTGGTGCATGTGGACGCATATATTGGCAGTGAAGAGGTAGGTAGGTATTCCAGATGAAATGAATTTCCTGAGAACATGGGCACGTCACCAACAGTAAGAAACCTATCTTAAATGGAAAGATGGTATTCACTTTTGAGTAGTGATGATCAGGGGAGGACAATCTGAGTGGACCTAGATCACAAAGAGCCCAATCCTCTGAGTAGGACTCAAGTCCAAATGGAATCTCCTAGAACATGCTGTTGGTGGGCAGCCTGGGTGGTCTAGAACCCTTCTACTGGTTTGGTATACTCATCCCTGAGGTGCTCCCTTCATTACTGCTAATGGTTCACACCAGCAACTTTCTGTGGAAGCAACAGAAGCTACCTCCTGGCCTTCCTGTGCACACACACACACTCACTCTCTCACACACTTCCAGGACAGCTGGTGGCCAATCATTAATAAATGCAGGGGAGCGAAATGCAAAAGCCCTGTTCCCTTACCTCCACACAGGAGAGGTACTATGGTCTATGGTACCATTTTGTTCCTACTTTCCCTCCTGGATCAAGCTGAGGTTAGACATCCCCTGAAATCACATCCTTGCTCATCCCCTTTCTTCTTCTTCCCAATCCCATTCCACCTACTCCCTTTAATATATCACTTGCACACGAATGCCACCTCATGTTCAGCTTGTAAGGAAAACAGACTAAATCAAATCTGTAAAGGAATATTCATGAAGAAAACTACACATTTATGAAGAATCACACAGGAAAAAAGTCCTGTTGTAGGTAACTCAGTTTGGAAGGAGCATGTAGAGCAATTTGGTTGATGGTAGGTGGGCTAAAGAGGGTAAGGTGTCTGGAGGCCAATTAAGGATACTGTTGTTCAAATTCAGAAATCAGTAGAAGAAGAAATATTTGCATTGATATGAGAAAGAAAGAGAACTTTAAGAGGAGAATGGCCCTAATATAGGGAAGCATTGAAGGTAACTCTGCAGAGTTCTATTTTTTTCCTTAAAAAGCAAAAAGTAGCAATGTTAACATTATACCATGAATTTTCTTAAATGCAAATCACTTTTCAGGCTGACATTACCTAACACAAGAAGCATTCAAAAACTTGAGAAGAATTACAATGAATAACAGGACAACTCTAAAATTCTCTCATCTTTTGGGTCCCCGAATATCGATATTCAGAAATAGGAAGACAAGATTAAGTAGAATCTCCAAATGTTTATAACAACAAGTTGGTTTGTCAGACTTTGTATTTAAGTAGTTAAAAAGAATCTTTATTCTAGAGGCACTAGCAGATCACTCAAATGGGAAATGGATCCAAACAGGGTAACCTCTGGTTTTCATCTGTTCTTATGGGATCTAGAAGTGGTTTCAATAGAAAATAAGACACTGGGTCCTGGGTCATAAAACAGGGAGCACAACGTGAAAACAAGTAGGCTACTCTGAAAGAAATGCTACCCAGCCCAGGAAAAGAGCTTACACCCTATGTAAACTCTCAGCTTTAGGATCTGAGAAACAGCCCATCATCTGTATTCATTTTGCTTTGTTGCTACCTCACAGAAGTCATGCTTCTTAACTCTGTGCTTCCTTTTCAAAATCATATTTAGTAAAAAATCTCCATAAACAAAAATAAATGAGTACTTTCATTTATAAGCAGAAAGGATACTACTGAAAAAGAACTTTTCAGCAAGGTTATTTTTCACACTGATTACTTTTAAAGGCAGTTAAAATGTATAGCTAATATTTATCAAAATTTTAATATACACAACCTTTGACTCAACAGTCCACTGAAAGGAATTTCTCCCAAAAGGAAAAGGAAGGAATTGGTTAGAAAATCATGATACATCAAAGTAAATCCACAGGTCTAAATTCATAAAAATTTTACTATTCACTTTTAAGACCAAATCGACACTCCTCCAGACAAGTAATATAATTTATCCTGCATTCGAGGCCTGTCCAGAAGGTATCCAGCCATGTAATATGAAAAATAGAGACATTTATTGAAGAAGACAACAGGATACAAGAAACATTGTACATAGGACAATGATGCCTCAGTCCCCTTCAAAGTAGGCACCTTAGGACCTCACACAGTTCTCCCAATTGCCACCAGCTGCCCTATCAAAGGTGATTTTAGTTTTGGGAAAAACCAAAAGTCACAGGATGCCAAATCTGGGCTATAAGGGGGCTGAGGCACCTGGGTGATTTGCCGTTTTGCCAAAAAGAACTCTGCACGAGATGTGATGCACGAGCAGGCATGTGTCATGATGATGAAGCTGTCAATCGCCAGTTGCCCATAGCTGGGGCCTTCTGAATCATCTGAATAGTTTCCTCAGAGGAGTCCAAGATTAATGCAAAATTTGATGCAGATCTGTTGCTCTACTCAGTCAGTCATTTTGAATGCCACAGCCACACAGTACACATGGTCACTCAACAGCATCTACCGCCCCCATTGACTGATACAGTGAAGTCGTCATTGTTCATGCATGTGCATTCCAGCCCACTCTCCTTTGCTGCCAGGTTGCATTGACATCACGCAAATCATTCTCGTTATATTAAATATGGCTGGACTTTTTCTGGACAGGCTTTATAGATCCTTTAAATAGTCCCAGGAGAGACAAAAAAAAAAAAAAAAAAAAACACTTTCATAAATAAATACTTTTGGTAGCTACCACATTCCCCCTTAAATATTGATAATACGCAAGATAATTTATTAAAGACTGTAAGATGTTTTTGGGGGGGAAGGTGTTTTCCAAATTGAATAGAGTAGAAACACTTTTGTAATCATTAAAAACAAGAATTGTTTAAAACTTTCCATAGCCACCTGGTAAATGACAGCTACCTTCCTTATAAACCTAATGTTTCAGAGCTATTACTCAATCACTCTTTCTTCATTCTTTCTTTCTCCTCCTCTCAGGCCAAAATATTGCACAGTTCTAACTTTATACTTAATAATAATCAAAGGAAACTTATTAGAATATAATTATTGGTTCTTACTTGCAGATATTTTGACTCCTGCCAGTATTTTAAACAAGCAATCCAAGTGATTTCAATGTAGGTCAAGTGTTGGGATACGTATTCAAAATGCCTGACATACTATTATTAGTTATTTTATAATTGAGCCCAAGTAATTTTTTTTTTAAAGTTTGGAAAATCTAGACCACAAATAAGCATATTAAAAAATTATTTTTCTATCCAGGAAAAAAAGAGAAAAGACATACTAAGACAAGTCATAACATACCCTATAATAAGAATTGTTAGCCTGCACTTCATCGAGAAATTTTAGAAATTCCTAAACTCGCTAAGTGGTACACACACTTTTCATGAGTATACGAATCCATGCTTTTTTATAGAGAAATAATCCAAAGCTTTCACCAATTCTTACCCTGCTCAATTACTCAATTTAAGAGCCATATTTTTTAGTTATCTGAAGAAGAGGTAGTAAAACTGCCTTTTAGTTAAAACTATGAATCAGTCACACAAAAACACATTCTTCAGTGTTGTTTTCTCTCACAGAGCCAAACAAAAATCAATTTACCTTTGCAGAGTCATATTCAAAGAGCCTGTACAACCTTTAATCTTGTTCTGGGCTTCAAGATGAGTCATTCCATGGGCACTTATTCCATCAATGCTGAGAAGCACATCGCCTATTCTCACATTTGCCTGGGATGCTTTGCCACCGTCTTTTAGCTGTAATAAACAGAGTTAATTATTAATTAGGAGTGTCACTTGTTAAAAAATGAATAATAAACACTGATGGAAATTATACTTTTGCTTACCTCAAAATAAAAGTACATACTATTAGATAAATAAAAAATTATCTTGTTTAACATGTAAAGTTAAAATTTAAATAACCTTCACGTTTATTTTTTTAATCCTTATTTGTTCTATAAAACTAAAATAATTTTGTAAGAAATGTTCCCTAATAATTTCTCCATTTCTTTACCGTGTAACAGTAGTATGCAATTGTTACAAATGAGAAAGAGGAGTAGAAAAGGAAACTACATTTTAGTAAAAGAAAAAGAATGTAAGCTGAATAGGATATTTAATACTCCTTTAGAAGTAATTTTTAAAACTCTTCAGACAGCTTTATTTTTGTTTGAAGGCAAAAAGTAATACACATGCGTGATCTACTGAACGATCCTTCATGTTGAGTCCAATTCATATCCAGTGTTCAAGGGACTGAATTATTTTAGATCACAGGCTCAAATATCTTTTATACTGGATATGTTTCCTGCTACAGGCATTTTGCAGGCGGGGAAGGAAACAGCATGTCTGAGGCAGTCAGACATTTCTGTGTACCACAGTCTTTAGTTCCAATCTTTATTCCCTTCTCTGTAAAATTTTAGAAAAAAAAATTATCTTATTGAACAAGGATATGTAAAAGCTAACAGACACAAAGTGTAAAAAATATTTCAAACCTTTCAAATGAAACATTCTCTTTCATACCTATAGTATTTAGTGATGTTGTTTTCATCTTTTTATTAATGGAAACAAACAACTCCTTTCAGTTGCCCAGACATTTGAAGGTAAAAAAAATTAATTAAATGTAGACAATAAAAAAATAAAAACTGCTGACTAAAAAAAATGGATCAAAATTGAATTCATATAGAACTTATAAACAAAACTATATTATGTATGTATACATATACACACCTTTTATTATATATATTGTATGACTGTCAAAATACTTCCAAAATTTAATTAAATAACATAAATTGGATTTCAGGATGACAGGATCAAGAAGAATTAAGTTAGAACTTTATTATGTATATTTTTAAGAAGTGTATTGGTAGATATATTTATTAAAATATAAGAGGAATGTGTGCATGTATATTTGAGATTTACAAAAACTCTTTACAATTAACAAGTAAACGAAGTGACAGTTTTGCTACAGTCAAGCACTGCATCATGATATTTCCGTCAGCAACAACCACATATGCAGCAGTGATCCCATAAGCTTATAGTGAAGCTGAAAAATTCCTATTCCCTAGTGACATTATAGCCATGGTACTGTGTAGCCCAATGGATTATTCATGTGTTGGTGGGGATACTGGTAAAAACAAATCTGTGCACATATAAGTATAGCACATATAATCATGTATGGTACATAATACTTGAAAATAAACAACTATTTTACTGGTTTATATATTTACTATACTATACTTTTTTATTGTTAGAATCTACTCTCTGCACTTATATTAAAAAGGTTGCTGTAAAATACTATGCCATGTTAGTCTGGCAACAGCCTCATACATCTCATGTTTACCAGTCTCTTGACTGCATCTCTTTTTCTTGTACTTGATTTAAACTTGTGCTGTTTTGTACAGTAACATGCTGTACAGGCTTGTAGCCGAGGAGCAACAGGCTGTATCATAGAGCCTAGGTATGTAACAGGCTATCCCTTTTAAGTCTGTGAACTCTATGACATTCACCTAACAATGAAATTGCTAACAACGCATTTCTTAGAACAGACCCCTGTCTTAAGCAGTGCATGACTATATATTAAATAATAGGTGTGAACCATTTTTTAATAATTAGCATTTATTTTTTAAGTATATTTTATTATGTTGTTACAGTAGTTTCAAATTTTTTCTCCTTTGCTCCCCTCTGCCCAGTACCCCCCTTCACTCCAGCAATCCCACTCCCCTTATTTCATATCCATGGGTCATGCACATAAGTATTTGGCCTCACCATTTCCTATATTATTCTTAACTTCCCCCTATTTTGTACCAACCATTATGTTTCTTAATCCCGGCACCATTTCCCCATTTCTCCCCCTCTCCCCTCCCAGTTGATAACCCTGTAAACGATCCCCATACCTATGATTCTGTTCCTATTCTGGTTTGCTTAGTTGGATTTTGTTTTTATTTTTTAGATTCAGTTGTTGATAGTTGTGAGTTTGTTGTCATTTTAGTGTTCATAGTTTTGATCTTCTTTTTCTTAAGTAAGTCCCTTTGACATTTCATATAACAATGGCTTGGTGATGATGAACTCCTTTGCTTCACCTTGTCTGGGAAGCACTTCATCTGCCCTTCCATTCCAAATGATAGCCTTGCTGGATAGAGTAATCCTGGTTGTAGGTTGTCTTTCATCACATTGAATACTGCTTGCCAGTCCCTTCCTCCCTGCAAAGTGTCCTCTGAGAAATCAGCTGATAGTCCGATAGGCACCCCCCTGTAGGCAACTCTCTGCCTCTCTCCTGCTGCCCCCAGGACTCTCTCTTTTATCTTTCACCTTTGGCATCTCAATCATGATGCATCCTGGTGTGGTCCCCTCCAGGTCCAGCTCGCCCAGGACCCTCCGTGCTTCCCAGACCTGCATGTCCATTTTCTTCACAAAATTTGAGAAGTTTTCCTCATTTTTTTCAATTCTTGCTTCCTCATTCTGCACTGGTTGACTGTTTTTTTCTTCCTTATGTTCCAAGTTATTGATTTGAACCCCGGTTTCCTTCCCTTCAGCATTGGTTTTGTGTGGATTTCCCTTCGTTTCACTTAGCACAGTCTTCATGTCTTCTCTTATGTATTTGCCATACTCAAGCATATCTGTCAAGCCTGTGAGCATCTTTATCACCACTGTTTTGAAGTCTTCATCTGTCAGGTTGTCTAACTCCTCATCTGTTAGGTTGGCTATCTCCTCGTCGCTTAGTTCTCCCACTGGAACCTTGATCCAGTCCCCCTTTTGGGCCATACTTCTCTGTCTCCTCATTCTGACAGGCTCCTGTGTTTGTTTGCCTCCACATCCCAGGTAGAGCTGCCGCTCCTGTTACGTTGTAAGGGGTGGAGCCTTAGGGATTCATTAGTACAAGGCGACCTGTTTCACCACGTTGTGGCGCTTTATGTTGGGGAGGGGTCTGAGAGGGAACAATGCTGCCTGCCCAGCACTCGTCCCTTTTCCAGGCACTTCTCCCACTTCCATATGGGACTGGCACCCCTCTAGCTGTTGCACTGGCTGTCGTTGCCCGAGTGGATGGGTCTATGGACGTTCTAGGACCGTGGATGTCCTTTAAATAAGCGGACTCTGCTGAGAGATAGGCAGTTTCTGCCTCTGCCCCAAACCCCACTGGTCTGCACAGTCAGAAGCAATGAGGCTTGTTTTTCCCCGGTGCTGGGACCATGAGCTGAGGTGTTCGGTGAGGAGCTGGGAACACTCCCCAGGTGTCTCTCCTGACTTTTTAAAACGTGTAACTGTGCTTTCCACCAGCCTGCCACTGGCTGCCGCCACCGCTGCCAGCACCACACTGGATCCTCTCCGCCCCCCTCTACCTGTCTGGATGAGTATTTCTTCTTTATATCTTTGTTTGTTGGACTTCCATGCAGTTTGATTTTCTGGAACTTCTGGTTGTTTCTAGTTTTGAGGTAGTTGTATTCCTTCTTAGTTGTAGAGGGAGACACAGCATGTCTGTCTACGCCTCCATCTTGGCCAGAAGTCCGTATTTATTTTTATTAATTTAAATGCCTAAGCCTTGGCTGGTGTGGCTCAGTGTATTGAGTACTGGCCTGCAAACCAAGGGGTCACTGGTTCGTTTCCCAGTGAGGGCACATACTTGAGTTGCAGGCCAGGTCCCCAGTTGGGGGAATGTGAGAAGCAACTATACAGGGATGTTTCTCTCGCACTCTTTCTCCCTCCCTTCCCTTCTCTCTAAAATAAATAAATAAATAAAACCTGTAAATGTATGAAAGTCATTTAATTTAACAGAGAAAGGCTAACTGTTCTTCTCTAATGTTTAAATTGTGAAAGACATTTACAAAGGTAACGGTTTCTAGAGCTGCAATGCCACAGCTTTCTATGGATGGAACTTGTTTATAGAATTGCTTAATGATTGTGTGAGATTATATCTCAATAAATGTTAGCTATTATTGCTATTCTGTTGACCTCAAATGACTAATCTGAGAAACATGGGTGCTATTCTAGATGATCTCAGAGGCCTTCCTAAGGTCCCTTCCAGTTTTAGAAGTTTATCTATCTGTGAGCTATCTGCACAAAGGCATAGATCTAACTCCAAAACAGGAACCAAATTTGAAAGACTCTGTTTTGTTAGCAATGCAAAGGGACATCTATTCCCTATTAAAATCAGCAAATAAATTGAAATTTGAATCCTGATCAAGTATAAACAGAATGTATCCTAGATTTTATTTTAACAAAGAAAAGCAAGCATAAAAACAAAGAACAGAAATAAAACACAGACAAATTACTTCACTACTCCTAACATCAAGTAGCCTTAACACTGAAATGTATGGAACATGTCTCTAAGTGACCCAACAAAAGTAATTTAAATATTCCCAGTCTTGTAGTAACATAAAGGTAATGAACAGTATATTAAGAAAATAATCAAATCCAATGTTAAAATTAGATTAAACTTTTCTTACCCCTTTGTCCCAGCCTAACTAGATTCTGAGATCCTATGACCTTGGGAAGTTGAAAACCAACTTCTCAAAACTACCTATCTTTTTAAGGTTGATTTTACTCTACTACCTTATTTTCAGATAGTAGAGTATAAAAATCCTATAGCTCCCGTGAATTCTGCCTCTTCCAAGTACCACATGTAGAGAAATTACTGAAGTTTGTTGATTCTTCCATTCCCCTCCCATGCTAGCCCATATCTGACCATCTGTCACCTTGGTCTTGCCTCCTGCCTCCTGCAAGACACTCTATATTTCTCCCCCCTCCTCTAGCTTCACATTTGCCTAATGGTGGCCCTACTACTATTACACACTGGATTCCAATCATGTCAACCATTTCTAAAATGAGGGTGAAAAAAGTTCAAGTATCTTCTGCTTCCTACAACACAGAATAAAGCGGAAGCCTGAAATACAAGTCATCTATAATTTGTCACCAACTGGATTCCAACCATAAAACAAGCACCGTAAGATCAGGGATCATGTTTTATAATTGGCTGTTCTCCAAAAGCCTTAATTATTATAAATATTAGAAAAATATGTTTCAACTATGATAAATGAGAAATCAATAAATCAGTATATCAGTTTAACATACTAAATTCTATAAGTATACTTAATTCAACCAAAGAGAGAAAAATAGATTCTAATCTGAAAATGATAATCTTCAATTAATTTTCAGGATGAATTGACTTACATAAGGTCAAAAATCAAACTGTATTTCCAACAGAACAAAGTAAATCCATTTCAGACAGTTAGTAATGCATTTTTCTGAGGATTTCTAAAGTGATATCCAGTTTCCCCTGGTAATATCATCAAACAAATATTATGAAGAGCTTAATTATATTTAACCTCAACCCTTTATTAATCAATCATCAGAAATGGAAACAATTATCAATCATCTGCAAAACCTTTCATTACTATTTAATATTGTCTCAAGCTTTTGATATTCACTTCTTTTCTTAATCTCTAACTATCTTTATTACTTTATACTTGGGCTTTCTACTCAAATGACTTAAAGATCACCAAGAGCCTGAACTAATGCTGTATATACAGTGAGAAAGGCCCAATGCCTACAAACAAATTTGAGACTTGTTAAAGGTACCATCTCACTGAATACACCTATGAGCTTCATTTATCACTAGAACCACTTCCACAAGCCATGCACTCATTAGAAAGATAAATTTCCTGCCTTAATTGGGTATTATGTAGCATTATTATGAATTGTGAGCAGCTCAAGAAAAACCGTAAGATCACTCATTATTTGCATAGTTCATTTTTCCTTTGTTTTTGCAAGCCTAAATAGCTTGCATTTGTTTGAAGCAGTAATACACTTCTGTCATTAGTAAATCTTATACATCTTATATGACAACCATAAGAGTGTGTGTATTACATAAATGCACAATGTGTAGAAAGGAAGCAGTTGTGGGAAGCTCCTGGGTCAAGCCCTGTATAAATCATACTGATCACAAGCAAATGCTTCCCTTTTGATCTTTAAATGTATTTTTCAGAACAGCTGTCCAATTTTCCATTAACTTAACTATAGCTGTATGCTGTTTTAAAAACATTGCTTTGTGGTCTCACTTAAGTTGCAAGTATGCATGGCTGCAAATGCTGGAACTACCCCTGAGCTTCTGTTTATTGATGGAGATTGGTAGCTGTATGTGTGTGGCAGGGGAGAATGAAAGGGGAAAATAGACATCACAGACTTGGACTTCTCCCATTTACTCTAAGTAGGAAATGTCCAAAGGTAAGTATTCTTCAGTCATTTAAAGGGGGAACTCCTCTCACATAGTGTTTTTCTGCCCTGATAAAGAAATGGCCCAGAAAAAGTAATCTGGGCTATTTAGAGATCACCAACAGTAAGTCAGGGACTTTGGAGGCCCTTTATCATTCTCTACCACTATCAGAATTTTTACAGATGGGAAGAGAGTTTCAAAGGGATTAAATGACTTGCTTACATCCATACAGCAAGTAAGAACACATTACCGAGCACAGGCTTTGAAGTTAGGCAAACATGAGTTCTTATTCATGCTGACAGCTATTAATTGTGTGACGTGCATTTAATAAGCCTCTCTAAGCTTCACTCTCTCCTTAAAAATGGGGACTATAATTCCACCTGCCTCAGAACTGTTGAGCAGATTAAATAAAACACCAGCACAGCACATACCACACAATGTACCATAAATGTTTATTATTATTATTATTATTATTATTATTATTATACTACTATGTCAACAAATCACACAGGCTGGACACCTGCTTCAAGGACCTACAGAACAGAGATGTCAGCTTTTCGAATTGACCAGTCAGACCTTCTGGCTCTCCCCTTCATTCTCTTCCCTCTGCTTCTCTAAGCCTAAGGCTTCCCCTCACACAGCAACAAAGCTGGATATGCCACAGAATTAGAATTCCAGCTGACTGTGTCCTCCTCCTTGCTCACTTCTATCCAAGTCTGAACTTCCCAAACCCCATGACCACAAATGGTAACCTCATTTCACCACTGCCCAGGAGAGTTAGGTGTTGCCACTGTACCAAGAGGCCAAAGGGTAAGAATCAGTAAGGTGATGTTTATTAAGAGATCAGGGAAGGACAGGAAGGAAAGAAAACAAGAGAACAAACAGCAAGGGGAACAATGGAGGGTAGCAGAACAGGGAACCAAGACTACGAGGGAAAAAATGGTCAGGAGGGATCCCAGGCTTAGTAAGCCAGGTCCAGGCCTTATCTCTAGGTGTGTTATACATCCATTTGCACATGCACAAAACAATATTTAAATTGAACAGACCATCAAAATAATAACTCATTACAGAAGATGTTATATTTTGATTTTAATAACTAAAATAATCTAAATGACTATAATTAGTAACTATAATTTAGAACCAATTAACTCACAGTAATACTTAATTGCATCATTAAACACGTCAGTAACTTTACTGTACTTAAATAAAATTTATTAGAACATTTCCCAAATGCTTAGCCTTCATACAAATGTGTGGTTCCAGCAGCATTTCTTCTCAAAACTTCTTAATGAAAGAGAAAAGCAGCACTACGTCCTTATAAAACTGAACTGAAAATATAATAGAAGTATCTCAAAACAGCACACCACTTAGATAAGATCTCAGAAATGCACTAAATAAAATAATGTATCTAATCCTCAAAGAAGTATGCTATCTGGGGTTCATAGTGAGTTAGAGATAAACCTACTAGATTAACTTTTCCCATGGCTATTACTTCTTGATAGCACATCACAGAAACAAACCAATCTCTGAACTAGTAGTAAAAATAAATAAAACCAATGAAAGCACTATAGAGCTTTCATTTTTAAAAGTTAAAATGCACTATGTCAGGTATTATTTTTAATAAGTCAAACTTTAAAGTAAGTGTTTTAAATAAGTATTAAATAAGTACTTAAATGTTTTAAATAAGTCAACCTTAAAGTAGGTGTTTAATACAGCTGCTATCCTGCCCTAAGCTTTTTCATAAAGGCAAAACGTTTAGCTGTAGCAGAAACTCCACTGTCTTAGAATTCTCTCATGAAATGTATCGTTCCAAATCACAGGGAATTCTCATTATGCACCCAAGTCTTCTAGTTGCCTCCCCTTGGAAATGAGCCAGCAGTTACAAATCTCAAAAAGTAGGTATCAGGAATAGAAATGATTTATTGAAGATATATGCCGAAGTATATTACAGAGATCATTTTAGATAATACCATTTAAATAGTTAGATGTTCACTAAGAATCATTTATGCTGACTGAAAAGAAATTGACCTTGGTAATTATCCTATTACATACTATGGGTAACAAGTAGGAGAAAAGTACCTATATAATGAGCCACAACCAGCATGCAAGTTTTCAATCTCCTGCATGTTTTCAACAAATATGGACTTCTTGGAAATGTATGACCCTAACACATGGGCATGAAAGGAATGCCATCAGACTTAGTAAACGTGAAAAACAAACATATAAATATGACAGCTACAGAAGGAAACACTAACAGAAACTTCCCATGTCCAAAAACTACAGGAACTATACCACAGAAAAATAAAAGCTATCATTTTTCTAGCAGTGATGTTACTAAAATTTGGAGAAATATACTAATAAAATTATATCAACCTTACCAAAAGAATTTTCTTGAGGCAGAGGAAAGCAATGAGAAGTCTTATTTTAAAAAAACAACTGATTAATGGTCAGTCTTTAATTTTCCTTTATAATGTTGCTTTCTAGTACCTACTGTAGAATAAAAATCTGCCTCCAGACATATGAGCCTATGTCTGAAAGTCTCTAGGTGTTTATCTCCCACATACTTCCCAGAATACCGGGAATGTGACTTTTTGCACACACACACGCACAAAAAAAACAACACACACACACACACACACACAACTAGAACTTATGAGTATTACACCAAAATAGAGAACTCACAGAACTTGTTTTCCTGCCAAACAAGGAATGCTATTTGATCACTACCAAATACCACAAATAAACAAAGTGGTGGGGCTTTTAGCCACTAAAGTGAGAAGAAAAACACATTTGAGAAGTGCTAAATTTTTCTCAAACACATTCTTTAAGTACTTTAAGGCTTTTTTAAAATCCCAATTTATTTATTTACCACGCTGGTGCCTATGAATCTGCCCTTCCATGTTCCGCAGCACCTACGGTTGTGTCCTGCACTATCTGTTGTCACATAGTGTGGATGCCCCGAGCAGCCTGTGAAGACTACTCGACCACATGTGAAGTGCCAATCTCTGGCTTGGCTGTCTGATGTGAACACGACCCTTTAAAACTGGAGGATACTTTACATTCATTTTAATACCCTTTTCTGGGAAATAAAATGATTTTTTTTGTAGGTTACAATGGAAGATTTCATTTGTGAAAAAAATGGATGTTTATGTGCTCCCCAGATGTTTGTTTTTTTTTTTTTTACAAATTAAAAGCAACACCCTCCACTAGCAAAAAAAAAAAAAAAAAAAAGTGAGACAAAACAAGCAATTACTGATGTCTGTGAGTGAATTTGTAAAACCCTGACTCATGTCAAACTGTACTCAATTTTACCCAGCTCTCTTGAGCATTTACCTTATATGGTAACAATGAGGAGAATACCTCAAAGTATGCGTCATTATGTCTTACAAAACCAAACAAAAGCGGATAATTATGCTTCTTTTTATGTAGCCACTGAGCTACCTTTTTTAAACAGGGGACTTTGGCTCATAGTTTGTTCTAGTAGTCTAAATACATTTCCCATGATGAGTCTTTCCTTACTGAAATAACATCTTTTTTTCCTCTACCACCATCCTAATAAAATTGACACATGCCTTTTTAAACTGTAATTTACTATAAGATGCCACATAACGCTTTCATTTTATAACTAATACATATGTGTTTAAGACCAGAGATGTAATGTGCTTTTTAGTCAATGTGTGAATATAATTCTACCAGAAATGTGGAAAGTGTAGTGCTTTGTTAAAAAACAGAGCACATTTACAAACATCTGAAAATCAAACAAACTTGTTAATTATAAATTAGTGTTTCTCTATATTCATTCTATAATAAATAAGGAAAATGGTTAAGAAAAAAAACAGAAAATGAATTAGTGAACTCTAGTTTATCTGGTAACAGATTAACACTGAAATTCACACACTTCAATCCTCCCTACTCACTAGGTTCTGTTCAATGATGAGATGAATTCCCTGAAAGTTTATGCAAATTGTATGTAAGTATGCATGTATTTTCCATTCAGTCAGTCCTTAGCCTTCCCCAAATTCTCAAAGGCATCTATGACCAAAAAAAATGTTAAGAGCTAACGATTTAATGAAATCTTAGAACAGTGTTTCCCCAAGCGTGGCTTCTACGCCACCAGTGCCAGCAAACTTCTACAACGGAGAAAATCACCAGCCCTTCAATAGCCACAAGAGTGAGATGTTTAAAACAAAAAAAATCCATTAACATCAAGAAAATTTAAGAACTCAAAGCAGAATATTTATTACGAATGGTGCAAAATCATAATTTCACACGCTCATGGAAAATAAGTGTAGCTTAGAGAAACTACTTGCTTTTAAGAAACTTTTAAAATCTTTATGGTGTAAATCACTGACATTTAATAACAGACTATTTCATTGGTTTTCAACCACCGTGTGGCAAGAATTTTTAAAACATGCAATACCTGACTATTTAGTCAGGGGCACTGGCCTCTTTTTCCTTAGACTGTCAAATTTAAAAATGACAACCACCAACACAACAGCCATCCAGTGTAAATGATCAAAATTATACCTATTATTTGTCAGATGGCAAAAAATATATTTTGTGTGTGTGCCACAGAATTTTAGTAATTAGTTTAATTCTATCTTACGGCATAAGATGAAAAAGATCAAAAATCACTGGCCTAGTCCAATAAGGCACTATATTCAATGATGAATTCTGAGAAAACGTCTAAAGAAGAGGCTCTTTCCCTCATGTCCTGTTTTATACTATTTAAGCTTTCACAGGTATAGGCAACTCTACATAAAGCAATGCTCCTCAAACTATCTGTGGTGAAAGACTATCTGTGGGGAAAGCCCCTCCCCATTTGCCATATATCAATTATTCTAAAACCTGTAACAATAAATTACTGGAAAAATAAAATTTAAATAAATCATACAAAATATAACTCTAATTTTTTTCATCAGATTCAGTACACATAAAATTACTCTGTCAAGCTACAGAAGTTTCTGGATACTTACTCTTCATTTCTTTCCTTATTCCATCCCAAATTATAACCAACAGTTTACTACTCTGTAGACCAGCCAGGATGCTCCTTCTAGGCAATGACTATATTTCCCTTTAGTTCAATTTTACATGGACTTAAATATAATACACAATTAACATTTGATGAATCACCATATTAGAAAGTAAAGGTATTTAAGACATCAGCTATTATTTAATAATTTAACTTGTTTCCATTTTGATTTTTTGCTTACGTTAAACATAAAGTAATTATATTGTACATTTATTTTGGCACACTTACCTGGCTTTTTCTTTAGGAGCTGTTTCTAAAAAGGTATGCACATTTCAATTTTTGATTTATGACACTAGACTGCCACAACAATATCTGTGGCCATTAATAATTCTGCAAACTATCTAAGAAAGTGTCTGTTATCCATATCCTTGAAACTCTTACTATTACAATAGAAACCTAGGATAATTTTAGCTCTACCACTAATAAATCCTGTGACCTTGGGCAAGTTATATACATTTCTAGCCTCATTCTGCTCAGCTGTATAAGAAATTTAGATCAAATGTTCTACTGTCTCTTTAAACTCTAAACCATTATAAATATTTACACAGACTTTACTTTTACAATCCCTCATTAGGCCAGCTGTTACAATTAGTATCTGTTACTCACTTTGGCACTAATTTTGTATTATTCTCTAATTACTTCATAAATGTTATTCTTACTATCCTATTAAAAAACATTAAAATGGCAAATGTGTGCTTCTTAAAAACCTAAAACCCCTGGGTGTGGGGCACTGAGCAAAAAAGAAAAAGGATTCACGGACATGGACAACAGTGTATGATTGTGGGAGGGAGAGAAATGAGTGGAGATGGAAGAGAGTATAAGGGAGACAATATAATGAAAAAAATACAATAAAAAATAAACTATTAAAAAAAAAAAAAACTAAAACCTCATCAACATCAGAAACCAAAAGGCCGAGTTTTGGAGCTAACTAAAAGAGAATCTAGATTATCTACTTTTTCAGACCAAATATGATTTTTTTCTTTTAGAATGAATTAATCTAAAGGACAAGAATCTTCTTTCCAGCTGAGTCCTCTAAAATTTAATGCTAAACTATGCATTCATTCATTTATCATACATTTATTGAGCTATTACATATGGACCAGGTGTTAATGAGTATAAGATTGAATTATTAGGCTAATGGGGAAAACAAATATTCATTTATTTTAT
Source organism: Furipterus horrens (assembly GCF_987537825.1). NCBI lineage: Eukaryota > Metazoa > Chordata > Mammalia > Chiroptera > Furipteridae > Furipterus > Furipterus horrens. Next base: position 111,756,268 of record NW_028327172.1, on the reverse strand, counting down.
CATTTAATACACACTTATCAAATGTCTATTATATACTGGGTGGTTCTAGGCATGTAATACAAGGAACAAAATGAGGTCTTGCCCTCATGGAACTTAAATTCAGTCAGAGAGAAAGGGACGATCATCAACAACAATAACAAACATACAGATAGATAATAAAATTTCAGGAAATAGTAAGTATTACAGAAGACAAATAAAGCTGAAAAGGGGAAGAGAAAGTATCAGGAGACACATTTAAGGTAAGGTAGTCAGGGAAGACATCCTGAGGAGGAGACATTTGAACACAGACTTGAATCAAGAGAAAGAGCCATGCGGACATCAAAGGGACAGCATTCCAGGCAGAGGGACAAGCAAAGGTAAAAAAAGTAGTTACTTTGAAACACTACAGGGTAATAAGGAAATATATAAAGTTCCCAATAACTCAAAGAGTGGGATGACTAATTTAATATACATAGGTGGCATGAATGTTTCTCAGAGAAAATGACAATTGTCCTGAGCACTGAAATATGGGTTGGAATTTGCAGAAACAAAACAGGAGAGATCCATGTGCTCTAGGCAAAAACAAAAAACATGAAACACACGATGACATGAGAGAACCACCATTTTCAGGGAAAGGCACGTGGCTCAGGGTACCCACATTTTAGGGAGACATTGACAAGGAAACTGACGGTCCAGGCTGGCCAGGTTGCCAAAAGTCATACAACAAAGGGTGTAGTTATGTGACAATCAACTTCTGAAGAACCTAAGTTTACTAGTTGCTTCTATATCAACTAGTATGGTCTCCTTAAAAACGTCATTGCTTAGAACAGATAGCTTACATTACACAAGTGCCACTCCTGGGTCCTGTACTGTTTCCAAGAAAGCCATGCTTGTCCACTGGGTCCTTTCAGTGCTTTTTTCTATCCTGCACTTTCTCTCACTCCTTAAAGATGGATATGTCCTCACTCCCTTCCTGTCGCAGGGGGTATGGCCTCAGTTTTCTTTGTACATCTGTGGTCTTTCAGAACCAAGACCCACCAACAATTGGACCCACAGAATTAACGTTTCTGTACATGGAAGTATTCTTTCTATCCTGCTTGGGATTTGCTAAGCAAATAAAAAAAAAAAGTCCTAGGGATTCTTTTCCTCCCAATTCTCTTTGTTTAGGTCTAGCTACAACCAATATCCCTTAGAGGTCTTCTGTGCCTTTTCTCACATTCCCAGGTATACTTTTCTAGCCCAACAAACCAGCCTGCACAGTTGGCTTTTATCAAGATAGCACCAAGTATTAGTAGATGACTTCTAGTACTCTGGTCTTCAGTCACAAAACACTGATGTATTCTAGATGTTTCACTCTTTCCACAGACAACAAATGCACAATCACAAACAGCAGCTACAAATGGAAAGGAAACGTTCTTACGTCAGTGCCATTGTTCTTTCTTCCCTCTTTTTAAATTTAGAGTAAAAGACACTGGAGCAACACTGAATGAATCTTGTTCTGGGGCAGTTGGTGCACCATATGCTTCTGAGCTTGGATAATAGTGGACTTGGCATGGGGCAGGATGCTGAAAGCGGTTAGGGAAATACTAAGCAATGCCACTGCTCCCAGGTGTGCAAAGTCTGCACAGGTTGGGGAGTGAGGCAGTGGAGGGGGATAAGATTTTGATTTGGCTGGTAGAATAGGCCTGAAGCATACTGTCTGCTGTTTTATTTCACCCAGTTTCCCACTGATGACATCAGCATTTTGATGAAACAAACCACCTCTTCCCATCAGAGTAAGAACTCAGGTCACTGAAATATAAAGACAAAGGCTAAAGCCATTATTGTTAGAGAAAACAAGAATTTACTAGCAGAATTAAATCTAGAATCTATAAAGAGCTTTTCTTGCATCAATAAAAAACTATCAGTACTACCAACTGTTGATCGTTATTGAATGATGAGAGATCAGTGTTTTACTTAAAAGTATTTGAGTTATGTTAAGAGTATCTGACATGGGTTCCAGTCCTTCAGCAAATGGTTACTGAATACATGATATATACTAGTGCAAAGGTATCTTCTGAGGGCAGGCAGCATGAGGGGAGTTAAAAGTGTGTGTAATTAACAAACACTGTATTTTTTGCTCCATAAGATGCACTCCCTCCCCCCGCCCCCAAAATGCGGGGTGGGTGTCTGTGCGTCTTATGGAGCGAATATTGCATGATGTGTATTACCCGACTGGTCAGCGGTGGTGACTGCTGTTAGAAAAGGAAGTGGTGGGCCCACACGAAACCCTTGGGGCTGCTTAAATGTGCCACTTTACTGCTGAATGTCAGGGCGTCTGGTCAGGATGAAGATAGCGAAGAAAGTGGTATCAATGATTGTGGGCAACTGAGCTTCCTAAATTCTGACACTAGTGATAATGAGTTCTTGGGGTTCCCAGAAAACTAGAAGAGTACCTGAACCTTAAAGTCTCTCTTCATTTGTTAATGATAGTGATGATGGTTCTTAATACTGCTGTTGACAGCTGTTCACTTTACATGGTTGAAATATTATTGTTATATTTTATTAAATATTTTAGTACACCATTTGGTTCAGAATATTTTGTTTGTTTGTTTTCCTCCTCTAAACCTAGGTGTGTCTTATGGTCAGAAGTGTCTTACAGTGCAAAAAATACAGTAAATATTTATAACTAACTACCATTTATTGAGTTCCTCATTACATGTCAGGCACTATGCCAGGTATTTCTCTATTTTATCTTTTAACAAAATCTTCTATTTCTACAGGTAAAAATGACAAAGTTTAATTAACAGAATGAAAATGGTATACTTGCTTTTCTATCTCACAGATTAACATTTTGCCTTAATATTTTGATATATGCAAACATCTATTCAAAAAGTTAAACATTAAGAATATATTTCCAAGAAAATCTATCTAGCAACCTCCTGGTTAGCTTAGCTATTATTCTCTGCTGGCATTTATTACAAGCCATTTCCTCAACTTTCAAGCGTCGTGGAAAATAGAATACAGTATTATTTGAGTCAGAGACTCTGATTCCAGAAGCAAAATCTTCCAACTACTTCTGAGTTCTTCAACTACACTGTTCAACATTATAGACATAAATTAGAGAACAATGTGCTCACATGTAATGTCTAATCTCTCAGAAACACTAAGGTAAGAAACATATTCCTTGCAACAGATTCTTTAACCACAGGCACACTTCATGGACTAAAAATTGTTTTGGCACAAAACCAATTGAATAGAAACATAAACTTTAACTGTGAATTCTCTAGAGTTATAGCAAGTTCCAAGAGTAAAGTTTTTTGTTTTTGTTTTTTTTTCAAGTAAGTGTTTATTCCCTTTGTTTGGAAGAAATAAGAAAGGAAGAAGGGACACTAGACATTTTGTCTTACCAAAATGATTTGCAAACCAAAAACTTTTCTCTTTGAAGCAATGCGACACACAAAAAGAACAACGAACCTGGCAGACATGACCCAGCGCTAACTGAAATTGATTTTTTGTTATATTTATTTTTTCACTCCAAAATTTAAAACTATATTTGGACATTTGATTGAATGTATAAAATCTCCTTTTTTGATTTTCATTTAACAATTACTCTGTAATCATAAAAATCATTTCTTGGAGCTGAGTCAATATTTGTTTCCAGCAACTTGTTACAGACTTAGGAGGTATGTGTATCAATTTGTACATGTCAAACCACAGGGCAGAAAAGAAAGTAGAGTGCTGGGCTGGGGAGGAAAGACTTAAAAGCTTTTTATTGACTTGCAGATACATAAAATATGACGGGGGACCCAAAACACCCAGAATTATCTTCTGGGCAGCAGGCCCTTTGTAGCACAGATTTCCCTGCTAGGTGAGTGTTCTAGGAACCCATCTGTATTGTACCAGCTGGCACTGTGGGAGGCTGCTTGCAGCTTCATTGAATTTTTTTTTTTTTTTTGAGACTCTTTCAATGTATTTGCCCATTTCACGGCAGGCAACTGCTGAGTGTTCAACAGTTTTTAACCAAAGACAGCATGAATGCAGTGCCCCACTCTCCCTACTCACCCTATCTTGCCCAGAGCAACTTTTTATTTTATTTTATTTCCCCAATGAAAAAAGTCCTCAAAGGGAAACATTTTGCCAATGTGGAAGAGGAGGGGGGATGGGGGGCGGCGAGGAATAGCAGAAGCACTAAAAGGCATAAAAACCTACAAGTTCAAAAAATGTTTTGAGCAGTTGAAAAAAACATCTTGATAGGTGTGCTGCATCAAATGGAGGGTACTTTGAAGGTGACTGAAGTTTAAACATGTAATAATAAATACACAATTTGGGGGGGGTCCTTCCTCATATACAAAGGTAAATGTATAACCCAATTTCAATTCAAAAGCAAGAGATTCAAATAGAAATTCAAATTCAATAAAAGAGGGCTTGACAGCCCTGCCTATTGTGGTTCAGTGGATTGAGAACCGGCCTGTGAACTGAAAGGTCACCAGTTTGATTCCTGGTCAGGGTACATGCCTGGGTTGCTGGCCAGGTCCCCAGTTGGGGCCACATGAGAAGCAGCTGATCGATGTTTCTCTTGTACATTAACGTTTCTCTTCCCCCCTTTCTCTGTACCTTCCCCTGTCTCTAAAAATAAACAAAACTGTGGACAGACACACTGCGTCTCCCTCCACAACTAAGAAGGAATACAACTACCTCAAAACTAGAAACAACCAGAAGTTCCAGAAAATCAAACTGCATGGAAGTCCAACAAACAAAGATATAAAGAAGAAATACTCATCCAGACAGGTAGGGCGAGGGGCGGAGAGGACCCAGTGTGGTGGTGGCAGCAGTGGTGGCAGCCAGTGGCAGGCCGGCGGAAAGCACAGTTACATGTTTTAAAAAGTCAGGAGGGACACCTGGGGAGTGTTCCCAGCTCCTCACCAGACAGCTCAGCTCACGGTCCCAGCACTGGGGAAAATTAAGCCTCATTGCTTCTGACTGTGCAAACCAATGGATGTTGGGGTGGAGGAGGAAACTGCCAATCTCTCAGCAGAGTCCGCTTGTTTAAAGCACCCCCATGGTCCTAGAATGTCCACAGACCCATCCATTCTGGGAACAGCCAGGGCAACAGCTAGAGAGGTACCAGTCCCATACAGAAGTGGGAGAAGTGCCTGGAAAGGGGGCAAGTGATGGGCAAGCGGCATTGTTCCCTCTCGGACCCCTCCCCCACATACAGCACCACAACGTGGAGAAACAGGTGAAACAGGTTGCCCTGTACTGACGAATCCCTAAGGCTCCACCCCTTACAACATAACAGGAGCGACAGCTCTCCCTGGAACATGGAGGCAAACAAACACAGGAGCCTGTCAGAATGATGAGACAGAGAAGTATGGCTCAAAAGGGGGAATGGATGAAGGTTCCAGTGGGAGAACTAAGCCAGGAGGAGATAGCCAACCTAACAGATGCAGACTTCAAAACAGTGGTGATAAAGATGCTCACAGGCTTGACAGATATGCTTGAGTATGGCAAACACATAACAGAAGAAATGAAGCCTATGCTAAATGAAACGAAGGAAAATCCACACAAAACCAATGGCAAAGGGAAGAAAACCGGGGTTCAAATCAATGCTTTGTAACATAAGGAAGAAAAAAACAGTCAACCAGTACAGAATGAGAAAACAAGAATTGAAAAAATGAGGAGAGGCTTGGGAATCTCTGGAATGACTTTAAATGTGCCAACATCCAAATCATAGGGGTGCCAGAAGGAGAAGAGGAAGAGCAAGAAATTGAAAACTTATGTGAAAAAATAATGGAGGAAAACTTCCCAAATTTTGCAAAGGAAATAGACATACAAGTCCAGGAAGCACGGAGAGTCCCAGGCGAGCTGGACCAGAGGGGACCACACCAATACACATCATGATTAAAATGCCAAAGGTGAAAGATAAAGAGAAAAACCTAAAAGCAGCAAGAGAGAAGTGGAGAGTTGCCTACAAATGGGTGCCCATAAGACTATCAGCTGGTTTCTCAAAAGATGCTTTGCATGTAAGAAGGGACTGGTGAGAAGTATTCAATGTGATGAAAAGCAAGGACCTACAACCAAGATTACTCTATCCAGCAAAGCTATCATTTAGAATGGAAGGGCAGATGAAGTGCTTCCCAGACAAGGTAAAGCTAAAAGAGTTCATCACCAAGACATTACTATATGAAATGTCAAAGGGACTTACTTAAGAAAAAGAAGATCAAAACTATGAACACTAAAATGACAACAAACTCACAACTATCAACAACTGAATCTAAAAAATAAAAACAAAATCCAACTAAGCAAACCAGAATAGGAACAGAATCATATGTATGGAGATCATCTGGAGGGTTATGAGCTGGGAGGGGGGAGGGGGAGAAAGGGGGATATGGTGCAGGAAGTAAGAAGCATAATCAGTTGGTACAAATAGACAGGGGGGAGTTAAGAATAACAAAGGAAAGGGTGAAGCCAAAGAACTTATATGCATGACCCATGGACATGAACCAAGGGGGGTGGGATTGCTGGAGGGAAGGGAGTACTGGGCAGAGGGGAGCAAAAGGAAAAAACATTGGAACTATTGTAATAACATAATAAAATATACTTTATAAGTAAATTAAAAAATAAAAACATTTTTTTTTAAATAAGGCTTGACAAGGAGTCCACAAAAATAAAGTCAAGGAGGTTTTAAAAGGCTGTGTTATCTCTACAAGTCAATACTATGACAGTCTAACTAGGTTTTTAAAAAATATTTTAAAGTAGTAATATAGCCTTAGAATACATTTAAAAAAAAAAAGGCACTATTCACATCAGGGAAAGTGTTAGTCCTGCTGTATTCTATACTTTTAGCCATATCAGTGTGATTCAGTATCAGAAGAACAACCACAGTCAAAACAGTAAAAGATCCAGAAGTTACATCTTACCAGGAGTTACTAAAAATGGATGGCACTGAAAAGACTGAGTGTATAATATAAAAGTGTACTAGATTTATTATGTTTTACAAGCAGCAATTCATACACTTGGCTGATCAAAATCTCTCAGGACATTACCTATCGTAATTTCCTATTCCTTGAAGGACTAGTTTAAAACACACAATATTGACATATACTATATAGTAAAAACACATCACAAAATAAATATACAGTATTCCCTCACTTATCGCGGGTATTACGTTCTAGACACCCCCTGCGATAGGTGAAAATCCACGAATTAGGAGCCTTACATGTATTTTATTATTTATATACATTTTAAGGCTTTATAAACCCTTCCCACACACTTATAAACCGTTCCCAGTCCCTTATTATCCTTATAGCGAAAAATCCGCGATAAATAATTAAAAATAATATTTTTTTAAAATCCCATGATACAGTGAGTCCGCTATAAGTGAAATGTGATATAGAGGGACTAGTCCCTCACTGTATCACGGAATTTTTTAAAATATTATATTTAATTATTTATAACAGATTTTTGCTATATTGAGGGATTTTGCAGTACTGTGTACATATGTTATTAAAGTTACATAGGTTTAAGAGTGTAGAATATGTTTAAGAACATAAGTAGTGTTTATAAAAGTGTGGAAAAGGTTAATAAGGGGCTGGGAATGGTTTATAAGTGCGTGGGAAGGGTTTATAAAGCCTTAAAATATATATAAATACTAAAATACATGTAAGGTTCCTACTTCGTGGGTTTTCACCTATCGCGGGGGTTCTAGAACGTAATACACACGATAAGTGAGGAAATACTGTATTCGGCTGGTACCTACACCAGCGGCAACACTCACACAGAAATCTATTTCAATAAGATATCTGGTACTGGTTTGATGCTAACAACAGAGAAGTGGAGGAGTAAAGGGAAGACAACACTGCAGAGTTAGGTGTTTTGCACGTATTAACTGCTGTAACCTCCCCAAAACACTGCAAAGTATAGGCATCCCCACTTTATAAGTGAGGAAACTAAGGCAGAGAAAGCTTATGTTACAAGTAAGGTCACAGAGCTAAGAAGTAACAGTGCTGCGGCTGGAATCCAGGAAGGATGATTCCAAAGTCCATCTCCTGACCTCCCACCCCTGCACATCACCCGTCACTAGCCCTCCTGAGATAATACACCACACATCCAGCCAGATGCACATTTCGTTCTTGAACAGTTTATTCCATAAATCCCATCAATTCCTCCCACTTAGATAAGACAGACTAGATAAAGCAAAGGGGAAATCTCTCTCCCTTAAAGCTTACCTCTATATTGCTACACTGAGTAACTCTCTATGCCTAATCTACCTTTCAGGAAAGGAACACAAGTATCCAACAGTTTCACACACATACACACAAAAATTCCTCAGTCAAAATTTCCAACCATCCAGACCAAAAAACAAAGGAAAATGGAGGAAGCAAAAGAAGAAAAGGGAGGAGGGAGGAGGAGGAAAAATAAAGAAGAGAAAGTGAAGGAAGAGAAGGAAAGTGGCAGAAAATAATGGATCCTCCAAAATCTTCTTTCTTCATTTAAAAATCCCTGTGGTTCTCCCACTGAAATTAATGTTACTGCAAAATCCAATAGGCTCCTCTGGCAAGAAGAGAAGTCAGCCTGCACAGTTATTTTTAGAGAGAGGTGAAAGGAGGGAGAAAGAGAGGAAGAGAAACATCACTGTGTGGTTGCCTCTCGTGTGCCCTCAACTGGGGACCTGGCCCACGACCCAGGCATGTGCCCTGAATAGGAATCAAACTGCTGACACTCCATATTTTTTTTTCAAATGTCCAAGCTGTTTCAGACCAATACTTTAGTAAGTATACAGCAACAAAAATATAATCAGAAAAATTAATTTAGAAAAAATATATATAATGTAAGCCCCCAACTTTTATTGATTCCACAGACATGAAATCAGTGGGCCCAATTGCTATTAAAATTTGTAAATACTCTCAATTTCTGAACTTACGTTATCACAAACTGACTACTCCACAGACAACACTTGGAGTAACACTGCATTAAAACAACAGCCCTGGCTGGTGTCGCTCAGATGGTTGGAGTGTCATCCCATAAACCAAAAGGTCACGAGTTCCATTCCCAGTCAAGGCACAGAGCTAGGTGGTGGTTCGGTCACCAATTGGGGAGCATACAACAGGCAACAAATAGATGTTTCTCTCTCACATCAATGTTGATGCTTCTCTCCCTCTCCCTCTCCCTCCCTTCCCCTCTCTAAAATCAATAAGCATGTCCTCGGGCGAGGATAAAAATAAAATAAATAAATAAATTTAAAACATCAAAGACCACTTTCCATGCCCTAAATGTCATATTTTAAAGAGCTAAAATATTTTTAGAAATTCAAAAAGAACAAATTTCTAACTATCAATAGGAATTACCAGACGGGATTAGACAAAGTACTTACAGATGAAGTTTTTGTTCTTTAAACTATATATTTTAAAAACTAGTAGAAGTAAATAAAATTTTAGGGGGGACAAGGGCATAAGAAGGGGAAGGATTTAGTAAAGGAACTAGTATAAATGACCCATCGACATGGACAACGGGGTGGGGAGGAGCAATGGGAGAAAAATATGACAACTATAATAGAAAAACAATAAATAAAATTATTTTTAATTAAAAAATATTTCAGTTGCTATAACTTATTTTATGGCACATTAAAGCCTGAATATTAAAACATTTCTGCCTTATCTTTTTATATATTTTTAAATATTCTCCTTCCTCTCAATACCCAGCCTTCAATTCCCCAACATAAAAAGAAAAAAAAAATTGTATGCATAACTTATGTAAAATTTCCTGAGGCTGGATATTAATCCCCAATTTTGGAAGATCTATTAAAATGTTAACTGTGTTTATACATATCCCTTTAGCTAAAAATTAATGAATGAATTCACATATTAATAAAATTCATGACTGCAAATAGTCTCATAAAGTTTCAGATGCTCTAAAAGGAGTTACGTTGGCCGACAGGCACAGTAACTTACTCAGAAAACAATTTATACTTTTCAGTTATTCAGGAGCAAATAGTCACCATTGTCCAAGTAATAGACATTTAGATTCTCTACTATGTATAAGGTTTTTATATTTAAAAACTTTGACTTCAGTCGCCGCCGCTGCCGCCGCCGCCGTCGGGGCTTGTTATCTCCAAAATGGCGCCCCTAGACTTGGACAAGTATGTGGAGATAGCGCGGCTGTGCAAGTACCTTCCGGAGAACGACTTGAAGCGGCTATGTGACTATGTTTGTGACCTCCTCTTGGAAGAGTCAAATGTTCAGCCAGTATCAACACCAGTAACAGTGTGTGGAGACATACATGGACAGTTTTATGACCTTTGTGAACTATTCAGAACTGGAGGTCAGGTTCCTGACACAAACTACATATTTATGGGTGATTTTGTAGACAGAGGTTACTATAGTTTGGAGACCTTCACGTACCTTCTTGCACTAAAGGCTAAATGGCCTGATCGTATTACACTTTTGCGAGGAAATCATGAGAGTAGACAGATAACACAGGTGTATGGATTTTATGATGAGTGCCAAACCAAATATGGAAATGCTAACGCCTGGAGATACTGTACCAAAGTTTTTGACATGCTCACAGTAGCGGCTTTAATAGATGAGCAGATTTTGTGTGTTCATGGTGGTTTATCTCCTGATATCAAAACACTGGATCAAATTCGAACCATTGAACGGAACCAAGAAATTCCTCATAAAGGAGCATTTTGTGATCTGGTTTGGTCAGATCCTGAAGATGTGGATACTTGGGCTATTAGTCCCCGAGGAGCAGGTTGGCTTTTTGGCGCAAAGGTCACAAATGAGTTTGTTCATATCAACAACTTAAAACTCATCTGCAGAGCACACCAACTAGTGCACGAAGGCTATAAGTTCATGTTTGATGAGAAGCTGGTAACAGTATGGTCTGCTCCTAATTACTGCTATCGCTGTGGAAATATTGCTTCGATCATGGTCTTCAAAGATGTAAATACAAGAGAACCAAAGTTATTCCGGGCAGTTCCAGATTCAGAACGTGTTATTCCTCCCAGAACGACGACGCCGTATTTCCTTTGAGGCCTTAGCCCATCCTGCTGACCGGTCACATTTTCCTGCCCTCTTCTTATCCCGACTTTTGTGTATTACCCTCTATAATATACTTTTTATGGAGCACTTTGCTGCTGAAATGCTGCCTCTTGCCTTTTTTTTTTTTTTTTAATTTTAAATTATCTAAATTTATTGTTTGTTATGGTCTCTATAGCAATGTTTTTCTATCAGTTTTCTCCCCCATCCCATCCCCACCTTGGACTCATCTGAGAAGACTTGAGAAATGTCTTAATACTCATACTGCTGCATGTAGCTCTTGCTTATTTACTGGTCTAGGGGAAACAAGATGTGTTTCCTTTTTATAAAAAGCCAATTGACAGAAAAGACTACACTGAAATACTCCTCCTTTTGTATCATTCAGCCTTTTGTTTTAGTTTGGTAAGTTTTAAGAAATTTCAGCAGCAAAGTTGTTATTCAGTGGGCATGATGGACTGCAAATGCCTAGAGTTATGTATACTTGTCCCAGCTGTAAACTTCATTGTCCTTTGTTGGATGATATTTTAAATGGATAAAAAATAAATTGGTCTAAAGGGCAAAAAAAAAAAAAAAAAACAAAAAAACAAAGAACTTTGCCCCACAAAGAAAACATATATGATTCTTAAAACATATAAAAAGTATGTAAAAACTAAGTTATTTTCATCTATCAGAAAGATAACCTATAAATGTTATAACTGCATGTTGCCAGGGGATGGGAAAACAGGCACTGTCATGCATTATACTAGTAGGCAATTTGGCAATATATGTTAAAATTACAAATGTGTATATATACTTTTTGATGCAGCAATTCTATCTCTAAGAATTTATATTACAAATATCTTCATGCATGAGTGAAATAATGTACAATCAGTTCTACTATAATGCAAAATATGTGTTCCTAAAAATCACTGTAAAAAAATCATGCCTTATGGGGAAAATATAGCTAATGAGACAAACAGAGTTAAAAGCACAACACTCTGAGAATGCACTTTGAAAAAGACCAGAAGTCTGTTACTATAATAGCTTGTGAGTTGGTTATTGTGATGTGATGAAAGGAGGTTTATCTGAAATCAAATGTAAAGTTGTAACGCCAGATATGGATAGAAAGGGCTCATAATACACTCAATGTATTCAGTATATGTTTGAGGTGTGTGTGTTTTTAGGTATTCCTATGTGGTTCAGATCAGCTGGGTGCAGGTTTCTACATTTACCTAGTGTTTCTCCCAGACTAAATCATACATAAGCAAATACAAAATTAACATTATGCTCAAATAGTTCCCTGATCTGTCAATTTTGTTGGAAAAATCCACATTTTTCAGAACAACATGATAGTAGAACCAATTGTCTGTAATAGTTGAAAAGTTGTACATCTACACAGTGAAATTCTTTGCAATTGTAAAGAAAATTGAGAAATTATTTGTAAATTATGCCTCAACAGAACTGAAAAAATGAGAAGGCTTTTAATTAATGATAATGCAAAATCTACATATGACACAGATTAAGTTTAAAAAAAGTGAGGCACAGAAAAGTGCCCACAGAATGCTGTCATTTGTATGAAAAAGGGGGGAAATAAACATGAATTCATATCTGTCCCCATATGCATAAAAAATTCCTGAAATAATCCTCAAAAAACTATTAACCTTGGTTACTAATCTGGAAGCAGGGCACACCGGAGACAAAAAATTAAGAGGTTACTCATTTGGAACAGAGAAGAGCGGACAGTGGTAACAAAGAGATTATAGAGATTATTATGTACTATACCTGTTTGTACACTTTTTATTTGAAACTTATTAATGTATTTCTTATTCAGTAAATTATAAACACATAAACAAGTAAAAGTTATTAAGTTTACTCTTAAGAAAGAGGAAAAGAATCTATGAATAATTATTTTCTTCCTCCATATTATGCTTCATCTCCTGTAACTGAATAAAGACTTGTGGTCATAGCAATAAAAATAATAATAATTTATATGACTCATAAGAAATATCTTCTACAAAGATGACTTCACTTTTTCCAGAAGCATCCATTAACACAAGTATATTGTGGTGGATATTTGGTCTAATCAATTTTATTTCAAATTATTTTTAAAGTGTTCAAGTATTCATTCATATGTGGTCCACCCACTAAAGTAGACCACAATACACAGTTCTAAAGAATTTCATGAAAAATAATTTGCAATAAAAGTTTATGGGCTCAAGTAAATAAAATCAGAAATGAAAGAGATGTTTAAACTACTACCACAGAAATACAAAGGACAGTAAGAAACTACTATGAACAATTACACAACAACCTAGAAGAAATGGGTAAATTCCCAGAAACATACAACCTACCAAGACCAACTCATAATGAAATAGGAAATACGAACACACTGATTACTAATGAGGAGGTTGACTCAGTAATCAAAATACTTCCCAACAAATAAACCAGACAGCTTCACTGATGACTTCAATGAAACATGTAAAAAAAAATTAATATCAATGATTTCTTAAACTCTTCTAAAAATACAAGTGAAGAAAGAGGACTCTTTAAACTCATTTTATGAGTCCACCATTACCCTGATACAAAACCAGGCAGGAATGCCAAGGAATGCCCAGGGAAGGGAAGAGGAAAGGGAAGGGGAAGGGAGGAAGAAAGTTAGTTAAAAGCCAGTATCCCTGATGAACATACATATAAAATATCCCTGAGGTGAGAAAGAAAGGAGGAAGGAAGGAAGGAAGGAAGGAAGGAAAAAAGGAAGGAAGGAAGGAAGGAAGGCAATAAGTAAGTTAAAAGCCAATGTCCCTGATGAATACAGATATAAAAATCCTCAAAAAAGTATCAGCAAACCAAATTCAGCAATCCATTAAAAGAGATCACATACCATGATCAAGTGGGATTTATTCCAGGGATGCAAGGATGGTTCAACATCAGCAAATCAGTCAGTGTGATACAACATATTAACAAATGAAGAATGAAAATTATACAATCATTTCTCTCAATTAAAAAGTAGCATTTGACAAATTCAACATCTATTTATGATTAAAAAAAAAACAACTCTCAGCCACATGGACAGAGAGGGAATGTACCTCAACCTAATAAAAACTGTATATGACAAATCCACAGCTAACATATTCAAAAGTGAAAAGCTGGAAGCCTTACTTGTAAAACCAGGAGTAAGACAATGATGTCCACTCTCACCACATACTCAACATATTACTAGAAGTACAAGCCACAGCAATTACTCAAGAAAAAATAAATAAAAGGCATCCAAATTGGAAAAAAAGAATTAAAACTGTCACTATTTCCAGAAGAGATATTATTCATAGAAAACCCTGAAGATTCCATCAAAAAAACATCAGTAAACAAATTCAGTAAGGCTGCTGGAGAGGAAATCAGTACTCAAAACTCTGTTATGTTTTTTAACACCGATCACAAACTTTCAAAAGAAAAATAAATAAGATGATCTCATTTACAATTGCACTGAAGTATAAACTACCTAAAAATAATTTAACCAAGGAGGTGAAAGACACATATATTGAAAACTATAAGACATTAATGGAAAAAAGCTGAAGACACAACAAAATACTACTCCATGCTTGTGTATTAAGAGTCAATATTGTTAAAATGCCCATACTAACCAAAGCAATCTACAGAGTCAATGCAATCCTCATCAAAATTCCAACAGCATTTTTTAAACAGACAAATAATTCTGGAACTACAAACACACAAAAATGAAAGAGCCAAAGCAATCTTGAGAAAAAAGAACAGAGCTGAAGGCATCACACTCAACTGATTTCAAACTACATACAAAGTCATAGTAATTAATACAGTACGGTACTGGCATAAGAACAAACACATAGAAAATGGAATAGAATAAAGAGACTAGAAATAAACCCATGCATATATTGCCAAATAATTTACAACTGAAGAGCCAAGAATATACAATGGGTACAGGTTAGTCTTGTCAGTAAATGGCACTGGTAAAACTAGACAGCCACATACAAAAAAATGAACCTTGTCCACTATCTTACACCACGCACAAAAATGTCAAATGGATTAAAGACTTGAATCTAAGACCTGAAAACATAAAATTCCTAGAAGAAAACATATATGGCAAGCTTCTTGACACAGGTTTTGGCAATGATTATTTAAATCTGACACCAAAAGCAAAAAACAACAAAAGCAAAAATAAGTGGGATTATATCATACTACGAAGGTTATGCATAGCAAAAGAAATGATCAACAAAATGAAAAGGCAACCTACTTAATGGAAAAAATTGCAAATCATTTATCTGGTATGAAGCTAATATCCAAAATAAATAAAGAATTCATACAATTCAATAGCAAAAAGTAAGTAATCCAATGAAAATAACTGGCAGAAGATCTGAATAGATATTTTTCCAAAAAAGACATACAGTTGGCCAACAGGTACATGAAAATATGTTCAACATCATTAATCATCAAGGTAATGCAAATCAAAACCATAAGGTATCACCTCACACTAATTAGAATGGATATTATTAAAAAGACAAGAAATAAGTGTTTGTGGGGACTCAGAGAGAAGGAAATCCTTGTGCACTGTTGGTAGGAACGTAAATTGATACAACCACTATGAAAAACAGTATGGAGGTTCCTCAAAATGTTAAGAATTGAATTACCATATAATCCAGCAATTCCAATTCTGGGTATTTATCTGAAGAAAATAAAAACACAAACTTAGAAAGATATATGCACTCCCATGTTCACTGAGGTATTATTTACAATAGCCAAGATATAGAAACAATCTGTCCATCAGTGGATGAAATGTTACACACACACACACACACATACACACACACGGGAATATTACTCAGCCATAAAAAAGAATAAAATCTTGCCATAACTGACAACATGAATGAACATCAAAGCTATTATGTTAGCCCTAGCTGGTGTGGCTTGGTGGGTTGAGTGCTAGCCTGTGAACCAAAAGGTCATGGGTTTGATTCCCAGTAGGGCACAGGGTTGCGGGCCAGGTCCCCAGCTGGGGGTGTGCGAGATGCAGCCCATCAATGTATCTCTCACACATCAATATTTCTCTCCCTCTCTTTCTCCCTCCCTTCCCCTCTCTCTAAAAATAAATAAGATAATTACCATAAGATCTCTATTAATAAATAAAAATCTAAAGAAAAAAAACAAGCACATAGATACAGAGAACAAACTGGACTTGCCAGAGGAGGGGTGTGGGGAAAGGAAGAAATGAGTGAACTGTATTTTTTTAACTGAATTGTTTAAATTTAAAAAAAAAAAACAACTTTGGGTAAAGTTTCTTCTTCCTGTATTTATACAACTAACAGCTTTTACATCTATTGTTTGAGCTGTCTGCTAAACAAGAATAAAGTATCAGACAGAATTATGAAGTAACATACTGAAAACAGCTTTTATAAAAAACATAATTAGTTTGTGAAAAGTCACACATTAAGAAATAACTAAATAACTTATTTCCAAAACATAGTTTTAAAGGGAAAAGAACCTCAAAACTTTATATATTATTCAGATATCTTCCCTCCTGCTTCAGTGTCCCCCTCCTCATCTTAAAATGGATACATTCATCCTGTATGTACCCAATAACACCCAGGAGGCCATAAGAAAAAGGCAGTACAGCAGTGAACCAAAACTATATGTATATACAGGTCCTACCTTTGTGAAGTTAGTACAAAAAGTACACATACTAAATAATTAGTTAAATTATGGTACTTCAACACAATTCTCATAAATGTACTACCTTTTTTAATGCAGGGTAAGTAATACGGGTATCTCACCCAGTCTGCATGTCAACCTGGTGACACACAAAGTCCAGGTGTTAGCCAGCAAGAATTTCAAAAAGAAGGTGAGTATGTATAAAGATCCTGAGCTGGGAATACATCATTAAAAAGCAAAATATATAAAAAGCCACTGAAATATATGAAAACACAAAAGCAGCTTTCCTTTTATTTTTTTTTAATTGATTATGCTGTTACAGTTGTCCCAATTTCTTTTCCCCCTGCTCACCTCCACCCTATGACCCCTCCTCCCTCCAGTTGTTCCCCCCCCCTTAGTCCATGTCCATTGGCTGTGCATGTAGTTCTTTTCAACATCTTCCTGTCTACTCCACTCCCTCCTACTACGCTTCTTAATTCCTGCATCATCTCCCTCCCTTTTCCCCCTTCCCCCTCCCCACTGACCTCCCCCCAATATGTCCCCCATACCTATAATTCTTTTTCCCCTCTTGTTGCCTACTTAGTTTGCCTCTGTTTCGACTCCCTAGCTTCTGCTTGTTGGTTGTTGTGATATAGTTTTCATTTTGATCCTCCTTCCTCTAAACAAGTCCCTTTAACATCTCATATAACAGTGGTTTGAATCTAATGAACTCCTTCAGTTTTACTTTGTCCTGGAAACACTTTCTCGCCCTTCTATCCTGAATGACGGCTTCACTGGATAGAGTATTTGTTGCTGTAGGTTTTTGATTTTCATTACTTTGAATATTTCTTGCCAGTCCCTTCTTGCCTGTAAATTCTCCTTTGAGAAACCCGCTGATAGTCTAATTGGGACCCTTTGTACATAATTCTTCTCTTCTCTCTTGCTACTTTTAAGATTCTCTCTTTATCTTTAATTTCTGACATTCTGATGATAATGTGTCTTGGTGTGGTCCTCCCTGGGTCCAGTTTTTCTGGAACTCTCTGTGCTTCCTGGACCTATAAGTTCATTTCCTTCCCCAAGTCAGGGAAGTTCTGCTTCATTATTTTTTCACATAATTTTTCAATTTATAGTTCTTCTTCACCCTCTGGCAATCTTATAATTCGAATGTTCATTCGCTTGTAGCTGTCCCAGAGGTTTCTGAGCCTCTCCTCATATTCCTCACTTTTTGTTTCCTCTTTCTACACTGGTTGACTGTTTGTTCCCTCCCTATGTACCGATTTGTTGATTTGATCCATGGCTTTCCCCTCCTCACCACTTGTCTTGGATGTATTTTTGTTCATTTCAGCAGGACTAGCCTTCATTCCTTCCCTGTCTTGATTGAGTCCTGCTGTTAGGTCTGTAAGCTGCCTTATGACCATATAGCTCTGAACTCAGCCTCAGAAAGATTCCTATTTGTTCATCAGTCAAGGCCTTCATTTGTTTTTTCATTAGCAATGTGATTGGTATTTCAATAATTAATTCTGCCATTCTGACCGTTTTGTTTAACTTTCCTTCTGGGTGGAGCGCTGTCACACCTCCTATGCTATATTGGGTGGAGCCCGCTCGTCACAATCTGGCGACCTTTCTCACCACACTGTGGCACTTTGCGTGGGGGCGGGGGTCCATGATGGATTCCTGCTGTTACTCTCCGCTGAGGAACCGGGAGCCTCCTCTGTCCCCACACCCTCCGGGCTTCACAGTCCAAGACAATGGGTCTGCCTTCTTCGGCATTGGAATCAGGAGCCGATTGATCCGGTCCGCAGCCGGGGCCAGTTCCCAGGCGCTTCTCTCCTCCCCGCAAATACAGGTGTCTGCTTACTGGGTCCCGTTGTTTGCTGCCGTGGCTGCCACCTCCAGCACAGCTCGGTCTTTCAGCCGTGGTTTCACCCCTCCTACCCGTCTGGATGAGCACCACTTTTTTTATAACTTCATAAGTTGGACTTCCATGTAGCTTTATTTTCTGGAACTTCTTGTTATTTTTGGTTTTGCAGTGGTTGTATTCCTTCTTAGTTATGGAGAGAGACAGAGCATGTTGGTCTATGCCTCCATCTTGGCCGGAAGTCACAGCTTTTAAATATACTTAATTTTCATTTTTAGCTTTGTGCAAATGACTTCTAAAATCACTTCTTGGGGAACCCAAATTTTAAATTTAGCCACTGAATTTGAGTCAAGAATAAATGTAAAGTTGATATCTCTCTGCAAGTACAATCCAAATGACTCTGCTTTTTTAAAGTACACACATTTGGTTCCTCAATGCTTAGCCCTGATCTCCAAGCCCAGGTCACTCTTCATTTGGATGACTGGATAAACATGTAGGTTTAGCTAATAAGCAGTGGAAAAATAACCATTTTAGTTCTCCAAGAAGGAGTCTCCAATAATTTCCTCTCGGGCTGTCGAGCAAATTATAACTCTCTCACTGCATGCAGCTACACAGTCTGGCAGCTTAGAAGAGAAAAACACTGGGGCTAACAGTGGTCCAAAATCTATGATTTGAAACTAGAGGCTGGCACACTAGATATACATTCTTGTATGTTGTGATAATATATACAGTTAACACAAAACAGATTCCCATTTTATTAAATGAAGTTGTTTCATGATTTGTCTTTGAGATGATATGCAGACCAGAGAAGCCACACTATGAACAAGCTTTAAGCCTGAACTCAAAACTTATTAACTACAATGTTCCCCCACTTTATCTAAGAACAAAGTAATTGAAAAAAAAAGTCTTAAAACTAGCAATGTAGGTAAATTCATTACCTTTCCAAAGTAAATTCTGTATCCTATAACTGGTAACCACTTATCTGTCATGATCACATCAAGTTTTATATAGTTTATTAGGTATAAAATGTTCCTTTACTTTTTTCCTATATTAGTATCCTAATATTACACACCTGAATTATTTTCACATCTTTAAATAAAAGATAATTGTTACTAGTAGGACAAAAAATTCAATTAATTTTAAAATAGAGGAACATTTTAATGACAGTAAATATGTTGTTATGACATGTCCTCGTAATGTTCAGCAATATCACTAGGAGCATAATAACATCACAGAAAAACATTAATTAAATTAAATCCACTGACAATGCCTTCCTCTGAGAAAAATACTACCTATGGCAAAGAATCATACAAAAAGAAATCTTAAAAAAACAAGCAAACAAGAACACTACACCAGAGTATAGTCTTAAGTAAATCTTAAATAACAATTCTCTCATTTAGTGTATGCTTGAAAGCGTCACACCTGCTGGACATAAACGTGAAATCAGAAAGACTCGAACTTTAATGCTTTTTATCTATTACCATCAGTGAAAATTTACAGAGGAACTATACTGAGACATAATTTTAGATAAATCTGATTTTTCTGAAACTAACTGAATGTGTAGCCTGTTATCTATTTGTTCTCTAGTTTTTAGGATTCAGTCAAACGGAACCTAAAATTAGCAGTGCATGGTCAGTTGGTTTCCCTTCATTGGGTTAGATACGCATCTGGCAAGCCATCAGCTCAGACATTTTCTGGGCATCAGTGTGTTGGCCAAAGAAGCCCCAAAATAATTCAACTGCTGCATTAGTGCTGTTCAAATTGCAAAAATAAAACAGGCAAAAAGTCCAGCCATTTAGTGTTAAATTGATCATTCTTTCTATTTGTGTTTCACCCTCACTGACTTCCTGTAACATAGAAGAGTGGTATCAAAAAGCAGGGTAATGGGGTCAGCAAGGTGTTCAACACTGAAATATGAGGTTTGGGACACCCTAATTTGAATTCTGAAAATATATTATTCTTACCCAGGTAGTAGTTTAACTGAAATTCAATTGCTATTGTAAAATAGCATTGTGAGAATTGCCTTAAAAATAAAAGCCCATTGTATTACCTTGTTTTCTGAGAAAAATTTATGTTGAGTTAAAGAAACCGATTTATTTAAAAAAAAAAAAACCAACATTTCCTCAAGACTGTACTGGAAAACAGCTTGCACTGATCTCCATAAAAACGTCCTCTTACATATTCATCAACCCAGTAAGACCTCCACAAGAATTCTATTACTGGCAATAGAATAGTTATTTCTGTTTTTACCTACAAAGCAAGTAATACATTTACTTAGTAATTTCAATTTAACATTCAAAAGATTACAATTTTTTAAAACATCCTAGACAGTTCATTATATGGAAATTATGTTTTCACTGCTTCATGGACAAATCTGTAAACCTAGTAGACAGACAAATAACTGCAATGCTGAACCTTTTTCTAAAAAAAGAAAAAATTTATCTCTATTTTAATTTTTGCCATGCTACTTAACAGAAGATGTTGCTTTGGTCAACTTGTAACACAATATACTTATAGGTTATTGTAATTTATTGGGAAAATATTAAGCTCAAGTTTAACAAAATATTTTGTTCTGTAATCCTAAATAGTAAAACAAGACCATGCTTATACACTTTGATCATTTGAGACTACAAAATTCTGAAACAAAAAATTATTTTAATATGTATGTTGATGTCATGTATATTCTTAAAGAGAAGTAGGATCCTTAGTATAATGTTAGTAGTTAGGAATATAATCACATCAATTATCTTTGAATATAGTATTAATATGACAAATATACTATAGAATATAATATAGACAAGAAACCCTATTTGATCCAGGCATAATTTAATTAGTCAGTTTGAGGAAAACCATTTATATACACCAAGCATAATGGTAGGTTCTACAATTCAAAGACAAATATACAAAATGTAATACATGCTTAGAATAAACTTATACTCTGGTATTGAAATTGAGAGACAATTCATTGAGGAGGGTCACATTGGTGTCAGCTCTAAAAAATGCATGGGAATTTCAGGCATACAGAGCAGAAAAGCACAAATGTAGTTAAAAAAGCCTTAGATAGATAGATACGTGTGTGTGTGTGTGTGTGTGTGTGTGTTTATAAATCAGAGGGAGAAAGTCTAGAAAGAGCATAACCTAGTCAAGGTCTATTGTATAGAATGAGAAGGTAGATTACGATATTTTCTGGTTAATGTATGCTTTACAGTATGCCCTCACTTATTGTGGATATTACGTTCTAGACCACCACCCCCCCAACGATAGGTGAAAACCCACGAAGTAGGAACCTTACATGTATTTTAGTATTTATATATATTTTAAGGCTTTATAAACCCTTCCCACACACTTATAAACTGTTCCCAGTCCCTTAACCTTTTCCACACTTTCATAAACACTACTTATGTTCTCAAACATATTCTACAGTCTTAAACCTACGTAACTTTAACAGCATACATACACAGTACCACAAAATCCCGCAATATAGTGAAAAATCCGCAATAAATAATTAAATATATTTTTTAAAATCCCACGATACAGTGATACTGCAATAAGTGAACCGCGATATAGAGAGGGACTACTGTAATGATTTTTCTGCTTCTCTCAAATGCTTCCATTGTTGGAGTAAACGTTTTCTTGAGGGAAATTTGGCAATAATTATTGAAAACCTTAAAAATATCTGAACTCTTGGCCATGGTAATAAGACCTCTGAGTATTTACTCTCATCAAATAAGAGTGCAGGATGTTTAGAGTAACAGCTTTTATAATAGTAAATGGCCATCTTTAAGGTTTGCAGTTTTAAAAATTAAAACGATTCATGAAATTAAATATTTTTCAGTGATTAAAGTGATTATGTAATTATATCTCTTTCTATGCCAATAAATATATGATCTATATACTTAAATTTTAGTCCATGGAATATTAAGTGAAAAAGCAGGTGAGGACACGTCACTAAAGGAAATACACAGACAACAAAAAGAAAATGAAGATGAAGATGAACAGGTTCCAGTGACCTAACATACAGCATGGTGACTACTGTTAACAATACTGTATTATATACTTGAAAGTGGCTAAGACAGTAGATCTTGAACATGCTCACCACAAAAAAAAAAAAAATACATAGAAAAATATTCATAAGCACTTTACATCATTTTAATCACTATTTACAAAGATGCTTAGGTCATTTTTCAAGTTCTTAATTAATTTTAATTAAAATGTGCAAATAACTCATCATAATATTCATTAATAAGATTATCAATACTCTAATTTTTCTTCTGCTATTAACAGTTACATAAACATATGTATTTGGAAATAAATAAATAAGCAAACATTCATTTTTAAAACTTCTGGAATAAAAAGAATTATAATATCAAAAACTTTGCTACATAAATTATGTACGTCAATGATTAATGCCTATATGTACTGATCTGGAAACATAATCACAATATGTATTAAAAACAAAAAGAAGCTGCAGAACAACATGGATTTGCGGGGGAAGAATTTGCACAATTAGAACACTGAAAGGAAGAGTAAAAAGCTGAAGAAGGGAGGTTGGAGAATGTTATCTTATACTTTGTACATTTTTATATTATTTGAATATTTGTAAATATCATTAAACTTTAATTTTTAGATAAAATATATATTTGTTTTAAAAGATGTTACCAGGTACTAGTCAATATTCTTGGCATTCTGTAAGTAGTAAGGATCATATGACCAAAACCATAAAGCAACAAGATTTTAACCACCTGACAGCCAAACTCAAGAATGATTTCATAATTTATGATATTTGTAATTCATATGTAAGTGTTTATCCAGAGTATGAAAAGTATACATGTGTATGTATTCATAGGAACTGCATGTTATATAACCTAAGATCAAACATTCCCAATCAGCCTGTGAAGTTCTAGTACTTGGGACAGGCTGTCCCAGACTGACCTGTGCCTGGTTCACAGCTGCTGGAACTGCTTGTATCATTCGTCCATTCTACTCCCCTATGACAAAAAAGAGCCCACATACTACTATCGAGGGCTACTTGTATTTCATCAACAGACAAAAACACACTGTTATGACCACTCTTGATGGGAGGTGTACTAAGTAATTCTCCCTGCAAAATTGCTTTCCATAAAAGGAGATGAGCTGTACTCTCTACTTCACTTCCTTATTACTCTTACACCTCCTTAACTCATGGAGTAATAATTGCCCTTAAGGCAAATTCTTTATGGCATTTGGATTAGTAAAAGGCAAGGCACTTTATGATGACTGAAACAACCCAATAAAGAAAAGGGTAATGAAGGGGAATACAAAACATATGCTCAACCAGGATGCCTCAAAATGTCTACTAGCTAAACTGAAATTGGTATTGCTGAAGACCTGACTCAAAAATACAAACACTAAAATGTACAAGTTAAAGATGTCTAGATTCATGTTCACAGAAAGATTTGTTTACCTCTGTATTTTTCTTGGAAGTGAAATTTTTGTTCCAAAAATAATGACGTTTGCTTTATGGCCATTTATAGCACACA
The DNA here is from genome assembly GCF_987537825.1 of Furipterus horrens. Taxonomy (NCBI): domain Eukaryota; kingdom Metazoa; phylum Chordata; class Mammalia; order Chiroptera; family Furipteridae; genus Furipterus; species Furipterus horrens. The sequence goes on along the minus strand of NW_028327172.1, from coordinate 111,732,257 downwards.
TTTAATGGCAAATATATGATTTAGCAGTGACACTACATTTTCCAAAGCTATTCAAAGATAGAAACAAGTTATTTTTTAAAATGGCACCAAAAAATCTTAAGTTAAAAAAAATTTCCATTTCTAAAAAACTTTGGGGAAGAGTGACAAAACTTAACACCAGGGAAAAAAACATTTCCTCAATAAAATGAAAGTAATGGGAATTTCTGGAAAACCCGAGTGAATACAAATCTTGCAAATCAGATAAGCACCATTAAGGAAAAAAACAGCTCCCTGGCTATTTGTAGATAAACACTGTTTCAAGTCTAGTATCAATTACAAGACAAAGGACTTTCTTCAAACATTAAACACTCATGTAAAATCGATCTAAAAGCTGATTTCACATACAGAGCCAGCTAGAACACATTAGTGTTAATAACAAAATGCCTGTAGAGAAGGATACACTCATCAGAAGAAACAGGTAAAACAAACACGGAACTTGAGAACCTGTGTAGGAGGTTGGGGGAATCTAGAAAGGCTCAAACACAGTATTTCTCAAATATCTGTCCTTGAATCACTTGCACTGCTTGTTAAAAACAGACTCCCAGTAGCTACCCACAGAGATTCTAATTCAATGAGTCTTAAGGGAAACACATGAATGTGCATTTTTTTTAAGGAGCTCCAGGTAATTCTGATACAGGTGGAGAAAGAAACACTGTTCCAGAGACTCCTTTATACCTCCTGAAGTTTCTTAAAAAGTACACACAGCCCATTCACAGCACCCAAAGGAAAGCCTGAATACTGCCACCCCACCTTAGTTAGGAATGGCTCCCGTGTCACACTTTGTCAATACAGCCATTTTTGAACATCTGCAGCTTGGAGGCAGTAAATGCAATGGAGTCTCCATGGCTAATGATTTTTTTTTTAAACAATTGGCTATGATTACTTGTGTCTTCCTCACAGGACTGAAAGCTCCATAAAGTGAAGAGCCATCTTTCCTGCAACCGTGCCCCCAACATTGCCTGCCCCAAGTGAGCACTATGTAAATACGCATGGATGGATAAACAGACTGGCCCCAAATTGCTGACACTAATAAAGAAAAGTCTGGCTGCATGTCCTCCTGGTAAGGTCAGTTCTATGGTCCTCACATGCTTTGCATCAACAGGAGAGTTTGGAAACACTGGTCTAGGTGGAGGTGACATATTTAAGGATTCCTCCAGCCCAGAGGTTCTGCAAGTCTGCTTTTGGGTATAGCTGGATATATTAAATTTATAAAAATCATCCAAGACAACTGTGTGTGTGTGTGTGTGTGTGTGTGTGTGTGTGTGCGCGCGGCATGCATGCATCCATATCAATCACATTTTCTTTATTCATTCATCCTTTGATGGACAGAAATTATCTCCATATCTTGGCTATTGCAAATAATGCTGCAATGAACACAGGGGTACATATATCTTTTCAAATTAGTGTTGTCATATTCTTTCAATAAATACCCAGAAGTGGAAAAGCTGGATCATATAGTAATTCTAGCCTTAATTTTGAGAAAATCTCCATACTGTTTTGCATAGTGGTAGTATCCATTTACACCCTCACCAACAGTGTATAAGGGTCCCCTTTTTTGACATCCTCTCCAACACTTGTTATTTCTTTTTTTTAAAAGAGCATGAAAAGTACTGGATAGGAAATTATAGTATTTGTCACCCAAAACTTTCTTGTAAGAAAAATCATCTCAGTACTTTAGAGAGCTTACTTATAGTCTGACATTCAAAATATCCTACTCACTATAGATCTTTCTTTTATCTCCTAGAGTCTTAACTCTATAAATAAGTACAGCATCTTTATCTAGAGGCTACATATAAAGCCTTACACAATTTATCAAACCTAAAGGATCCTTTCCTTAAAATAGTCTTTACTCTTGGTTTTGATGAGTTTCCTTCACTGTACAGAAACCTTTTAGCTTGATCTAGTCCCATTTATTTTTGATTTGTTTCCCATGCCTTTATACTCTATAGTCAGATACACAAAAATATCACTAAGACTGATGTCAAGCAGCTTGCCACCTATGTTTTCTTCTAGGAATTTTATGGTTTCAGGTCTTATGTTCAAGTCTTTACTCCATTTGAGTTCATTTTTGTGTATGGTATAAATGATTGGTCTAGTTACATTCTATTCCATGTGGCTACCCAGTTTTCCCAATCCTATTTAATAGAATATACTGTCCTTTACCCTGGCTGGTTTCGCTCAGTGGATTGAGCGTCGGCCTGCGAGCTAAGTGTCGCTGGTTCGATCTTCCAGTCAGGGCACATCAGAGAAGGAAAACTCTGACTCCAAAAAACCTCCGCTGCCTTGCGGCATACCTCTTCAGGGGAAAGGCTAAGGGAGTAAACCCCGACAGAAAATCCGGAGCCGGAGTCCCTAAGGCGGTTTGACGTTGTAGTCAACACCAGCAACTCCTGCGGCGCACCTGAAGCCAAGCTGTATTGACTCCGTCTTTCCCTTGGATCCTTCAGCTGCGAAGAGAGGGGGGGTCTGCTGCATGGGCAACAGCAGACCCTCCATATCACCCTGCCCAGGCTCTGTAGCTTCATTGCAAGATGTCGATTCAACACGGGAGGAGACAGATACCGTGTCACTCCCGAGTCGGACTGCACAGCCATTCTCGGCGGTGCAGATAGACTCTTAAGAAGCTACACCATCGTCTCTCGAGACGGACGGCTGCCGACGACTGTCCTTTCTCCAGTGTATATTCTTGGCTTTACTGTAAATTAATTTTCCTCAATTCTAATCCACTAGTCTATGTGTCTGTTTTTGTGCCAATACCAACCGTACTGTACTATAGCTCTGCAGTATAGTCTGAAATCAGGGAGCATGATACCGACAGCTTTGTTCTTCTTTCTCAAGATTGCTTGACTATACGGAATTTTTCGTGGTTCCAAATAAATTTTACAATTGCTTGTTCTAGTTCTGTACAAAATGCCACTGGAAGTTTGACAGGGATTACAATGAATCTGTCAATTGCTTTGGGTAGTACTGACATTTTAATATAAATACTTCCAATCCATGAGCATAGAATATTTTTCCATTTATTTGTATATTTTTCAAGGTCTTTCATCAGTGTCTTATAATTTTCAGTGTATAGGTCTTTTATCTCCTTGGTTAAATTTTTTTCTAGGTGTTTTATAAATGATTTTTTTTTAATTTCTCTTTTTGATAGTTCATTAATAGTGTATAGAAATTCTACAGCTTTCTGTCTGTTGACTTTTGTAACCTGTGACTTTACTGAATTCATACAATCCTAAGGATTATTCTTAAGGACACACAGGCAAGCTAAAATCAGCAGGAAGAAACACAGCGACTTTTTGCATATGTTCTATATGCCATCTGTTTTAGTGGTTTCATCTTTTAAGAAATGGCTAGGCTGCAAGAGGTGAGAAAGCTGAAAACTATACACAGAAGCCAAACTCCGAGAATTTATCTGGATCCAAAGTTTTCTTCAAGTTACTGTTTGGTAGGAGAATAGCCTTGAATTATATGATTCTTAATGATATATTATGTTCAAATTATATGACATTACATATTTTTTCTCATAACTCCTTCATTTCAGTTGGTCAAGTTCAACACTGGTCAAAGTTTACTGACAAAATCTCTAGCTGGGGGGCACTAACAACTTTTAGTAACAAAGGCTTTGGATGAGATTAAACAAAATGTTTCTTATACAGCAAAGTTAGGACAATATTCAGCTGCACATAGCAGAAAACCCTTCTACAGTGATTTTAATAAGAAACTATTTTCTTCATGTATATAGAAGTGCAAAGGTAGGCAGTCCAAGGCAGCTCCACAGAAACATCACTACCCAGGCTCCTTCATTCTTTACCCTCAGTCACCCATATATTTAGATTTTTTTCTACTTTTTAATTGTCACAAATGATAGCAAGGAAGTACAAGCATCACATCCACTTTCCAGATAAGGAAAAGAAGGACATCAACAGGGGCTGGGGGCAGGGGCTGGGTGTCCCTGACTCAGGAAAAAATATAGAAATAGAGCCTAGCAATCATCCACTTAGACTACACTGTAATGAGTCTACAAAGGTAATCAATCTCTTAACTGGGCACTCTGTTACCCACCCACCCACCCCCCAAAAAGAGGGTACTTGTAGTAATTTTTTTAAGAGCATGAAAAGTACTGGATAGGAAATTATAGTATTTGTCACCCAAAACTTTCTTGTAAGAAAAATCATCTCAGTACTTTAGAGAGCTTACTTACAGTCTGACATTCAAAATATCCTACTCACTATAGATCTTTCTTTTATCTCCTAGAGTCTTAACTCTATAAATAAGTACAGCATCTTTATCTAGAGGCTACATATAAAGCCTTACACAATTTATCAAAGCTAAAGGATCCTTACCTAATAGTATCCTTTATTATTTAATTATGTGTTTCAAAACCAAAAATAAAGAGTAAAGACTATTTTAAGGAAAGAAATGCTAGCACTAAGCGGGATACTTACAGCCAGTAATCTACAGATCTGTACTGAGTGACTGGAGCATAAAAAATGTAACTAATATAATGGTGACAAAATCTAGATGCATAGGATCATTTGAGAGGCGAATCTAAGGGATCTCACAGAAGCACAGTGACAGCCCAGTTCTACATTCCTGACGCTGCAGAGGACCTCTGAGACCTCCTAAACATCCTTAGCCCAGATGCATAATCTTTTGGTCCTTCACACACAGATGCCACATGATCTGTGTTTTAAGAGGTAGAAGAGCCATTGGAGATAATAAATATTCCTTAAGCATACAACTTATGCGCTAGTTCATTCACCTCAACCACATAATTTCCCAACTGTATTATACACTGTGGGGCAAATGTAGGTTTACAGTTATTTGTATGGAAAATAATACAATAATTAACAAATAATAATACAAGAATAAACTCTGTGTTTCACATACTCACAACTGTTTTTACCATACCCTATATATTGGCCATGTAGTATGTGAAACAAATGCTTTTATTTATAGAATATTTTTACCATATCATTTAATGACATAGCTGTAGCACAATAATAATACATTACTAAAGGGAGACATATTACAGTTAGAATCCTAGAGTGTTAACATGACTAAATGAATAAGCCTAAGAGAAATAACTTTGCTGGAAAACTAGCAAGGATGGATAACAGGAGAGAGGCAATATGGCTGGAGTCAAACAGACAAAAGTAGAGCTTTGTACTTTCTTCTGTCCTGCTAACAAGTAACAGATGACATTAGGCATGTATTCATCTATGACTCTATAGTCTCAAAACATTAGCTTCTCTTTCCCCTTCCACTCCTTTCCTTCATGCAACCTCCTTCTCTCAACAGGAGACACACCCAATGGGTGGAAGACCCCTGGTACTCAGTTGTACTCCCTTGTATCCAACCCTTGTCTCTTCAACAAAGCCACCCATGACAACTTATTGTCCAACAGCCCCACATGGACATATCTGAATAAGTATTAGGAATATGTAGATAATATCATATAGTCATAATTGATCTCTCCCCCAAACTCTCATTGCGCTCTTTGATCCTCTAATAAAACAGCTGTATGCCCTGCTCAAATTCACTTGTTTCTTTAAGTTTGTATCTCCCACAGGACTGTGATCTCTTCAAAGAAATAAAATATACCTTCATTTTTGTACCCCAGAGCCTACCAAAATCCACCAACTGAATGAAATATACATTGCATTTCTCAACTATGAAAAAAGGAGATCCATGGAAACCAAATTATAATAGAAAAATACCTTTCAGTTAGTTTTATTACTTAGGTTCCTATGAAAACTTTTTAAAAGTTAATGAATCCTTATTTCTAAGTATTTATTAAAGACTGTTACTAAAATGAATAAACTGATATTAACATGAACTTTCAAGACCTTATTTTGTAAATTCTTTAAAATTTTACATTGCTTCTACTTACACATTATTTATTTCATTCTCAAGAAAGTTCTATAGCAAATTATCCCAATTTACAACGAGAATGTTGCTTAGTGATTTGAAATAAATTATCCACACTTATTCCGCTTAGCCAATCAATAGCACTAAGTCCAGAACATCTGACTTTAAGTCCAGTGACTAGTTGTGTGTCTATGGTCAAGTCACATGATTTCTTTGGACTTCCCAAAGCTTCCCAGTTTATAAAATGAGAATGATAACGCCTTATAGAGTAACATAAGATACAACTAAGAATGTATGTGTAAGAGCTTTGTACATTATTTACAGCATATTTATTTTGATATGAACAAGGATAATCCTTACATATAAAATCTAGTTAAATATATTGATCCACACAAAGTAAATTAATTCTATTTTCCCCAAAGTTCATATTTTTAAACAAATTATTTTATTGAAACATCTTCTCCACAAATTTTTAGAAACCTTAAAAAATCAGTTTTCTTAATTTATAATCTTCAAATTGAATTTTCCCTAAAAGTCAATTCCTCTTCAACAGAAAGAGAAATGTCTTCAGTCATTACTTAACTCCATTTGTCAATAATAAACTGAAGATTTCAATGAAAAGTCCAGAATCAGGTTCCTGGTTTGTTTTTTGTTTTTTGTTTTCCTTCCTCTATAAAATTACATGTCACACGTAATGGAATTTGAACCTGAAAGATAAGAATGCTGAGCTGGCTAGACCATGATCTCAGATTGGTAACACACCTCACTAAGCAGTGTGCTAGCAAAACCATACTGTGCACAGAACGTACCTTGTTTGTGGAAACATGCAGGAAATATATCTAAGGTTTCAAATTGGTCCCTCTTAGGGTAACTGATTAGATTTCAACACAGGAGGTGAGTGGAGGGAAAAGGAGAAGAGGTATTAATATAAAGCAGGGTTTCCTAGTATGTGGTATTCAAGAAAATTTTAAATGCTACATGAACAAAGAATTTTATCTCAATCATTAAATTCATCTTAATATGTATTTTAAAATATAACAAAGTCACAAATCTATGATTTCATTAATGTAAATAATTACAATGATAATAAAGTATGAATTTTGGTTTTAAAGCAGAACAATAACCATAACACTAAGCAAAAAACAAATCTAGGATATGACAAAAATTATGAACCTGATAAAAAAATGACAAATCTAAAAAACATTTAGGTGGAACTACCACTATATTTCTGTGGTAAGGTTGCCTTACAACTTATCCAGTTTCTTTAACATAAAATTTTAAGAAATAAATAACAGTGGAAGAGGACATTATAGATTAAAATAGATTTTGGAAATTCATAAACCAATGCTAAAATATGAACCTGATCTGGATCCTGATTGAAACAGATTGTTAAAAAAATAGTAATTATTGCCCTAGCTCAGTTAGTTGGAGCATCATCCCATACACCAAAAAGGTTGTGGGTTTGATTCCCAGTCAGGGGCACAGACCTAGGCTGCAGGTTCATCGCTGGTAAGGGTGCATACGGGAGGCAACCAAGCGATGTGACTCTCTCTCTCCCCCCGCTCCCCCCTCTCTCCCTCTTTCCCTCTCTCCTTCCCCTTCTCTCTTTAAAATCAATAAATATACCTCCAGGTAAGGATTATTGTTGTTGTTGTTGTTGTTGTTACTGTCCTGGCAAGATGGCTCAATTAGTTGGAGCATCAGCCTGTACACCAAAAGATCGCAGGTTCAATTTCTGGTCAGGACACATACCTAGGCTGTGGGTTTGATCCCTCATCAAGGAGCATACTAGAGGCAACCAATAAATGTTTCTCTTTCACATCAATGTTTCTGTCTCCCCTCTTCCCTCATTCCTCTCTCTAAGATCAATAAACATATCCTTGGATGAGGATTAAAAATAAATTATTATTATATGCACTTATATACTTATTAAAGATAATTGAGAACATGAGAACACTGCCTTTAATATCTGATATTTAAAAATTATTGTCAACTTTTCAGGTGTGATTTAAAAAGTATGTAATTATAATTTTTAAAAAGAGCTATGTTTTGAGATGCATACTGAAGTATTTAGATGAAATAATACAATAGCTAGATTTTGCTTTAAAGGAATCCAGAAGTGAAGAAAGAAGTCAATGAGAGATAAAATGAAATTAGCTACATAATGTTTGAACCTCGGTGATGGATACATTGGGTTCATTATATGATTCTATTTTTATAATGTTGATATTTTCCACATTAAATATGTTAATTATTAACCTTATTAATATATTAAAATATATTAAGCTTTTAATTAATGACAATTACACCAAAATTCAGAATTGTGACTAGAGAGAAATTAAAAGCAAAAGCCTCTTAACTTCAAAACTAACAATGAGAGGCTAGTTTTTAGAATGTTTTCTGATACTTAATGAGTTTTAAACACCTCTCTCCGCATTCACACTCCTTTATATATCCCAATTTTTTTAAATGCTAAGTAACCATTCCATCACAGTTCAAATACTTCATAATGATATACTACATTTCAGAAGCAAATAAAATAAAAAGTGATGCCTTCTCTATTCAGAGATTTTTCAGAGTTCCAATATCTTCACAAGTCAATAACTTCATCAGGGAAAAAGATAAGAAGTTAAGAATAAGTAATCTACCCTTACCTTCTCTTCACATTTGACTTTTACCCCTTCTACTAAATTTAGACCTTGTTCCATACCACAATTACCAGGCTAATATGATTACAGCAACTGATTTTAAAAAGCCAAGTTCAAAACACACTAGACACTCATTATTCAACACAGTCACTTTACTTTCCCACAACTAAAGTAAATTTAAAAAATGAAACTCATGACAGTACTTTCTGGACCTGTACATTAAAAGCAATAGAGATGCATGCATCAATACCGAGCTCATACCTACTTGTTAGTTAATATCCAATGGTTTTAAAATTAACTCAAATCACAACATAACACTCTAAACTTTTTCATTAAAAAATAAAAGGAGGTAAAATGCCTTTGGATAACCACTTCAAAGATGATTAAAAACAGAAGTACAATTTAGTCAATAAATTAAGGAATAAGCAAGGATGAAACTTCAAGTAAAACTTAAAATATTACTATATATCAGTATCTACTACTAAATTTACAAAAATTCAACATACACCAGGCAATTGAATAAGATGAAGATTCTCAAAGCATTGGTAGTCATTAAAAACAAACTATCCTAACTGTTTTTAAAATAATGCATCAACCCCCACACCAAGATTAATTCCAGATAGAGTACAGAGTTTTAAAATGTTGAAACCTAAAAAAAAGCAGATGACAGAATATAATATTTATTAAATGTTTCAAGGGAACTGACTTTCTAATCTTTGAGGAAATGTTAAAAATAAAGATTTGAACAAATAAAAATGATAAATTTTGTGTGTCCAAAACACATAAACACTGAAAAGGAAGAGAGACTAGCAAAAATATATGCAACAAATGTCATAACAGTTTAATTCCATTAAATATAAATGGTTCCTGAAAACTGAGACCATATACGTCATAATTATTTCCATCTTTTACCAAAGATCTGGAGGAAGAGGAGTGTCTTAGAACATAATGTGAAAACTCTAATAATATCTGTTTCCAAAAGAAAAAATAAATCAACATATTTTGTATTGTCTCTGCTAGCCACTTATCTATTTGTTCTTAGATCAAGTTCCTGCCTTCTTTGTCCTTTATGTATGGCAAGGAACTACTATAATCCCCATGTTCCCTTGCTCTGGCTTTTTGGATCGGTCCCAGCAGTAAGGGACACAATGACAGAGGCCTGTGGGGTCGAAAGAGGAGAAAAAGCCTGGTATTGTACCTGTCCCCTTTTCTACACATTCTCTGTGGCTTCACACCTCGTGATTTGGTCCCATACTCCATGGTCGCAGCTCTGGACCAGGATCCTCTCTGTGGTTTTAATTCTTGTCAGACAGTCCCTCTGTCCAGGCTCTGGTAACACCACATCCTCCTATTGTCTTTCTTGGTCCCAAGGTTGGCAAGGTGTTTCCTGCTCTTGCTCATCTCTAGACTGCCCCACCATATGCTGTTTGACTCCTCTACTCTACCAAAACCTGTGCACCAATTCCTTGTATTAAAATCTCTTGTATACTTTTCAGCCAGAACTACCATCTTCCAGTAAGTCACCAAAATAACTAACACGAAGGGAAAGAGGAGAGGCACCCGTTTTATGTTCTCTAGGCCTTTTAGGAAACATGGAGTTGTTCCTTTGGCTACATACATGCAAATCTACAAGAAAGGTGACATAGTAGACATCAAGGGAATGGGCACTGCTCACAAAGAAATGCCCCACAAATGTTCCCATGGCAAAACTGGAAGTCTACAGTGTCACCCAGTATGCAGTGGGCATTGTTGTAAAAAAACTAGTGAAGGGCAAGATTCTTGCCAAGATAATTAATGTATGTTTTGAGCATATTAAGCACTTTAAGAGTCAAGACAGCCTCCTGAAACATGTGAAGGAAAATAATCAGAAAAAGGAAGCCAAACAGAAAGGTACCTGGGTTCAACTGAAGCGTCAGCGTGCTCCACCCAGAGAAGCACACTGTGTGAGAACCAATGGAAAGGAGCCTGAGCTGCTGGAACCATTCCCTATGAATTCATGGCATGATAAGTGTGAAAAAAAAAAAAAAAATTCAGTACTGATAAAAAAAAAAAAAAATCTCTTGTACAAAACACCTAGAGTGTTTTATTTCCTAAAATCAGTTCCTAAAATCAAGACTTCAATAGGGTGGGATATTTCAATAAAGGAGGTAGGTAATTCAAAGTAATGCTTACTAGATCTTACTTTTTTGGGGGTTGGGGGCAGGTATTAAAACACAGAAAATTATGGTGTATAAATTACCCATGATCCATCATTACTTAACACTAATGATCCTTATGTAGATTCTCTGTGGCCCACATTCATCTAAAAAGTCATCATGATGAGTAAAAGAAGTAGTGTTTGAAAGTATTTTTAAAGAATAAATTAAATTAAAAGATTGTTGCTGATTTAGTGACCCACTATTGCATGAGCTTTAGCTCTAGTCTCCACTAAAATACTTAACTTTTTTCCTCTTCCCCCTCCTCCAAGTGACATTTTCTCTAGGAGCAAGAATATTCAAAAACCGGTAAAAGACAGTGGAGAGTTTTATACAGAAGCTTGAAAATCAGACTTATCACAAGTCTGCCAGGATTAAAAAATCAGAATCAAAGCAAAGACAAATACCATAAAATGATGACAATATGGGTGAGAATTAACAGGTTGTGTGTGAAAAAATCACAAGATATGACAGACTGCTTTATCGATATCTTATCTATATCTTAATATAAGATAGAATAATCAAAGAATGATTTAGCTATTCATCATGGTTTACCTTGTAAACAATCCAATACTTTGTATATCTTCTCATCAAACTCCTTTGAAGGGCCATTTTGAGAAAGAATTGATTTTTAAAAATGGGGAGAAAAAAAAAGTATACTGAAATAGTGGTTTGGCGTGTTTTACAAAATGAAAGACACCAATGTCTCTAGAAATCACTAATACTATATAAACTTAAACCAATGGCCTAACACTTCCAGCCAGAATGAACTTCACTATGATCTGGTATAGTTGTAATTCTACACTAAATTATTTTCTACTGGTTACAGCAACTTTAACTTCCTATATGCCTCACTTGATTATCAAAAGTAAAATATACATAAAAATTCGTAGATAGAAATCAAACATTATTTTATATGTATACTTACAAAAAATGAAGTCATGACAAATAGGAAATATGTTCATTTGATTAATAACTTTTCATTGACTTTAAGGAGGTTCACAGAAGACTATACTAAAATAAAATTTTATAAATACATGTAACCACAGGCCAAATTTTCTTAAATTTTTTGTTTTATTACATTTATTATATTCCAAGCCACTAAAAAAAAACACTTTAAAATGGAAAAACTAAGTCAAAGCTTTGTTCTTTTCTTCTAAATTTCAACCAAAAAAAAAAAAAAAAAAAAAAAAACCCTGTAAATATGGAGAAGTCAAAAAGGCCACTTCCAAAAAAGGAAATGTCTCTCAAAATAACACAGCCCAATATTAAATGCTTTAAGAATGTTTAAACACACAAATCAAGTAAAGTTCAGTAAGGTTACAGAGTGCATCTCCAGGCTAGACTACATGCCAAAATTCACTAACTCATATTAAGTAAATTGCCTTTTACTGGCCCTGCTTTGAGAACCTTTAAAACAATTCCCGAGATTCCAGGATAGAGCCTGGCTGGCTCTATTTAGAGCAGCTCTAGTCAAAGGCCTCTCAAGATATGGCCAGAAAACCAAGGATAAATGCCAATAGTAACTCTATCCAGGACTCTGAAACACAAAACTTCCTTTCTACCACCCTTGTCTCACCCCACCTCCATCCAAGAGACACAATATCGTATTGAAAATTTTGAAAAGAGAAGGAACTAACTGGCAAAGTAATATACATGATGCTTGGACTAAAACCTAAAATCATTTGAAATATATGTCTATCCTGAAATATCCTATACATGACATCCATAGTAACAACAAAAATGGTTCATATTTATATTGCATGCACTCTTTGCCAGGTATTTCAAGTACCTAAAAAATATAAACTCTATCTTCACAGTCGTCGTCGTCGGCAGCCGTCCGTCTCGAGAGACGATGGTGTAGCTTCTTAAGAGTCTATCTGCACCGCCAAGAATGGCTGTGCAGTCCGACTCGGGAGTGACAGTGTCTCCTCCCGTGTTGAATCGACATCTTGCGATGACGCTGGAGTGTCCTCTCCAGTGAAGCTGAAGCTACAGAGCCTGGGCAGGGTGATATGGAGGGTCTGCTGTTGCCCATGCAGCAGACCCCCCCTCTCTTCGCAGCTGAAGGGTCCAAGGGAAAGACGGAGTCAATACAGCTTGGCTTCAGGTGCGCCGCAGGAGTTGCCGGTGTTGACTACAACGTCAAACCGCCTTAGGGACTCCGGCTCCGGATTTTCTGTCGGGGTTTACTCCCTTAGCCTTTCCCCTGAAGAGGTATGCCGCAAGGCAGCGGAGGTTTTTTGGAGTCAGAGTTTTCCTTCTCTGATGTGCCCTGACTGGAAGATCGAACCAGCGACACTTAGCTCGCAGGCCGACGCTCAATCCACTGAGCCAAACCAGCCAGGGTATCTTCACAGTAATCCTACAATATAAGTCCACTACTGATAGTTCCGTTTTACAAATGAGAAAGCAGAGCCCCAGAGAAGCTCTATAACTTGCTCAAGGGCACAGAGTAATAAAGTGTTGGTATTAGGATTTGAACATACAATGCCTGGCTCCAAAGTACGTACATACTCCTAAGTACTGTGATACTGTTAGGGAGGACAGGTAGTAAACTAAGGCAGGGAGGAGGAGGGAGACATGTCTCACCCACTACTCGGCAGTCCTGAGCCGGGTCCGACAAGACTGCCAGGTGTTCCGAACACCACAAGCAGGGATAGCACAGGAGGCGGGGAGTCCTTGAGACTGTGCTGGGAAATGGAGCCTCTGCAGCAATTTCACTAAGACAAAGGGCCTGTAGTAGCTGAGAAAGAAAGCCTTTGTAGCCGTACACTACTCCCAAGATTTAGAACGGTAAGGAGAGGGAACTTAAAAGCTGACCTGAACCCCAAGAGACGGCACACTCAGATTAGCTGGGTGCCCACTTGTAACCTCGGCTCAAGTGTATAGAACAAACTTACTAACAAACTTACTTTATTTCCTCTATATGTGGGGCATTCAGACCAGCTTGGGTGCCTGCCTGAAGCTTTGTGCTCATATGTATTTCATAAATAAATTTGCTATCTCACTTCCAGTATACATGTTGCCTCTTGCTTGAATCCTTCTCTTGTGAGCAAGGCAAGAATCAAGGAACCAGCTGGGGGCGGAGGAGGCCGCCAGTGTCTGACTCAGGTCTCTCCCTGGTAACAACATCCTGCCTCTGTATTTGTTACGTCTTTTAAACTATCAACATATAAACTCAAAAAAAATTAAGTATGGAACCAAGAGAGCAGAACAATAAAAAACCAAAAACAATAAAGATAATAAAAGTCTTCATATACTGAAGATGGAAGATCCAAGATGCATTGCTACATGAAGAATGTCAGTGACACGTCTGTTCTCAAGCATATTCATGGAAATGTCTACAGTAGTTTTCTGGGTAACTAGACTTCAGGTTTGGTAGAGTGTTTTGCTTTGTTTTTAGTTTTTCTGTTGTCATTGTTTCTGACACAGTTTCAACTGGAATGTGTGTATATATATATTTCTAATAATTTTTTTCAAATATAAGTTTTATACTCAAATTATTTCCTCTTGAAATTTACATTGTTATAAATTACTATTTACAAAAAAGAGTGAGAGAGAACAACCCTTAACTAAAATATAGAAATTCTTCATAACTCTACAGACTATTTTTAGGTGGAAAGAAGTTTGAGTTACCTAAAAAAGTGAAGTGACAATCTTATCCACCCAAGCTAAAACACTCAAAGTATGAGAATTATAAAAATATCCAATCAAAAATAATGTTACATAGCCATAAAGGAAACAAAGGGGATGACACCAAATGGCCAAAAGTAAAACACACTCCTGGCTTCCTCATGTATGTGTGTACTATATATGCATGTTGACCATCAGTGTATGGCGAATCAGGTTTCAGTGTGTTCACCAGTAATACTAAATTGTCAAGTCCATCCATATTTCATATGTATGGCATATGTAGGCATATTTATGACATGATTTATTTTTAGTTTAGATATCATACAACTAGAAGAGCTACCTTATAGAAGATCTGGGAGCAATATACAGAGGTGGGCAAAAGCAGGCTTATAGTTGTTCGTATGGAAAGCAATACAATAATTAATGAATACCAATACAGGAATGAACTGTGTTTTGCATACTCGTGACTGTAAACTTACTTTTGCCCACCCTGGTGTATGCAATATTTGTGGTATGCATGTGTATTTAAAGAGGAGACAGAACTGAATTGCATTCGAGTTACATAACTGGGAAACACAGTCCCAGAGACTTAAGAGAAGTCAAGATGAGACCAGATAAGTTAGCTGACTTCAAAAGGGTATGAGGGGGGCCCCCCCAAAAAACAGACTATCTTCTGGAGTGTGGGCCCCTTGTAGTAAGGGCTTCTCCTGCTAGATGAGTGTTCTATGAACCTATGTGTATCAGTGTACCAGCTGGCATTTGGCTTCAGTGAACTTTCTTTGAAGACTCTTTCACCGTGTTTGCCCATCTCATGATGGGTGATTTACAAGTGCACTTGCCCACACTGTGCTGAGTGTTCAGCAGTTTTGAACCCAAAACAGCAGGACCCTCATGTCCCACCACCCTATTTATCCAATCTCGCCCCGTGACATTTTTGCTTGTTTGTTTCCCCGGATGAAATAAGTCCTCAAAGGGAAATGTTTTGCCGACGTGGAAGAGGTGAAACAAAAAACCGCAAAAGCCCTAAAAGACCTCAAAATCGACAAGTTCAAAACTGTTTTTGAGCAGCAGAAAAAATATCTCAATAGGTGTATTGCATCAAATGGAGAGTACTTTGAAGGTGACTGAAGTTTAAACATGCAAAAATAAACACAGTTTTCTACAAATAAATTCCAGGTTTTGGGGGGTTCCCCCATGTACTATGTTCCAAAAACAAAACAAAACAAAACTCTCACTATGTTGGCAAGGTCATATTTTAATCTCAAGGCAAAATGACTATCATCTAATTGGCTGTGAATTTGAATATGACTAATATTGGGAAATAACTACCCTCAACTCTCTAAAAACATGTCCTACCACTCTCCCCCTCAATCTACTCAAATCTCTCAAATCTTGCTATCCCTTGAACATGCTACACAAATGCTCATCTCAGGTTTAAACCCTAAGCCCTAAAATTCCTTCTCCCCACTTCATCCAGTCTCTGCTCAAATGTCACCTTATCTATAAGGCATTATTTGCTCATCCTCTATAAGTTAGTAACCCCTATTTAACAACCATTCCCTTTCCCTATACTATTTTGTTTTGCCCCATACTATTTATTTATCACCAGCTATTTATGTTTACTGTCTCTTCTTCACTCACCTAAAAAATAGGTGTGAGAGGGCATAGAATTTTTTTTTAATCACGCCACTATATCCCCAGTGCCCAGCACAGTGCCTGGCATATAAAAGATGTTCAATAAATGTTCATGGAATAAGTAAATGAACCAATGACTGAACAACAATGATTTACATTGATTTCTACCACTAAACTTCAGAGTAAATACTATATTTCATAAAATTCATAGAACCTTTAAACAGTTTGACTGCATACAATCTGCTAACTTTGTGTACAGATGGTTAACTGGGTAAGGCACCCATCCGAGGTTTAGTGGCTATGGCCAGAGAAGCAAGATGACAAGATAAGGAGCACAGAGACCTACACACGCAGAGGCTGTTGAAGTTGCAAAAATTCCTGCAGAGAGATAGTACAAATGACAGACACATTGCTTGGCTTGTCTAGTCTACATTCCACTTATATATTATCCCTTATAATCAAATGTATCCTTCAGTGGAGAAGAAAATTGTTCCCTAAAGCAACTGTCTCTCACCAGCAAAACAGCTTATCATGTCACTTTAAAAGAATTAAAAAGAAAAAGAAAAAAACATGGTGAATGGCAATCACTATGGGAAGAAAGTCTAACTGGCGATACTAGTGGTGCCAACCCTTTATTCTAATAATTTTGAGATTATGCCAACCATGACTGATGGAAGAAAGAAATGCCCATTCATTCAACAAATGTGTATTATGTACATTCTATTTAAAAATGCTAAAAAAAAAAAAAAAAAAGACTTCCAGTCAAGATTGAGGCGTAAACACACCTTGCCTCTTTGCACAACTACAGTAAAAATTACAACTAGACTACAAAACAAAAAATCACCCAGAATTGCCAGAAAATCGAGCTTTATGGAAGTCCAACAACCAAGAATTTAAAGAAGCCGTGTTCATCGAGACAGGTAGGAGGGGCAAAGACTTGAGATGTGTGGAGAGGTACACAGAGACACAAAGATACGGGACCGTCAGTCCCACATCAATGGGTGGTGAATAAAAACTGGGTGGAATACCTTGGGAGCGAGGGATCCCAGCCCCAGACCAGACCACCCAGCCCAGGGTTCCAGTTCCAGGGAGATAAGATCCCATAACTTCTGGCTGTAAAAACAAGTAGGGATTTGAGCAGCAGAAAAAACTGTGAGATTCTCAGGAGTCTCCCCTTAAAGGGAGCACAACAAACATAGGACGTACACAGACTCACCTCCTCTGGGATTCAGCACCAGGGCAACAGCTGGAAGGGCACCAGTAGTATATGGGGAGAAACTGAAGTGACTGGCAACAGGGCATGTGCCTGGAGAGAGCTTCCTCCCAGGTAATACTCCAAAGACCAGGCAGCGACACTGTCCCCTCTCTGAGCCCTCCCCCACACAGAGTCAGAGGGCGGTGGCACAGGTTGCCTAGCCCTAGCGATTACTAAGGTTCTGTGTACAACTCATAGGTGCACTTTTCTATAATAGGCCACGCTACTAAAACAGAGAGTCAAAGCAGCTCTACCTAATACACAGAAACAAACACAGAGAGGCTGCCAAAATGAGGAGACAAAGAAATATGGCCCAAATGAAAGAACAGAAAAAACTCCCCCAAAAAGAACTAAATGAAACGGAGATAAGTAACCTACCAGATGCACAGTTCAAAACACGGGTTATCAGGATGCTCAAGGAACTCATTGGGTACTTCAATAGCATTAAAAAAAAAAAGACCCAGGCAGAAATGAAGGTTACATTAAATGAAATAAAAAAAGTCTTCCCTGGCTGGTGTGGCTCAGTAGATTGAGTGCCAGCCTGCAAACCAAAAGGTCATTGGTTCAATTCCCAGTCGGGCACATACCTAGGTGTGGGCCAGGTCCCCTCCTGGGGGTGTGCAAGAGGCAACCAATTGTTTCTCTGTTACACCGATGTTTCTCTCCCTCCTTTTCTCCCTCCCCTTCCTTTTTCTAAAAATAAATAAATAAATAAATTTTTAAAAAAGAAAAGAAAAATCTACAAAGAACCAATAGTGGAGGGGATAAAGCCAAGAATCAAATCAGTGATTTGGAAAATAAGGAAGAAAAAGGGCACTCAATCAGAATGGCAAAAAGAAAAAAGATTCCAAAAAAAGGAAGATAGTATAAGCAGCCTCTAAGGCATCTTCAAACCAACATCTGAATCATAGAGGTGCCAGAAGGAGAAGAGAAAAAAAAGCAGTAGAAAAATTATTTGAAAGAAAAAAACAATGAAAGAAAATTTCCCTAACTTGGCGAAGGAAATACAAGTCCAAGAAGAAGAGAGAGTCCCAAACAAGATGAGCCCAAAGAGGACCACACCAAAATACATCATAATTAAAATGCCAAAGGTTCAAGATAAAAAGCAAATCTTAAAGGCAGCAAGAAAAAAGGAGACAGTACCTACAAAGGCATTCCCATATGACTGTTGGCTGATTTCTCAAAATAAACATTGCAGACAAGGGACTGGCAAGAAGTATTCAAAGTGATGAAAAGTGAGGACCTACAATCTAGGTTACTCCGTCCAGCAAAGCTATCATTTAGAATGGACAGGCAGATAAAATTCTTCACAATGTAAAAATAAAGGAGTTCTTCATCACCAAACCATTATTATATGAAATGCTAAAAGAATTTATTTAAGAAAAAGAAAGTCAAAACTATGAACATTAAAATGGCAATAAATTCACAACTATCAAAAACTGAATCTAAAAAACAAACTAAGCAAACAAGCAGAACAGAAACAGAATCACAGATACAGGGATCATTTGGAGGTTTATCAGTTGGTGAGAGGAAGGGGAAGGGGGA
The DNA here is from genome assembly GCF_987537825.1 of Furipterus horrens. Lineage (NCBI taxonomy): Eukaryota > Metazoa > Chordata > Mammalia > Chiroptera > Furipteridae > Furipterus > Furipterus horrens. The sequence goes on along the minus strand of NW_028327172.1, from coordinate 111,713,433 downwards.
GAATTGGGGAAAAGGTGCAGGTATTAAGTACAAATTGATAGGTACAAAAAAGACAGGAAGATGTTAAGAACAGTATAGGAAATGGAGTAGCCAAAGAACTTATACGCATGACCCATGGACATGAACTAAGTTGGGGGGGAGGGACAATTGCTGGACGGAATGGGATTTTGGGTTTGAGGGGGACAAAGGGGGGAAAATTGGGACAGCTATAATAGCATAATCAATTTTTAAAAAAATAAAAATGCTTAAAAAAAGATGTTTTATGAAATAATTCAAACAGCAGAGTCTGTGTATAGCATGCGTGCATGCATGTGTGTGTGCGCGCACTGAAGGGTGTTTCTAAAGAATCCTATATGAACACCTATAAAAACAAAAACTAGAATTGAATTTTGAAGATGACATTAGCTAAGGAGGGACAGACCTTAAGATATTATTTCGCCCTAGCTAGATGGCTCAGTTGATTAGAGCATTGTCCCATACATCAAAAGGTCCCAAGTTCGATCCCCAGTCAGGGCACATACCCAGGTTGCTGGTTTGATCCCCAGTTGGGGTGCATACGGCAGGGAACCGATTGATATTTCTTTATCACATCAGTGTTTCTCTCTTTTTCTCTCTCTCCCCCTTTCTCTCTCTCTAAAATCAATAAACATATATCCTCAGGTGAGAATTAAAAATATATGTATATTTACATTATTTCAAAATTGCTTCAACTAAATATTACTAGTAAATACTTATTACTATATGGTTACCTTTATTGTTATTAGGTAAACTTCACTAAGTACTTACTATGTGCCAGGCACCTTATATGTGGTTTATAAAATTAAACAATACTGTGATATAAATATTATTTTTACCCCCATTTGACAGTTGAATCTGGGGCACAGTTGAGTAATTTGTCCAAATATATATAGCTGGTAAATTACAGAGTTGGGATTTACAACCAGGTATTGAGCTCCAGAGCTTGCATTTGTAGTAACTACACAAACAGTATGTAGAATATTGTGCACCAAAATCATAATCTTAAAATGGTATGTTGGGAGATGACAACCCTAAAAGGATCATTGTAAATAAGTAAATAAGTAAGTAAGAAATGCTACTATATTGGCTTTGGTACTATAATATTCACCGATATTCGACCACTTATTTTATAATCACAATGGCCTAAAGTATTATTTTAACCCTAGAAGTTAATTACTATAAGATTACTTTAAATCTTAAGATAAATCATTATCAAAACTCTACATAATAACTATGTATGATGTAAGTTGGGTTCTAGATTTATTGAGATGATCACTTTGTAAGTTATATAATTGTCTAATCACTGGGTTGTACACCTAAAACTAATACTTGTACAACAACTATAAATGAATAAAAATTAAAAAAAAGAAAACCAACCCCCAAAAAGAAACAAACTATATCTAAAGTAACATTATTTTTACACTAGTGTATTATTTTTTCATATTTAATTCATAAACTGGTTATAAAGCATTATTTTGCAAATACGTCCCAAAAGTCATAGGAAAACTCATTTTCCCCTGAATTTATAAAAAGCTGACCTTAAATATGAAGTTACATCATTTGCTAGGGCATTATAATTTGTTACAACAGACCTACAGCTATGAGATATTGACGACACTTTTATCCCTTAACAACGTGTTTTAAGGCATGAAAATCTGAGTTTAAATGTCAACTGTCAGCCTTCTATTATTAGATGTTAACCTACTCAAATGACCTCTCTGAAAGGTTCAGAAATGAAAAACATTAAATCTTATAAATTCCCTCCACCTGAGATCATAAAAGGGTCACAAAACATAACTTTTGGCATTGGGTACATTAGCCAACCCACAGACCAAAACATTTATTTTAAAAAGACAATATCCAAACCTTTATCAGCTTAACATATCTGACCTAGAATAAACATCCTAACACTCACTTCATCTTTGAGGCAGACTCCTAACAAAAGTATTGCCAGCATAATTTGTAAACAATTCCTGAATGTGTATGCAACATTTCTTTATTAAAGTAGAAAAGGTCATAACATCACAAGGAAATGAAGCAAGCCATCTGGGACACAAATTGCTTCTTACAGTGATAATTTTAAAAAATGGAGGAACACAAAATTTTTTAAAAAGGGCAAATAACAATGAAAAAGAATAATAATGTATGTGATTTAACTACATATAACTTTTAAAAACAAACATACTATATTAAAATGAGTAATTTACTTCTTAGCCATCGTGGAAGACTATATCGTTATTCCTTTGCTCAAAAATTTTGGAATTCTTCCCCTGAAAGGTCTATCAAAACTAATTTTAAAACACACCTGTAGATATGGTAAAATCACAATCTCCCTCTAGCTCAGCTCTAAGCCAGCAGAACCAGAAGCCCTCTCCTGGACAGCGGTCTCTCCATCACCCAACTGCTATCTTCCTCATTACCTGAAACCTCCCTGTCTCTCATTCTGGCACTGACATGCCTCCCTTCTCTCCCCGGCACTCTGCTTTTCTCCTTGCTCACTGCACGCCACACTGGCCTCATTTCCATTTCTTGAATACACCAAGCTCTTCCCTATCTCAAGGCCTTTGCACTCACTGTTCTCTGTGCCTGCAGTGCTGTTCTCCCTGCTCTCGGAATGACCAGCTTCTCATTCTTCTTAAGTCCATGTTGCCTCCTCAGTCAGAAGGGCCTGTCTTGACCACTCCACCTAAAGTAAAACCTTCACCCCCAATATACTCATCCTCTTCTCAAATTCTTCCCTAACACTTAACCTTATCAAACTGCATTGCTTATTTATTTATATATATGTAAGTCACCAATCCCTCCGACTAGAATATAAAGTCCTTAACACTAAGGAC